>NC_080099.1:8766170-9080813 GCF_950005125.1 Chionomys nivalis | reverse complement strand
AGAAGGACATCATGAGGCAGCCATCCAGCTACCCATCATGGAGTAAAAAGGAAAGGAGGGTATATAGAAATAGGGATAGGTAAAAGCCCAGAGGTAAAAGGTAATCTGGGATCATTTAAATTAAGAAAAGCTGGCAAGAAACAAGCCAAGCTAAAGCCAGGCATTTATAAGTAATAGTAAGCCTCCATATGTGATTTATTTGGGAGCTGGGGGGCAGGGGGCAGGCCCCCCAAAAAATCAAAAGAGTAAAACATCACTCAACATATGGTGGTTGTTTTCTTGGCAGCATAGTTCTGAGTTTGCACATATATTGTTAGATCCAAAAGCAGAGGGAGGAGGAGGAGGAGGAGGAGGAGGAGAGAGAGAGAGAGAGAGAGAGAGAGAGAGAAAAAGAGAGAGAGAGATCTTGAATCTAAACTTAACCTCTAAATTCTACCATCTAGTAACTTCCATCTCCAGAGGGCTCAACTGTGGAGCCCAAAAATGTGAGCTAATACCACCTTGTCTGAAGGTCAGAGTTTGAGATTGCTCAAAGTTGTGGACAACAACTGTGGCTTTTCACCTTGACCTAGGGTGTGGTTACTTGGTGTTTTAGACTTTGAGATGGCCCACAGAGGTATATCCTCTCCACCCTGACCAACGTCAGAGAATTCAAGCATGCCTCTGCCCCTTCCTTTGAAATAGTAGGTTTGATTAGGGGAGTGGCTGCCTTCAGGATACTTGGTCTAGGGTGGACCCACCGCTTGAACAACAGAAGGCTATGGTTAAGAATTAATGACTTGATGCCTCAAGGTACTGAAGCAAGTAACTGTTCTAGTTGTCCTTTGTGTCGTGTTAAAGCAGCCTTTCTGTATCGACGTAATAACCAGGTTAGCTTAATATGAAACAGCAAATTTTAATGAAGGAATAGCTTACAACACCAGGGATCCAGCCAAGAGCAGGAAATACAAAAAAAAAAAAAAGAGAGCACGGAGAGGCTCATGCTAGCAAGATTTACACATAAACATTAGCCCGAGGCGAACACGCCCCCAAATGGGCAGGGCTAACCCTACACCTTTTGCCTTCTTCCCCCTTTAGTGTTGGGGTATAAAAGTATAAGGAAAATTAGGCATAGGTGATTCAGAACTCAGAAGAAGAATTCAGCATTCAGTAATTGCTGAGCTGCCCTCCTATTACTATCCTATTTTGGGGGGTTTCTTATCTCTGTTCCTCCTACCTAACATTTCTAATCCTCACGCCCCTACACTGGAATGTAGGAACCCACAGCGGCTAGGGTCAAGGCAAAAGGCCACCCACGGTGGCACATCACTTGGTCTTCAACAACCTCCCTAAACAGTGCTATGATCACATGTAAAAACACATAAATGAGCCTGTGAAGGAACATTGAACATTGAAACCATAATATACGAGGAAAGGAATAAGGACTGAAGGAAAGTTTTGAGAGGTGGGAGAAAAAATGTATTTGTAAACATCAGGCAATAAGCTTCAAAGAAAATAACGTTAAAGAGAAGTTTGGGAAAGAGATAATGGCTAATGATCAAAGGCAAAAGGAAAATTATCCAGTTCAGAGCATGAAGATTATCTGTGAGCAGATGACGGAACAAGAAGCTGGGAACTCAGTGATCCTCCCAAATATGTCCATGTTCCGGTCCCTGGGATCTGTGAATGCGCCCTGTTACACAGTGGAAAAACTCTGCTAATGAGTTAAGGGTTCTAAACTTCAGATAGGGAGATTATCCTGGGTTATCCAGATGATTTCAATGTCATTACTTGAGAAATTAAATGCAGCCAACTTCTCTGGCTGAAGTTGGAGAGTGTGACATCTAGAGAAATTTGCAGGGTAAGTGATGGCTTCCTTCTTCCTGATAGGGTCGCATGGGAAACCTATACAGGTTCCTAGAGCCAAGAGCAAACCCTGAGTGAAAGTCAAAAGGAAACAGGGACCCTGGTCCTACAATTTCAAGGAACTGAACTTGACTTACAACCTGAGTAAACTTTACCAAACCCAGGTGACTTGGTTTGACTCCAGGGCCTAAGGAAAGACCATTAATTAGGCTGAGGGATGCAGATGAGTCACACTGTATGCTGGCTTCCCCCATACAGGCCTGGCTACAGAATTACGACAGTTTGTTACATCAGCAATAGCAAGCTGACAGTGGATAAGAAGAAAGGAAATAGCCATAAATATGGGAGGAAAGCCCATGCACTAATTTTCTTACATCTTAACTTTGTAGGCTTTGACCCACCCTGGTGCACTGGGCTCTTGCTGTGCCTTTATTCTTCAAAGGTGTAGGTAATATTTGCCCCACAGTAATGCAAATGCCCAGGTGGAAAAGAGCAAAGCACAAGCTCCCCCGTTAATGTCCATCATCAAAAAAAGTAGGTAATTTTTTTTTCCAGTAGGAGATATTGGAACAAGACAATCCCAAAAGGTTCCACTACTGCTAAAATGTACAATCATATGGCTCACAATTGAGACTTGCAAAGGTTCTGCTGTGGATAGTGGGATTGGGAACCACAAAGCAGAATGAAAATGGCCCAGAGAACACGTAACTGACATCCTTGAGTTTTGCATCTGAGTAAATCTGACTCCTTCAACATTTCCCTCTTACTGATCCAGTTTGACAAGAGCCACGAATTTCCAAGTCACCTCCTCGTGAGCAATGGTCTATCACAGGTCAGCGTTGTCATTGCATGTCACAGAAGAGCCACATAAAGCTAACATATGACCCAGGTGTCAGAACACCATTTCAGGAAATAACTTGGAAATTAATTTTGATCACCAGGACACAGTCCATCCATTTATCCCTAGGAGTGCTTCCTGGGGCTCACTTGGCTCAGAAAATCACATCCTTGAGCAAATCTGGAGGAAGCAATTAATTGTGTAAAGTAACACAAGGATTTTGGCCTGTATGGCCAGATAGCATTTGTTCAGTTTCTGGGGATTTTTTATAAGCATTTTCTTCTCCCACAGTCAGGAAGTCTAAACCAGACATAAAAATGACCACAGGTCAAACTGTTCTCACTCTGGAAAAGTGATGAGAAGGAAATGAGAGAGAGAGATGAAGAGACACAGAGAGAGACAGACACACACACATACACAGAGACAAGGTGAGGGGAATGGAGGAGAGATGAGATCTCCAATTTCTTTTGAGATTTGAGATTCCAAGATGAGAGGACTCTGTCCTTGGTCGTTGCCTCACCCCTCCCTCACTCCCTTTTCCCATTTTTATCCTCCTCTGTCATTTTTGTTTTATTGACTGAGATCAGACTGTTTTCTAAGAACAGGTGGAGATGCGGAAGACAATAGGGAGATGTTAGTTTTGCTTTGTTGGTACAGTGGGAATAAAAAATAGAGAATGCATGTGAAATAGGAGTTACAACAGTGAGGTCTATAGGAGACAAAGAATGGAGTGGATAAGGCACCCTTTCTGTACCAACACAAGAGGATTCTGTGAAAATCCTGCCAACGCCACCAGTAGCACCAATTCTACCTTTGCT
This sequence comes from Chionomys nivalis, assembly GCF_950005125.1. Taxonomy (NCBI): domain Eukaryota; kingdom Metazoa; phylum Chordata; class Mammalia; order Rodentia; family Cricetidae; genus Chionomys; species Chionomys nivalis. The sequence continues at coordinate 9,077,312 of NC_080099.1, read as the reverse complement.
GGCACTGGAGGGGGCTGGACCTTAGAGACGCGTTTATGTCATTCCCATGGTCAACAGAAGACAGGAATCAGCCAACACCTTTGAACTGACAGTTGAGCTTATGGTAATAAAGTTGCTGGAATGTAGCTTATTGGAATATACTAGTGATATCAGACTCATTTATAAAAGCAAATTTTGATGGCACAAATGGCGAAGAAACAAAATGTAAAAGCCCAGAAGAAAGAAAAGGTACGGAAGGAAGTAGGATTCAGAGACTCAGGGTCCATTCTTGTCCTCTGGCCCTTCTTGGCTCTGGGGCTAATTTCTAGTCAGGCTGTAAGTGAGCTTCACCTATCAGGTTATTCCACTGGGAAATGCTTGTGTGTCTTGAGTACAGGGAAGACCACAGGCCAAACTTTGCTACTGATTTTTCCTGGCTCAGCATTTCTCCGGTGTGCTGTCAGCAAAAGCAGGAACAGACAGAGGTGATGTTTTCATTGAAAATCAATTCACCCAACACACATAAGATCTCTACTACATGGCACCCAAATGGATCAATTTCCTGTGATTTCCCACAGAATTACCCTCCATTCGCCTTCACGGTCAACTAGGCTTATCTCATGGAGAAAATGGGGTCCGAGGTGGCTAGGTTACACTTAGATGCCAACGACAGCTTGCAAAACAAGGAAGAAAAGGTTTGTTTGTGCTAGAGATGACAACAAGGACCATCTACATCGATGTATCCATAATCTGCTGTCAGGTAGAGGAGTATGAACATGCCAGACCCGTGCCAGGCTAACCACCAGTCTTTTGGAAGCATCTCAGATTTGGGGACATCAAATTAAACAAATAGACCAAAAACAGGAATAATTTCAGCTTTTCCTTTGGTAAGAAACCATACAATTTTAGAAGGTATTAACTGATGTCCTCACTTCACAGTTTGGCACAGTTTGGCATTGGACATACTTTGTTGTTGACTTCTAATTATGGCACATGGTCTGAGTGCCACTTTTAGATTTTCAAAGATCCTATACCACAGCATCTCAGTGACTCTCAGGATAGCCCAAGAACAAATTCTAAACTACCCTTTCTTAGAGAGCCAAGAAGACCACAAGTTGTCTAGCCTAAAGACTCAGGGAAATGGGCTGTGGGATCAGGTCTTGAACTTGGAGGCCTCCCAACAATTGCCCAGTGGCCCGGACCTAACACTTATGTCAGCTTATGTAATTAGTGGAGCTCAATGATTTACTTCCAGGCGTACACGAACAGTGTAGGTAACATTGTCTGTGTCTCAAAAACATGTCCCGCCAGAAACAGGACCTTGGCTGTACGACTCGTGTGAATTCTACAGCTTTGGCGGCAGCTTCCCTCTCTCTGTCCCCATGTCCAGCCGCCTGCCTCAGTCCTGTCCCCGGGGTTGAATGCTCCCTGTTGTACTGTTCTGCAACAGATTCAGGGGTCCAAAATCTTGACCTTGGAGTCTTTACAGCATCCATTCCTTCCCTTCAATCTTGAACCCATTAGCAAGTTTTTCTTTTGCAGCCTCTCTGTCCCTACCCTTTAATGGTGCTGTCAATCCTGCTCACTTTGGCCTTTTGACTTTTCTCAAGTTCCTTCACTGGACTCATGGTTTCAGCTCTGCCCCAGACCCACTACATAGTCTCTTCGCTCTTTTCTCCTCAGATCTTTGTAAATGTCTTTCTAGCTAGCTTTACCCACAGACTAAATCTTTCAACAAATCCTTGCGAGACGCCGACCAGGTCTTGCTGCACAACTTGCTGGTCTCAGGAGTGCTGAGAGGGACAGGAGCCCTTCTTTATTCTCGGTCTGGTGAAGTGAGAAGCCACTGGGGCATTCAATCTAAACATCTTGTCTTCATTTCAGCAGATCCGAGGCAGAATAAATGAAGCTGGATAGCGTTCTCCATTTGAAAGGATGCTGGTATGACTGCTTAATAGATTCGGGAGGAGGCTTTATTGCAATTCTTCATTTCCTTTGTCTATTGTTGCAGGTTTTCATTAACCTTTGAGGTTGTCTTCATTTTGTGGTTTGCATTTTAAGCATTTTCTGGTTCCTAAACCGCCTAGCAAATAATTTCTTTTGATCCAATTGCTTCCCTCAATTACTATTCTACTTAAGTCGTTGGTAAAATGGCAACATGCACTGTGCTTGACTATCTCGGGCCACCGCCCCATCCATCTGTGGCCCTCATGGCTCAGGGTTTCATTTAGGAGCTTCCTGGAGATGGGGATGTGCTGCACTAGGGCTGGATTTTCTGGAATCTCTTAATCCTGCTTGAAAGGAGCACAGGAAGAGAGGGCAGGGAGACTGAAGGGGAGGCTGGAGTGTAGGGGAGCAGCAAGAAGAGAAGAAGGCACCTTGGATATATGCTGTGAGGTTCTATAAAAACAACGGCTTACATCTCAACTGTGAGCGTCCTTCCCCACAAACCCTACCTTGTGTGCAAACTGTCTTCATTGCTTGTCCACTTCATGGAGGTTCTTTGCTTCCTTCAGCCACTCCAATGCAAAAATTTTCTTAAAGACTGTTGGATAAAAGTATAAACAAACAATTTTGTGCAGAAATAATAACAAACTAGTTAACGTTGACATCAAACTTTTGAGGGGAGGGAGCATTTGCACACTTGAGTTTTTCTACAAGGGTATGAGGTGAATCTGCTATGTGGTCTTATAGGAGAGGGAAGTGTGAGGTTGAGAAGGAAGGTAATGTGACTTATTTGGTGGCATTACTAAGAAGTGGCAGTAGAGACTGAATCCTGTCTTTCTTTTCTCTTCATCCTTAAAACACCTGTGGGTCCTGCCCTACCCACTAATAGAATTCCTGCCATTTTGTTGGTTTGTGGTCTTTTCTTAGATATTTTATTTATTCATGCCATCTTGTTTTTTTTTTTTTTCCTCTTCTTCAGACCAAAGTTTCCCATTTAGCATCCTGTGTAGAGTTAGCAGGAACCTGGAGGTAGGAACGGGAGCAGAGATCACTGTGGAGAGCTGTTTACTGACTGGCTTGCTCTCCCGGTTTACCCTGTCTGTTAGGACTCAGGGCTGACACTGCTCACAGTGAGCTGGATCTTGCCACATGAAACATCAATCCAGAAAATGCACCACAGGGCTTGCGTAGAGATCAGTCTGGTGGACAATTTTCTCAGTTGAGATTTTGTCTTTCATAATGACTCGAGCTTGTGTCAATTTGACATAAACACTAGTCAGCATATCTGGGAATGGGGCATCTGAAATGTCTCCAGCTCAGCTAGGGTTAGGCACAGATTTCAAGTGGAAGAGCCAACCTTCTGTAGACTGAAGAAGCTTGTTGCAGATCATAAGGCATCTTTAAGTTGGTCCCTAGGTAACAGAGGTTAAAGGGTTAATGAGAGTAGGCAGTGCCTACCTGGAGTAGTAGGAGTCATGGTGTTCAGGTAGGAAGGTGGAGCACGGTGGGGGTGTTGGGCCCTACTCAGGAGACACACACATGGCCCATAATCCTCCTGCAGCAGAGCTGCAGCCATGGTGGAAGGTGGGGATCCTTACCTGGAGATTGTGAACAGGATGTCTTGAGCTCAGGCAGCAGTGGGCGAGGGGTGACCACCAGGGACGATGTTCAGGTGGTGTGATCTTCAAGTAGTGGGGGAGGGGTCATAGTGAGTGGGGATTGTTACCTCCATATCTGAATTTTTAGTAAAATACACAGGAGTTGTTTATACATTATTAATTTCAGTGAAAATTTCAAACTAGATCGTCCCATGACTCAAATTTTACCAAAGAAGTTCTGCTTGGCATCATGTTCTCACTGCTAATTTCTGGGTAGTTGCTAAGTTACATTGTTCTGAAGTCACCGTAATTGCTGAAAGTATAAACTGAACAAGTGCCTCATTTACCCCAGTCTCATGCTCTGCAGAGTAGCAAAATGGTCCAGTTGGTGTCCTAGTTAGGGTTTCTATTGCTGTGAGAAGATGCCATGCACAGAAGCGACTTGGGGGAGGAACGAGTTTATTTCCACTTACACCTGGTAGTCCGTCATCCAGGGAGGTTAGGGTAAGAACTCAAGGCAGGAATCTGGAGGCAGAAACTGATGCAGAGGCCATGGAAGAGTGCTGCTTACTGGCTTGTTACTCAAACTGATTTCTTATAGCATTCTGGACTACCAGCCCAGGAACAGCACAGTCACCGTCATCTGAGCTGAGCCCTTCCACAATAATCCTCAATTAAGAGAATGGGACACAGGGTTGCCTACAAGCCAATCTGGTGTGAGCATTTTCTCAACTTACAGTCACTCCTCCGAAAAGACTCCAGGTTGTGTCAATTTGACATCAAACTAGTCAGCACAGTTGGTAAAACACAATCATTTAGCATATGCATGATGGCTATAATTCTGTCCTCATCGTCCATGCAAAATGTTAGTGTCAGTGGCGTGTGCCGGTACTTGCTTAGCAAGAGTAGGGGACAGGCAAGAAGAACCCCAGGGCTAGGTGGCCAGCCAGACTAGCTGAACAGGTGAGCTCCAGATTTAATGAGTTACTCTGCCACACAAATACAATACAATAAAATAAAAACAAAATAAAATAAAATCTGGAGGGCCAGTGTGATGGTGCAGCAGGTAACTCGGCCACCAAACCTTGGAGACCTGAATTTGGTTTTGGTTTTGGTTTGCTTATTTGATACAGGGTCTCATTGTGTAGCCCTGACTGACCTGGAACGCAATAAGCAGACCAGGATAGCCATAAATTGATGGAAATACACCTGCCTCTGCCTCCCAAGTGTCAAGACTGATGCTGGGGAAGCATGGTGGGAAGAGAGAACTGACTCCCCCCTGTTTTCTCTGACCTCCACACACACGTTCCATGCCACACCTCCACACTTGCACTCGTACCCACACACATGTATAAGAGAAATAAATATAATTTTAAAATTAGACAAGTAAGTTGAAGAGTAATTGAAAAGGTTTCTGATGTTGACCTCTGGCCTCCACACACATGTACACACAGGAAAATGTACACACAGGGACACATATGATTATAACCATATTTCAGCAATCAACAGCCACTGTGGAGTAATCAGAGGGTGCTGGATCTTTGGTGAAGACTACTATTTATTCTCAAACAGGCATGTGTTCTGAGGCAAGGTCAGGAGTCTGGCCAGAATGATGCTGTCACTAAGTGCAAATTCAGTTAAGTCACTAAGAGCCACTAAGTTGTGGCAGAGCAATGGTAGTGCAGAGGGCAGGATAGTTAGATGAAGCTTGGGAAGAGCGGTCCTAGGAGCCACTGGATGTGGGCGGAGTAGTATTAGGTGTGTTTACCTTGCAGAAGAGGGCAGTTAAGGGAACTATACACTATCTTTGAGGAATAATGGATAGAGGCAGCTGTGCCACACTCTTTGCAGCCACCTTCTCTGTGTAGAGGAAATCTAGCGTCCACCTGATGCTCTTTGCGGGAGCTCCCGATAGGTTATTGGTCCAACATCCTCTGTGGATTCATTTTAAGGGTGGGCCCATGGGATTTGTTTCATTGCTGTGATGAAAATGTCTGCCAGGAGCAACTAAAGTGTGTTGTGGGGGTGGGGTTGATCTTGAGTTAGTCTTTCAGTCTGACACTCAAGAAGGGAACAGATTGCAAGCAACCTACTACAGGAGGTGAGAGTATGTCACGAAGGCTGTTCTCATCAAAGCCGACAAGAATGCAGAATATGTGCTAGAAACCAAGGTCTACCCCTGGTGTTGTCCTAGTGGCTAGTGTCCACTTCCCACAGGTTCCATAGCCTGCAGAGTGAGCACCAGCAGCCACTGCATACAGAAGCCTGGCGGTTTCTACCATAGACCAGTGCTCTCTCAGCCTTGGTCAGAGAAGCTTATTTACTTTTTATTTATTTGCAGTGGAGAGCAGTCGAGGCAGAGACACATTACTGACTGAAGTGCTGACACTGTGACTGCTGAGTGTTCACCTCCAAACTGGACATCTGTATCAACCCCTTCTCCCCAGGGCATAGGAAGGTCACAGAAGAAAAAGAAAGGAAAAAAAAGTAAAATTGAAAGATGAGGAGGGGTGCTATAAACTGCGACCTTCTGGACAGGATATGGTTGTTTTGTTCACGCATTCATAGCATCTATGGTTGCCTGCACAAGAGCTTCACACGACCAAGCCAGTCAAAATTCCAGCATGAACAGTGGGGTGGAAGTTTTTCTTTGGGCGTGAGACACTGGTCAATTGAGCATGCTCCAGTGGCTAATTTCATACCTGTGTGCATATGGGAAGCTACTGGACACCGTGGGCTATAAAGAAGAATAAGAGCTCATGAAGGTGGGAGGAGATGTGCTGGGGAACCTGAGAGATAATGAGAGGGACTTAAATTGACTGTGATCAGGGTATACTGTATACATGTATACAGTCCTTTCTTCTTTGCCCCAGTTTCCCCCTGCCAACAGTCATTCTGTGCTATCCCCTGGGTCTCCACCAGAAAAATTGATAACACACTTTGTTTCATGGAGACGCATCACTGCAGAGTGTTGCACAACTTACAGCTTCCTGAACATTCCAGAAAGTAAGCCCTAATGGAAGTCCAAAGTTCATGAAACCTGCCGGGCTGGCCTGGTTACCTGTGTTAGGGACAGTCAGCCCACAGTGGGGTTGAATGTTTAGAAACTCAGTGTTCCCTTCTGAAGGGGTGTCAAAGCCTCCCTTTCCTGGAAGGGGGCCAGCAACCTAAGTAGAGCGTTTGAAAAAGGCCCATGGAGTTTATGAGCCTGCAGAAATCGGTGCACTTGCTTGTATAGCAAGAGGAAGACAGAACGTTCTGTGACCACATCAGGTTCTTATGTGCAAGGCTGTCTGGAAATTGTTTCTCAGCCCTGGAATTGAAGGCAGATGGAGGCATGTAGCTTTGCCTCGCTCACATTCTCTTTAGTACAGGTCCTATCCAGTGAACCAAGGAGAAAGAACACGAAGCAAATGGACCCCACCCCAGACCCAGTTTTATAAAGTCTGAGCTGATGGTTTCTAGTTGGAAGGAGGTCGCTTGTTGGTTTCCTGACTGCCCAGACACCTGTAATAATCACACAGAAATTGTATTATTTAAATCACTGCTTGGCCTATTAGCTCTAACTTCTTATCAGCTAAATTTTACATCTAATTTAACCCATTTTTATTAATCTGTGTATCGTCACGTGGCAGTGGCTTACTGGGTAAAGTTCTGGCATCTGTCTCCAGTGGGGGGCTACATGGCTTCACCCTGACTCCGCCTTCTTTCTCCCAGCACCTAGCTCTGTTCCCCTATAGCTTACTATAGGCCCAAAGCAGTTCCTTTATTAACCAATGATATTCACAGCATACAGAGGGGGAATCCTACATCAGTTCGTCCTTCTTTCCAGGCTGTTACCTAACATCCCAAATGCCCAACCCACCCATTGGATGCGATCAACAAAGTACATATTAGCCATTGCCCACGGGGTGGCTGTGGCACTGATAAGAGGTAAAAAAAAAAAAAATGTCCAGTGGAAGTTCTTCCATGGAGATGCTTATTGTGGATGCCCGCAGCCATTCAAAAGTGTTCAGAAGGATGGCGACTGGCTTGTCAAAAGCCAAGTGAGGTGACCTGGCCCCAGTGCCTGCATATGTATTCCAAGAGAACAGAGGGCTGACCACTTTATCCTGGCAGAGCACAATGTTGGGCAGCAGTTTAAGGAGTCTTTAACTGCCCTGAAAACTTAGGTACATGGAAACATGGAGGGGCTAGTGTGAGCAGTCAGGATTTACACAACTTATGCCAGGAACTAGCATTCCAAAGGACTAAGGAGGCTGAAGGATGAGCTGAAGGTGACTGAGTCCAATATTGACTTTAAAAAAAGTAAAGATGAGTGTTACTGTTTCTTCTCAGGAGCCAAGTAGAATGTTGCCTGGCAAGCTTCACCATGAACTAGATCATGGAAGCACAATCCATGTTTCGATTTTCTAGGGACTTGAGTGTACTATGGGGTCTGAATTTCTGTAAAAGCCCAGAGACTAAATCTTTGAGACTTTTCCAGCTGTCTGATTTTCCTTTTGATGATTCAACTCTGTGGTATCCCAAATATAGCCCCACATGACCCACAAATGAATGAGTGGGATGTGTTCTAACGCATTTTTACTGATAGATGCTCAATTTGAGTTGCATATGACATTCACGGGACATGAAATGCTCTTGTTTTAACTTCTCTACCAATCATTTGAAAAGTAAAAGCTGCACATAAGGTGGGGATGGCCACACAAACAAAAAAGAGCAGACACAATTTGGCTCATGAGCCATAGTTAGTGGACTCCTGATCTAGGGAAAGTAAAATTATACTTGTGGTGAAGAGAGAAGGAACAAGACTGCCTCAATTTATCTGCAATTCAAGTCACAGGTGTGTGCTGTGAGCACTTGTTCTTATACCTTGTTCTTTTGGATGTAGAGGAGCCCTTAGAAAGTGGGGCCTGCCCGGTGAAATCACGACACAAGGGTGGGGCTCTGAAGGGCTGTGGCTGGTCTCCTGGACCCAACTGCTGTTTGCTTCCTAGTTTGCTGTGAAGTGAGGCACTTCCTCCACCAGGAGCTCCACCGTTTTTTTTTCCCCACACCTCGATGGACTGAAACCCTCCAGAACAGAGAGCTATAAGAAATCTTTCTTGTCCTAAGATGTTCTGATAGATGTATTTATCAGCATCATTCAAGAGTAACTAACACCTCAGAGGGAGAAAAGCCGCACAATTTAGTACTCTTCCCAGCTTAGGCTAATTTGTCCTTTGCTTGACACGAGTTATTCTAAAAAGTCATAACCCTCCAATATAAAAGAAGGAGGCCAACTTTTAATATTAAGTCATGCTATGGGGTCTTTTACAGTCCCTCTGTTTGGTGAATTTTTACAAGTATCACCCTTGCTACTGATCATTGCATGTATTTTCCTTGAGGAATGGCACTCGCCCTATGGCTAGTGTATTTGTTCTGCCTCCTAAAGCCATGTTTTTGAGAAGGCCTGTAGGAATTTGCTGCTGCATGGAATGAACATATTTGAAATACTCTGTTTTCTAAGTAGGAAAGGTAACACATAATCCAGCCCATAAACCATAAGCCAATCTCTTTGAAGTTTTGGATACTACCTTATTGCTTTTAAAATATGTTATAAATGTTAAGTAATTGTGTCCTTATTTCTCTTTAATGTTATCATCGCCCCTACTTTTATTTATCTTCTATTCCCCATTGATATTCTATGGCACTGTCCGATCAGCGAGTCTGTTTCTCTATACCACAATCATACCGTGTGTATAATAATTATAATGTACTCATTTTTATTATTTTTCCTTTCATTTATGCCATGTGCCAGGTGATAGTGCTCATTAGCCAAAGTTTTTAAATTTGGTGAGACAGAAGACTCAAAAGTAGATTTACTCACAACTAAGTAGCAAGAGTGATCAGTAGCGTGGAATCCTGATAAGGCAGATTTTCAAAGTGCAGGAGAACTTCTGGCAGGGGACTGTTCTTACCTACACATGCTCTCCCCAGTGTACATCAGTCAGGAGATACCACCAACACTCTGTCCCAGGGGTTCACTGTGCACATGGCTTGGATTACTGATCCCAGGTGTTTTACGGCGTCCTGTTCTAAGGAGGGCTTAGGACAAAGCTTGGGTAGGTTTAGATGCGTGTCTTAGGATGTTGCATTCTTAGTATGTTCTACAACATTCTGAGGCTGACAGCAGGAGAAGGGAGGGCTAGGTCAGCTAAGGTCACCTGGAGATGTCTTCCTGCTTTCTCAGGCCATCTATGTTGAGAGACACTCCCTTTCTCTCTTAACAACTCAAATACTGGTGGCCTGGCCCAACCTTCATTTATCTTTGTGTTTCATATTACAAGTTAAAATTGGAAACAACCTTGGCTTGTGAACAGGGCTAGGCTGTAGGCTCCTTAAACCCATATGCCATGTATAACAAAATCCTGAGACTATTATCTGTAGTTGAATTCATTGTCATTTAAAATTGACACTAAGGATAATAGAGTCAGTGGGAGAAAATATTCAGAGTTTGGTGAGGTAACAGAGGCAGGAAGTCTTAGAGATATCTTTATGTTACAGGGAAATAGTAGAATATGGGATGCCCTAAATTTTGAAACACCATCCTTATCCTTACTCTTTTATATTTCTAAAAGTTGAGAAATAATTTAAAATATAGTGAAGATCAACTTCTAAATCTTTAAACAGCCATTAAAAGAAAAGGAAAAGATAAAGAATTGTAAAAATAAATATATAAAACAAACCAGGCCTGTGAGTTGTGCACACTCATACATAGACATAAAGCAAAGGAAAAATGAATGAATGAATAATGTAAAAAGTTTAAATATACTCCAAATTCTAACCTACTATTTCAAAATGAGCCAAGAGATATTAGGAAAATACTAAAAATAAGAGATGATAATACAAATCGGAAGCAGTGAAACAGATGAGCTGGCAGAACTCAGAAAAATTAAAAATGAATGAAAATCCTAAATCACAAGTGCAGGAACCCCAAGGAAATGTGGGAATGATAGCAAATGCCTGTAATTCTGGCCCTTAGAAGATTGACAAAGGAATATTACTGATGTGGGATTCCCCTCTGTACACCATTGGTTAACAAAGAAGCTGCTTTTGGCCAATGGTTTAACAGAATATAGCCAGGCTGGAAAAGATATATAGAGAGAGTAGGCAGAGTCAGTGAGAAGTCATGTAGCCACCACAGGAGACAGACCCTGGACAGAACTTTACCCAGTAAGCCACAGCCATGTGGCAATACACAAATTAATAGAAATGGGTTAGTTTAAGATGTAAAAGCTAGCTAATAATAAGCTTAAGCTGTTATCAAACACTATTACAATTAATACAGATTTCTGTGTGATTATTTCAGGAGTCTGGGCAGCCAAGAATGAATGAACAGCCTCCATCAAGAGATTACCATTTCAATGCCAGCTCTAGATAACATAGTGAATTTGAGACTGGGTTGGGCCATGGAGCAAGATCTTGTACAAAAAAATAAATAAATAAAATAAGAAAGGAAAGAACGAAGAAAGGAAGGAATAAAAAACAAAAGGAAGGAAGGAAAAAACAATACCCTCCAAACAAATCAATCAAACAATCAATATCAATAACAGAGAATTCAAGAAAGAACAAACACAAATAAACACCTGAAGGAAACAGAGCAATGGAGCTTATTGTATATTATAAAAAGAAACAAAATGATAAAGACAACTCCCATAAGCGTAACTGAAATTGGAGCCTTAAAAAGACGCTCTCTGAAGATGGCAGGAATCTTCCCCAAAATAAAATTAATGAAAGAAAACAGGGGGGAAAGACTAAAATATATGACAGAGGGAAATGTTTCTTTAAAACTCTTTAAGTTACACATTATGGAGTACATTTAACAAACCAAATACATTCTAATAAAAGTAATACATTTTAAAGAGAAAAAGAAAAAAATATCTTTGTGTATCTAAAAAAGAAAATGACACAAGCAAAAGAAAATTAAATTATAATTAAATTTTCTAAAACATATTTCTTGCCAGATGAGAATGGAGGAACTGTCTTAAAATATTCAGGGAACACACTTGTGAGCCAAGGACTTTATGTGCATCCGGTTACTTCAAGTATGATGGATGCAAATCCCCACTAACTTGAAGGAACTAGGAAACTTTATTACCATGAGCCCTTTCTTAGGGCATCTAGTTGGATGCGATACAGAAAAATAACATGAGCATTAGCTACCTGTTACCTTTACATTGGATGTTATATGTGTGTTCAAGGCAACCAAGTTCATTGGTGCTCCATGTTTCCAAAGTGAAAGTACAGAGTAATTATAAACATGGAAGTCGGACGACTACACATGCTATGTTCTCACTAATCATGTTAATGCTATTCTATTTATATCACTGAACTCATGAGTTAGCCAGGGTTCTCCAACAGAACAGAACTGATGGGGTGAGTACATACAAAGCAATTATATTATACTGGCTTGCAGGATGTGTTCTCAGTAGTCCAACAACGGTTGTCATGGTGCGAAGCCTGAGAATTCAGTAGTTGGGCTTAATGTCTCTGTGGTCTCAGCCTGGTGCCAGGGTTCAGTAGAATTCCTGGAGAGCTGCTGGTTTCCAGTCTACACTGGAATTTTGAAGGAACTGGATTCAATACCAGTACAACAGAATAGACAAATTTGTCACTGAGAATAAGGGCAAGCAAGCAAACAGTCAAGTTTCCTTTCTCCATATCCTTTGATGAGAGCTGCCACCAGAAGGTGTGGCCCAGAATGAGGCAGGTCTTCCTTCTTCAAATAATCAGATTAAGAAAATCCCTCACAACAATGACCAGCAATGTGTGTTTTAGTTGATTCTAGATGTAGTCAAGTTGGCAACCAATGTTGGTCATCACAATTCTACCCCTTGTCCACTTGACACACAACCGCATCTCTTTGTGTCATAAAGAATTTCCAAATGAAAGAAATAGCAGAGGCATAATTCTGCCTAATAAGATCTAGCTATCCCACCTAGAACTCCAAATGGATTCTATATTTTAGAATCTGTGGCTAAGCCCCTTGAGGAATGCTTCTTCTTTTAAATATGGTAAGAAGATTTATAATACTTAACTACCAGTGTTATCTCAACTGATGTTACATAATAAAAATAAACACAGGAAAGAAAATGCAAATACCAGCTCTCTATATATGAACATGTTCTTAACAAAATAGGACAGAAACACTAGCATCTCTTGCAGTTCTTATTTCTGCAATTGATCACATGGCCTGAGCTAGTAATTATAACTGCCTTCCTCTATTACCCATCTTCAGATTTTTCAAGTACCTCAGCAAATCTTGGTTCTTTTTCTGGAGGAGTGACTCATATCTTGAAGGGGTTGGGTCCTTTGCCACCTTGCCTGAATTGAGTCGTTGTAGTTTCCCACTGACTTTAATCATAGGGCATGATAACACAAAAAGATGCCCTAAAGGATCTCCTGCACTTGAGACATAAATACCTTCATTGTGGAGAAGTGACCCATTCCTCCTCTGGTAGTCCGAATTTATCACCCTTTCTTATGCTATTTATTATTATTTCTTAGCCTGTTGGCTTAAGTACATTAAAAACCCACAGTGGCCAGAGGAGGCAGTCTAATGCAGTCTTGCCACAGAATGGATCATCCCATCCAGTGGTTGCACTAGGTTACATTAGGTTACATGTAACATCTATACGGTCTCATTAGGTTACATGTAACAGCTATTCGGTGGCACTAGGTCACATTAGGTTACATGTAACACCTTTGCACTGGTGCTAAAAGAGAACAGTGTCACATGATTTTTCTGCTCCAAATGTAGAAATATAGAGTAGTTTATATGCATGGCAAAAGGAAGAAAGAAAATACTGTTTTCAATGACCAAACTGAAACTATTCTGTTTGTATCTCTGGATTCTTGTATACATAATTTGAAAGATATACATAAACCAGAAAGATAATTGAATCTCTCTAAGAATTCTTTTTTTTTTTTTTTTTTTTTTTTGCTGGTGGGTTATTTTTGTTTTCCTTTATTTATTTTTTTAACTATTTATTTATTTATTTATTTAAGATTTCTGTCTCCTCCCCGCCACCACCTCCCATTTCCCTCCCCCTCCCCAAATCAACTCCCCCTCTCTCATCAGCCTGAAGAGCAGTCAGGGTTCCCTGCCCTGTGGGAAGTCCAAGGACCTCCCACCTCCATCCAGGTCTAGTAAGGTGAGCATCCAAACAGCCTAGGTTCCCACAAAGCCTGTACGTGCAGTAGGATCAAAACCAAGTGCCATTGTTCTTGACTTCTCAGCAGTCTTCATTGTCTGCTATGCTCAGCGAGTCCGGTTTTATCCCATGCTTTTTTCAGACCCAGTCCAGCTGGCCTTGGTGAGTTCCCGATAGATCATCCCCATTGTCTCAGTGTGTGGGTGCACCCCTCACGGTCCTGAGTTTCTTGCTCGTGCTTTCTCTCCTTCTGCTCCTGATTTGGACCTTGGGGTTTCAGTCCGGTGCTCCAATGTTGGACTCCGACTCTGTCTCCTTTCATCGCCTGATGAAGGTTAATATCCAGGAGGATAACTATATGTTTTTTCTTTGGGTTCACCTTCTTATTTAGCTTCTCTAGGATCATGAATTATAGGCTCAATGTCCTTTATTTATGGCTAGAAACCAATTATGAGTGAGTACATCCCATGTTCCTCTTTTTGGGTCTGGCTTACCTCACTCAGGATAGTGTTTTCTATTTCCACCCATTTGCATGCAAAATTCAAGAAGTCATTGTTTTTTACTGCTCAGTAGTATTCTAATCTTTAAGAGCTAGAAATGCAACTTTTACACGTTTCCAACTAAAATTAAGGAATAGAAGCAATTTTGAATTAGTATTATCAAAATAGAAATATATTCATCTACATCTGCATATAACAAGTTCATATTAATGTGTATTAAATTTATGACATATCATATGTATATCTATCTGTGGCTATCATCTTCTGTCTATCTGTCTTTCTGTCTGTATAATTTGCTGTCTGTTTTAATAAACACCATGACCAAATGTACACAACTTGGCTGAAGAAAAAGCTTATTTGGTTTAAATGTCCACAATATAGTCCATCATTGTATCATAACCTTGTCAAGAGTACAGTTCGGTAGTTTTGAGTCTATGAGGCCATGAAGCAATGCTGCTTGCCAGCTCACTTCCAGGAACATAATCAACTAGCTTTCTTATCCAGCGCTGAGCTACAGTGAAATGAACACTGTTATATCAGCTAGAAACCAAGGAACTGTCTCACGGACACACCCACCAGCCAGTCTGATGTAGGCAGACCTTCAGTTGAGCGTCTCTCTCCCATGTAACTCTTGGTTGTGTCAAGGTGACAATAATTGGTACACTGTCTACCTAATACAGTCTGAATAGTATAAGACAAGAAGTTAACTATCAGAATGGCTAAAAGGAAAAGGAAAACTGCTGAAGGTTCAGAGAGACTGGAGCACTCATCTATTGTTGGTGGGAGTGTAAAATGGTTTAACTACACAGGGAAACAGTGTGACAGCTCCCTCAAAACTGAACATAATTTACAACACACCAGTAGCAGTCTGTGGCATTTTTTTTTAGAAATGAAAATTTATTTTGACATAGAAATGTTCATATTACTATTTATAGAAACTTCATCTGTAATGGCTTAAAACTGGACACTACTCATATTTCCTTCATTGGAGAGTGACTGATCAAATCCTGGCATATTCAAGCATGGATACTACTCAGTAGTAGATTGAGGATGAAATGAAAGCATTTAAAAGGCAAATGCTTTGTGACTCTTCTTATATTAAATGCCTGGAGTGGCCAAACTCACAGAGACAGTAAGGGTAACCATAGTTGCCATGTACATAGGGGATGGCAGAGTTTTTCAAAGTGAGAATGGGGTGGGGGATTTGATGCACGGCACTGTGAGTATATCCAACACTACCAAATGATACTCTTGAAATGGTTCAGATAGAACATTAGTGCTCTGTGTATTTTGTCATATAGTGGTTGTCTTCTGGTGTTTGACCTTTGTTCTCTGCTTGTTGTTAAGTACGATTGTACGGTATAGATATGCCAAGACCCGATCGTTAAAATTTGTTAAATGGCACTATTAGAAGAAGAAGAGAACTTCATTCTGAAGTTACAATAGTATTATACCAAAGCTAATTTCGTTGTGCGTTATGGTTGTGTACAATTTTAACACTGCCGGAAGCTGGGGGAAGATGTTACATAAAAATCTGTACTGGTTTTGTAATTTTTATAAGTATGAAACAATTTTAAAATCAAACGAGTCAAAATGGAAAAAAAATCTCATATGCATATGAACTCCAAATAATTTATGTAGATACTTGAAGAGGTGCAGCATAATTTCACACTTTTTAAATGTGGGCTCTGAGTAAAGACTTCCTTGCAAAGAGCACACTATAGGAAGAGTGGGGGGAAGAAGAAATTTGCTGTTGAGAAACTAGACAGATGCTAACTCAGGAAGGCAAGCAAGGTAACATCATGTTGGTAGGAGCAACCAGAATCAGTTTTACATCTGCTGCTTTCCTCTCTAAAATGTATGATCCACCTACTTATAGGAACAAGAAAACAACAACACAATAAAACAGATAGATCTCAGAAAACGGCTGTTTTACAAAATACCTGACTAGCACTCTTCAAAACTGAGGACACCAAAAAGAAGCAAAGTCTGAAAAGGTGTCATAGCTAATAGAAGCTAAAGAATGTGAAAATTAGTTCCATTATCCCATCCTGAGTAGACCCCTGGAAAAGAAAGAGATATTAGCTAAAAACCGAGTACATCAAAATGTAGTGTGGACCTCCATGAAAATGTAATGATATTATTTTATTAATTATAACAAAGGTAACAATTAACTTCTACATACTGTATTGTACCATTGTATTCTCACACTATTGTAAGATGCTAATAATAAAGCAAACTGGGCTCAGTATTCATAGAAACTCCACAATTTTCATAGCTTTTTGTAAATCTAAAGTGGTTCTAAAAATAGACCTTTAAAATGAAGGCATATGCATTTCAGGATTCCATTTGTATAATGTTCCTGAAGTAGCAAAAATTTGGAAAAGGTGCATTACCTACGTCGTTGCTAGGGGAGTGGACGGTGAGGAGAGGTGGGCAAGTCTTCAAGTCTTTAATCCCAGCACCGGGGGGGGGGCATATTAGTGGGGATGGTACAGCTGAATATGTTGACTAAAGCCACGCATGTGACAGAATTCCACAATTACTTATATAAAGCCTCTCTCTCTCTGTTTCTCTCTCTAATACACACACATATACAACATACACATCCGTCACACTTACAAAGAGAGTGGCGTGTGACTAAGCTCTGTGTCTTCTAGCCTGTGAGGTTTATGCTATAGGTGCCATGCAGATGCTGTGATGAGAGACACTGACATGGCAGAGAACATTGGAGCTGGGCCTGTCCTGAACATCCCTTGGCAACCTCCTGTGGCTCTATAACTATCTCATAACAAAAGTTCTATCCTCTTTAGAGAACTGAAGACCTCTCGGGACATCAGATGTCAAACAGTAGAGTGAATTTGATTATTATTAAAGAACCTCACTATGGTCTGCTTCTGGTTCTGCTTTTTTTTTTTTTTTTTTTTTTTTGTCCCATCTTTCTTGGCAAAGTGCTATATCAGTTGTTTAATTTGAGAATAGATTCAAGACTGTTCTAAAATTCAAAATATTACTGAGTAAAATGTGTGTGTTTGTGTGTATGTGAATGTGTATGTATGTGTTTGTGTGTGTATATGAGTGCGTATGTATGTGTGTGTGTGTGTACGTGTGCATGTATTGGTAAATTAAAACTGGCCTTTCCCAGAGCAAAGCAGTCTGCCAGGTCTGAGAGGGCAAAGAAGGTGGAAGAATTTGGTACAGAAGTTGACTGACCTACATTTTCCAGGACCTACATGAGACCTCTCTTTCTCTGTCTTATGTCATCTCATCTGGTCTCTGCCACTGTCTCTGTCTCCCTTATTCCTTTCCTTTTTTGTTTTTTTTTTCTGTTACTAATGTGAGGATGGAAAAAGGATGTCCCCTTGAAGCAGACATCCCACCAAGGAGTACAGCTAGGTGAGGGGAATCCAGGCTGGGTTTTACCTCCATTTTCTTTTCAACCAGGTTCCCTTGTATAGCGAGCAACCTATAGCTTGGCATGACAGCCACTGAGCGATAATTATACACCATTGTATAGGGAATTAATGAGGCCAGTTCGTGAGCGAGTGGTACAAGAAGAGATGATTGTGGGTGTGGTCACATGACTTCTGGGAGGAGCTGAAGTTTGAATAAAGCCATAAAGGTAATTAGAATTCGGAGAGGCAGATAATGGGCAGAATAATCATTATCTAGGTCGGGAACTTTGAATAGATTTTAGTGATCCAGGTGTGGTGGCATTTACATTTAATCTTAGCACTATGGAGGCTGAGATGGGAGGAGTTCAACAAATAGGAAACCTCAATGAGGCTGTTTTTCTTATTCTTCCTTATGGATGTGTTACGTGGCAATGTGCTGTCAAAGGAAGAGAGGGAGACAGGGAGAGAGAGAGTGGGCATGTGGGCTTGAATGTATGACTTCGTATTTTCCCCAGGACATCTTCCTATCTCTCAGTTGTATTGGAACAGGATTTGCTGCTGAGCTAACAACTCAGAATGTCACTGGCTTCATGAAATAGGGAAGCATGAAGTTGAAAGTTCAAGGCGGGGCTTTATTGAGGAAGTTCAAAGGTGATGAGACACTCAGCCTTAAGGGACATGGCTGACTTCTCTGTGTTTTACTTCCATTTTATAAAGCAGGCGGGTGATTGCTTCAGGACATTTTACTCCCAGGGACAGAATTCCTTAGTAACCAAGCAAAAATATTTCCCAGGTCTCTGGACTCTTACCCCAATGCAGTGTCTACTGAAAAGAAGCTAATTACATTTTAAAATATCAAGCTTAATAGAAGAATGTGTGTGGTTTCTGTTTGAAGACTGTAACATTTCTCATTTGGTGGATCCCAGCTTTACCATATGTGAATGTGAATAACACTTTGGAACTAGGTTTTTTCTCTAATTTCATCTTAGAAATTAAAAGCTTTCATGACAAGAAAGTATATTGCCGCAGCGTTATAAGAACTAAAAATCTGACAAAAAAGAACTAAAAAATCTGGATATTGACATTTCCCACAAAAATCAATGTTGGCATTAAAGATGCGCAGCCCCGTGTGGGATCCCTTCCATTTCACCCATCTCACCCACTGGCTAACCCTTCTGACCTAAAAAGAGCCTATTAGGGCCAGGGACCATCCTTTGCCTCTGCAAACCACACGGTCCAGCTCCCTGTCTCACGCTAAGTAGGTTTTTAAGGTGGTAACTGATTTCTAACACCGCTGACTCTTAGCACCCTAATATAGGCTGGTTCATCATGCTCACCCTTTCAGAGGATGTATCTGACTTCAAAGGCAGAGGAGGAAAAAAAGATGAGAAATATGTTCTTCATTTGGATGTGAAGGCGCCCACCTAAATCCCAGCCCTTCCATGGCAGGAGGACTGTGGAGAGTCAGAAGCCAGGTCAGGCTGCACAATAAAATCTGGATCAAAATTGACAAAACAAAACAACCCAGAAACATCACACCAACAAAACCCCACCCCCAACTATGTTCTTTCTGGCCTTGGAGTTAAAAATCACCAGAGACCGGGAAATGCAGAGGAGCAAGGCCTTCAAGGAGTCTAACTTCTCAAGGCTGGAAAGATGATTCCTTGGTGTTAGGACTCAGATTGTCTGGCCAATGGAATGGGATGGTGACATAGCTAAGAAAATTAACAAAGAAATGACTTAGGAAAAGTTGGAAAGCATTGATTTTACTTATCTATTTGTATACTGAGATTCACGCCAACCACAAGTACAGACGTGTGGCGCTCTGCTGAGAACCACCGAGCGCACTGTTACTTGAATGAAAACCCTGGAGTTGAGGCAAAGTGGGACCTTTACTTCTCTTTGAGAAGCTGCTGGGGAGGCATTAGGGAGACTCTCAGACGTCATTACTGATTTTGGAAATATCAACCTGTGCACAGAATTAGAAAGGTTGTGGTTTTCATAATTCTTGGTTTAATACGAGGCAATCTGCAGAGAAGAGGAAGAGCTCTCCCAGAGAAGTTGGGAGTTCTCCCAGTCCCCAGCCCTCCAGGCTCAGTGTTCCATCCGCCCAGACTGTTGGCTTCTGGAAGTTTCCCCTCAACCCACCTGACCACTATTACTTTCTGCGGGTGCTCTATATATGACATGACTTGATAGAAGTCACAGTGAGTCACACAGACTGAGGGCATGGGGACCTGCTCATATCCTTGCTTGTCTGCCTTGGCAGCTTTGGGACATGCAGTCTTAGAAGATGAGAGAAAGAAGGCAAAAAGAACCCCATTATGCCTGTATGTTTATAAACAAGACAGAATTTACAGCCTACAATCTGAAACAGGTTTCCAAACACAAAATAAAAATTGGGAACAGGAAAGTTGGGAAGAAAAAAAATCTGTGTTCATATTTTCTTTCAGACATTCTCCTCCTTATACCCTTTGTCATATTGCTGAGGAGGGCTACTCTATTGGTCAAGTGGAAACCATGTACCTTCTTTCAGCAGGAAGGAACGCAGTGTAGGCAATGGTAGGTGGCTAGTAACTGGCATTTGTTACAAAGCCCTTCCTTTCTGCCACTGAAGTAATACTCAAAGTCCAGAGAGGGACTCTTTCCTCAGGAATATAAAGCCATGGAAACTTTGGGGTGAGAATTTCATTCCCACCCTTACGTTCTTCTAAATCTTTAGGCTACGTTAGGTCTCCAACATGCTGAGATTGGCTGTCACAGGAAGTCTGTAGTGATGTGAATGAACCTCCGCAGGATATCCAGATAGGGAAGAATTTTATGAACACAAACTCTGTAAATCAGACTCAAATTTTGTCTACAGTACCTTTTCCATAGACAGATATTGGGTTAAAATTTTGTGAATGACTGTGTATTCACTTGGTGTGAGAAGAGACCCTCAAGGGCTATTAAACTGCTTAGTGATGGGAACCAGATGGAAAATAAGACAAAAGAATTCACAACTCATCTTAGACTGAATTGAATGTCTTTAATTTCACACAATGAATAACATATGAATAGGACCAACTTTTTTTTTTTAATAGTTAAGTGCTCTGCACTGTGCTAACCTGATCTGGTAGCGAAAACACCGAGCGAGCTTTCTTTTAGAAAAAAATGTTTAAAACCCAACATCTAAGACCATGGGAGAGCATGACAGTAAAGCATGCCAGATGTCGCTACGCCTCAAATGACAGCAAGTCCATGTTCATTTAAATGTACAAAAATGCTTTATGAATAAAAACTGTTACAAAAAGAACATTTCAAACAATGTACAATTTTTCTTGCCTCTATATTCAATAAAATACAAATACATTTTTGTTCTAAAATATGTTTACATACAATCAAAGTAGGACATGCAAATTACACTTTAAAAAAGGCTTTTAAAAACCACTTATGAATACAAACTAAAAATTAGCCAGAAGGACTTGTAAGACAATCTTGTGCCCATTTTTTGAAATATATATGTACATATTTAACACATCATGTGCATTTATTATTATTTAAGAAATAGATTTTTTTTTTTTTAAAAAAAAAAAGGAAGAAAAAGAAAGACACCAATCCAGGGCAGAACTACCCTTCCAAGTTGACCAGTAGGCAGCTCTTCAATTTCCCCCTCTTTAGTGTTTATTATACCTGGGCAAGTGGGAGACAGATATCCAGGAAGTTTCTTCCTTGGTTGATATGTGCTTCTGTGACTGTTCCCCAAGTGACTGAGTCCAATAGGGAAGGCAGGCTCCTCAGTGGGGTGAACTCTTTTAGAAACACGAGGCAGAGGGAGCCTTGCTTTATGGAAAGAAACGTGAAGAAACACCAAGAAGATGCTACGGTATGTTACAGTTTGAGTTTCTAGGCACTGTGATGACATTATCTGTAAGCGCTGGCATTTGGACCATTGTGATACGATAGGGTAGTGTTGAGGAAAATGTCTATATTTATGTACTTTTACATAATGAGCAGGACTGAAAATCCTGCGACATAACACTTAAATGGCTTTTGAGGCATTTCGGCTCCTGCCACTCCCTGTCTATGCTACAGTTGGCATTTAAAGGCTTTGGAAATATCTGTATAGACTTGAGACAGTTTCCAGGTCAACCTGCCTAGTGATAAGGAAAAAGTACACTCCACAAGCTTACTATCTGATTATTGTTGAATAACAAGCCAGGAGTAAGATTTTCTACTTAAGTCCTAATACCAAACCCTTTACGATCAGCTTATAATATACCACCTTATACTATAATTCTGCCAACACTTGCTTATCGTATTTATAGATACAGCAATGTGCAGAACACAAATTTTGACTGCCATTGAACATGGCCTCCCACTGCAGACAGCAGCCAAGTTAAAACAATACTGCCAGCCCTTCGTCACCTCCGCTAGGCTGCCAGTGGCTGTTGAGTCCTGGCCCTGTGGAGTCACAAAGCAACCCTCCATGTTTTCCCTTCCTCTGGCCCTTCTTCCTAGACTGGTAGCCACAGCGGGGCTATTTGAGGAAGTTGAACTTCTGTTCCTCTCATTTGAGATGAGGGGTCGAAAAGCAAATGGCTTTCTAGTCCCTTGGAAAGGCAGATTGAAGACCCATCAGCGCCCCCAAGGAGCATTTGCACATACCTTTCACCTTTTCATCTCTAATTGGTCTCCTTGTAGTGTAAGTGGGGTTCTACTTACTTGCTGAAGGGGTATTCTAAAACGAAGAGAAATTAAAAGCCAGGGATCGTTACAAAATATTTTGTGGGTCTGTAAATGGAGTCTTGAGGATCCCAAATGACACCTCTTAAAGTAGAAATGCATCCCCAGAAGGCAGTGTTGTGTGGTTAAGAACCTCCATAATTTAAATCAAGAGCTGGGTTCTCTTCTTGGCTCTAAAACCAACTAGATGTGGAAATTCAATTGGTTTCATGGAGGACCTGGCCAGCAAAGGAGAGGGTAAGGGGTAGTTAGGGAATACAGAAGGAGCTGTAGCAATGTGATGAGTTAGGTTCATGGAAAATGAAAAGAAAAAGGTAAGCAGCAGCGAGGGAGTCAAGGGGCGTGGGGATCCACTGTGTGGATGAATGGGCTCACTTCCGCGTGCCAGCTGCTCTTTACGATAGCTCTTTCCGGTCCCCTAGTTTTCCAAGTTCACAAGCAGGGATTTGCATTGGACTCACATTTCACTCCGGGGTCAACAGTACACCCCAATTCATGTGTTAAGTTGCAGGTCCACTATAGTCTCCTGGAATTTTTTTTTATTGGTTTTGAAATTCTAACCCAAACTTCTTTTGAGCTAATCACTGATAGTAGGTTAATATCATGAAATGCTGGGCGTTCTCTGAGCTCTCTCTCCTCTGGCAGGAGGGTTAGATGCTTATAGGCTTAGTTGGGGTACTGTACACTACAACATGAATGAATGAAGGAGGAAAAAATGGTTTTCAAAGTCCAAAAGGAAGAGAACCCTCTTTATGGCTTAATTGGAATGGGAATGGCTGCTCTTTCATCGCAATGGTTGGGGGAAAGGGGCCGATCTCTGCCTTCCTCCCCGTGACTCTGGAGCTGCTCAGACACGGCTCGGGAGTGACAGATTGAAAATGGCTGTTTAGATTTTGCTGTTCAAATTATGTGAAATGCCATAGGTCAACCCAGGTCATAAACGGAATATATAGGATAAAAGCTAGAAATAAGCACAGTCCTTTACACGTACGTATTGCTAGGATTAAATGAGAGTGACCGTGCAGGCGGCAAATGACATGAAGTCCATTTCGACAGGACAGAGTAGGATGGCTCTGTGATTCCAAGCAACTGTCGGTGCTGCCACACAGCAGTGATATTTACAAGCATATTAACTTGAGATTTTCAAATTTTCTTCAGTCCTCAGTACTACCCACTTATTCACGTATGTTACCCCCCACAAATCCATCTCTCTCTGAGGAGGAGAAACTATGTCCTGAAGTGATACTGCGGTTTCTTAACTGATCCCAACTCAAACTGGAGGGAAAACAGACATCCTATTCTCCTTAGAAAGTGAAAATCACTGTGTTTCCTTTAGTGCAAGCTACGTTGCCAGGTATTTGATGTGTTGAAGAAGTTAAGGGGAGGAGTAAGGGACGAGATTGAAAAGACTTATTTGAAATGTCCACATCGGACTCTTAAAAACACCTGCGGCAGGGGGATAGGATCGCATTCATTCTGAGCCTTCACATGTTTTCCTCGGGCTTTGGAAATGGATGATAGACGGAATATCTGTCCACACTAAACCAGCGGCTAGAGAACAATGTGGATGAGAAATGTACAATTGAAATTGACCATTTAAAAGACGATTTGTCACACACAGTTTGCATCCATGCAGACTGATAGGTTTATAATTACATTATGTACAGCAATGCTTTAGTGTATTAAGGCAACCACAGTTTGGATACTTTGTCCAAGGTGGCTTGATACAATTGGAGTGGTGACACCCTTTCAGTACTCTAATTTTTATTTTATTTAGATAAGAACACTTACTCCCCTTTAGTTTTAAGAAATAATTATTAAGAGATAATGGACCTCTACTGTCTGTCTGTCTGTCTTTTTTTCCCCCAACAACCTATGCCAGCTCTTTGCATGAGAATAATCAAGTACCAAGGCATTGTTAGACGGTTTTCTATCTGGTGCATGTGAGATTTTGATATTTGGTGGCTGATCAGTTATTCCACTTGCTGTGGGGTATTAAAACCATTTTATCCTATCTATGTGTCACTGGTATGTTTTAAGTATAAAAATAACCTGGCTGATGCTTGGGTCAACATCTCCCTTGGCTGCTCCGAGTCACTTATTAAAAAGCTTGTATCTATACTGAGTTATGTTTCACAATGACTGGGATTCAAAGCCGGTCCCTTGAGGCAGAGCGCCAGGACAGCCAAGGGGAAAGTTCACATTGAGTAGATGTGTACCACAAAATAGAAGGCAGCTAATTAACGGGAGTACATGAAAATACAACGCAAAGGAAAAGCAGGAACAGACAATGCAAAATCAGTGTACGAGACAGGAACACGAGCAGATCTAAGGTCGCCTATCAGTCCAGTTCCACCTTCTGATCACAAGAGTCCATTTGAGCAACTGTGTTGTTAACGGGAAGATTCATCTTTCTGGTCACTTGTAGATAATGTTGGTGCCCCAAAGCCTAGCCGAGTTTGCAAACCAAAAGAAATAAAAGCCAATTACGTGGAAGTGGCTTATAAGCCAGCTGGTAAACTTGCAGCTTAGCTCCCCCTTGGAATGTTTGCTATCGGAGGACGTTCCCCATTTGATTTTTTTTTTCTGACCAGCAAATGAAATCGGAATCAAGGGTGCACCTGGGATGAGGTGGGGGTCAGGGGTCAGGTGGCCATCAGAGAGTACCAGCTTTACGCTCCTGCTCCTCCTTCTTCTGCAGCTTGCTAGTATCCAGCCACGGCCGAGTGGCTCTGGGTTGGGAAATGTTGTGTAGCACAGATAGCTGCTTTTGGGGGGGCTGTCCCCTTGCTTTGCTACCCCAAGAACTCCCATGGCTCCACCCTGTCCTCTGCCCATCCTGCCTGCCCACTGAAGAGAGGGGCGGGGTATCCCTGTGGCAGGGCATTGGCCCCACCCTGGCTGCTGACCTCCCCAGCATCAGTTCCTGCCTGGATCCTGCAGCCCAGGCCTGCCCTAGGGAAGGACATCACTCTCGCTGGCTCGAGATTTCCTTGACCTTTTGGCCTTTACCTCCTCTTCCTGGGGAAGGGGCTGTGGCGGGGGCTGCGTGGGCTGCGCTGGGGGCTGCGGTCTGTGTTTCCTCTTCCCGCCCCGCACGGTCTTGGGCAGCGGTGGTGGTTGTGGGGGTGGAGGTGGTGGCGGCAGCGGTGGTGGTGGCGGAGGGGGCAGCGGCGGCGCCTCCCGTGCCATGTGGATGACAGCCTCGATGGTGGCCATCACGGCGTCCTGGCTCGCAGCCGGCTCCAGCGCAAGTGGGCTCAGACTAGGCTTCTGGCCTCTCTTGCTGGGTAGGTCGATGCACTTTTCCAGCACGGGCATTTGGTCTCTGGAGTCCTCATCGAACTGGGTGGGCTGCTTCCGAGGCCGGCCTCGCCTCTTCTTGACGAAGTTGTTGCCAGTCTTTGATTGTCTCTGCAGCCGCTTGGCCTTCAGGATCTTGTTCACGTGGTCCAGATTCTTCTTGGTGGACAAAAGCTTGGTGTAGTGACACATCTTCCGCACTTCGCACTGGATGGCTTCAATCTCCCGCCTCTTGAATCGCTTCTTCAGCGAGGAGCTGGCTGCAGGAGACAAGAGGGGAGAGGTTGAGCTCATGCCATCCATATATTGTTTCTCTATTTAAATAGAAAATAATAAAAACATTGGCTGAACTAGTCATGTATGAAGCATTACTTACACTATTATTATTATTATTATTACTTTTATTATTATTTCTGTCCTCACCGTTGTGTAAAATATTATGGTTGGTATTTTTATTTCACTTTGTGTTTCTTAAGACCGGGTCTTGTTATGTAGGGCAGACTGTCCTCGAACTTTGGATCCTTTTGCCTCAGCCATCCTGAACCCCGGGAAATGAGGCTTTTACTGTCATCTTTGACTCCCCCCTCCTTGCTCTGTTTGAAAGATAAGAAATTCGAGGCTCATATCTCCCTGGGTTCTTAGAAAGCACAATGTAAGCTTTATATTTCATTTCTTCTTCTTTTTTTAAATTGAGCCCTTTGACATTAGACCAAATTCGGTTAAGCATTAATTGATAATTTACCTTTGTCTGACCTTGAACGATTACACACGGCACACCCACATCGTTCAATGAGATCATACAAAGGTACCAGGGCTCTTAGAAGCAGCTTGACAGGATTTAGAAAGCTGAGGGTGCAGGATTTTGTCCTAACTTCTTTCCGGTGTGTGTGTGTGTGTGTGTGTGTGTGCCTGAATACTACAGTTGGGATGGTGTGGTCTCTTAATATTTTCCTGCCAGTATTCTGGAGCTGTCAAGTTGCCTGATGATGCCCAATTAAGCGAGCTCTTCCTAGCCCTCACCCTCTGGGGACCTCAAGGGCAATATCCGCCAGGTGTTTCTCAATGGTTTACACTCCCCCGCTGAACGGTTGTTTGCGAAGGGCCCTTTTCATGTACTGCTGGCCAGATGCGCCTCTATTTTACGAGCCTCAGTTCTCAGGAAGTCCTGTACGGTGGCACTAAATGGCCTTCAGAACTGCTTCGTTTTGAAGTTCAGACACCATAAAGTGTCAATGGCTTCAAGACAGAGGCAGCCTTTTGCCCCTGGATTATTCTCCCATTATTGTCTGTGAGCAGACACATACGTATGTAATACCTGTGTGCTGGCATACACGCATCTGCACCTACGTGTGTTTATACGCAAACGTAGGCACACTGTTCGTTGTTGTGCTGGCCGCTAGTCAGTTGCAGACTTAAGTGTCTCCTCACTGAATTCTTTGCTGCCGTGACTTGCCTTATGTGCCCAACCCCAAAAAAGGCCACGTAAAAGGGAACATATTTCATATTACTGTGTTGTTTTCTTATGCACTCCCATGACTTTTTTTTTCATCTATTGGTTGAGAGAATCTTAAGGGAGAGAGGACAAAAATATGCCTAGCCCTTGGCCGCCTCTCTCGCTATTCTTGGGCAGTCCCACTTCATTCTTTCCCTGTTCCCCGCTTCTCGCTCATGCTGGGGTCCATCACAGACTTCCAGGAGGGTTTTATTTGAAGTTATTTATGCGACTAGCTTCATGGAGTGGGAAGCGCTGAGTTCCATAGGCCAGGTCAAACTGCCACCGCTTTGGGCCAAAGGTCAGCCAGACTGACTGAGCAATGAATAACTACTGAGCGATCTTTAAAATAAGTTATAGAGATCAAAATAGAACAAAGCCAGAGTGAGCTTCTGACTAGAAAAATAAAACTTCTGTAGTTAGTCTTGTAAAAAGAAAAGGTGCCTCAATTATCGGTTCCCGTGTGGCTTTGTGTCGCTCACGGGACCTCGCATGGTGTCTCCTGAATGGACAGGATTGAGAGTTGCTTTCTCAGTGGCAAATCCGACTACTCCTCGTTGTCTTCTGGTCACATCCTTTGAACGCGTTCTAGTTTGGATTTTGAAGGCAGCATTGCAAATACAGCAGCACGGGAGTTTGTTATCAGGCCTTGTCAGAGACAAGCAACTTGCTTTGTTCATAGAGATTCTGAGCAAACCAGCATAGTTAGAAATATGCCCCTCTGGGCATCATTTAAAATATAGAATCCACGTACAGCTTCCCTCTTTTTAGTTTATAGCATCTATCAAGGAACTACCTGATCAAGAATCCACAATATGAAGGTATTAATTTTACAGACCTAATAATACAGCAAGGTATTAATAAATCTAAGGTGATTTTATTTGCTGTACTGTCTCACTGGGTAAAACTTGACAGAAACGCTTTCATGAAGTAGAGGGTTCAAAGCACACAGGCTCAGGGCTCTAGTGTTCGCATGTCAGGATCAACTCCTTCACTTATTTGAAATAAGAGGCAAAAAGACTTAGAAGAGGCTCCCTCAAAGCTCAGTGAATGCTCTGGGAGAATGAAGAAAACATAAACACTAAGTAAAAGCTAATGAATCAATGACAATATATTAAAATAGAGTCATATATTTACATATGTATATGAACAAGATGAATATAAGGTAAGCAGTATGAATAAGTTTAAAAAATCGAACGAAAAGTCAAATCGCAAAAGATTTTTAAAGAAAGAAACCATTTATATAAATGTAAAGATACACATCTTTGAATTTTTATTCCATCTTCAGAATCCAGCTGAAAAGCTTACAGTGGCTACTGCGAATGAAAGTCTTGGCGAATGCAGTTTTCAATATTTATTTTCCTACAAAGTTACTTCATAAAAGGTTATGAAGCTTCAAAAGTAGGGCTTCCCAACAGAAGTCGTTGAAGGTAAAAATGCCCTCGATCTGGACCTGGTGTGCTGGCACACACCTGTTATTCAAGAGCTAATATGGGCAGGATGATCAGGAAGTCAAGGGCAGCTTGGCTACCTGCTGAGGTTAACACTAGCTGGAATGTGTAGGAAGGAGACACAGAGGAGGAGGCAGAGGCGACCATCACCATCAGCAAAAAACCAACAACCAAAGGAGAATAGTTTATACACCCCCATGCCAGCTGCTAGTGAGATACAGCAACTAGCGCTCAAAGGCAGCAACAATGGCGAAGAAACTGAAGACTTCGTTCAATGTTAGTAGCTATGATGAGCCTAATGGTTACTTCCTTGGCAGCAGGGCTATCAGCTGAACAGCAGTGAAATACCAAAGGTAAAAGGTATTTGGGGATTCAGTCAAGAATAGAAAGATGGTTGTGAATTCTAAATAACTTGGTTCCCCCCCCCCCACCAAGTTATTTGGATGAGTGGAAAACTAACTATAACAATAGAAGAGATAAAATAATCTTATTTGAATATCAATCTTATAAAACTGCTAAAAGAGACCCTGAAAGAAATTTCAAATTAAACCCTGCCTGAGCATTCATTTCTTGGTATAATTGTTGTTAATTTTTCTTAGGTGTAATCATTGTGTTATGATCAGTTTCTTATTATTCAGTGCCTTGTCTTTTAGAAATGGATTAAAATACTTGTGAGTGAGGAAATATGAAGCTATCAAAAACTGGCTTCCCAATAAGAGGAGGGGAAGTAGGGAGAAGCATCGCAGGAACATGACTGATCAAGAGCTAAGATCATTGAAGGAGAGTATTGGTACACAAGGTTTAATAATCTGGTATATGTTTGATGGTTTTCAAAATGCTGGTTTCAAGTTATGAATGATAAGAGGCAAAAGTGCTCCTCTTGGAATATTAAGACAGGGACAAGCTATAGCTCCCATCCTCCTAAGGGTTCTATTCACATAGCATTGGAAGAAAGAGAAAGTCCCCATTTCTCTGGCAAGTCACAGTGCTTCCTGGATTAATGGCACGGAAGGATGGTTTCTCAGGTTTATAGCGCGCCAATCCCATAATCATGCCGTGAGCCCACCTCTACTCAATGTTGGGTATTATAACACTATCCCTCTCTTTTGGACACTATGACACTCGGGGTTCCTACATGTGCAGAGCACCTGGAGCTTATTCTGTGCTTGTGTTTATTATCCAAGCTTTCGGTTAAGAATCGGTGTTCCTGCAGACAACAACAAAGTGAAGCCAGGCTGATGTGATGTTGCTCAGGGACACTGGGAATGAAGGCGAACGACACCATGGGGCTTTCAGATGTTATCCTGGGACTGGGAACTGAATGGTCTTGAAGTTTTTTTTCCGGATTTAAAGATTGCCATAATTCTTTCCTACATTTATTATCAATTGCCTTCCCCAAATGTGGGATGGCTTTCTGAATTCTATTTCTCCTCTAATAAATTTGAAATCTCAGATTGGGAGAAGAGTACTTTAGACTTGGCAAGGTTTGGTATTCACAAATCTTTCTCCTTATTGCTTATGATTTCACTGTCTCTCTAAATGTTTACAGATTTTTCTCTCTTCAAATGGTTTCATTATTGGACAGTAATTTCTGGGATCTTGCTGCAAAGATTGATTCCATATTTGCCCTCTTTCCTGCCGTTGTCCAGTGTCTTGCCTGCTATTTGCTAGGTTTAAAGAATAATTATGACTGTCCCAAGCAAAATACAAAATGTACTTCTTTATAATTCTGCAAGAGAAATAATTTTCTAGGTTCCCAGAATTGCCATGCAAATGGTAAGCTGGTTTTGGCTGACACTTAGAATATCTCTTCTCTCCAATCTTTTGGAGGACTGGATTATAGCAGTTATTGATTTTCTCGCATCTTTTAGGATGTAGAAGAATGGGCTTAGCAGTGATTCTTGTTCCCAAACTGACAGATGTAGTGTCAGTCCCGTGAGCTGCATCAGAGACTAACTACCAGGCTTAGATATATATAAGACTCTCAACAAATTGGTTCTGATGTTGGTAAACCATACTTTGACCATCTGTAGGAGATAGTCTAGTTATATAAGACAGATTTGGGTGGGTTGGTTAGAAGGCAGATTTATTTCTGGACTTCTTAAGAGAATGGCTCTAAAAGTAAGGTGTGGTCAATTTGAGGAAAGACTTTCAGGATAGAGACAGGTGGAACTCCATCTGCCTCAACTAGTAAAGAGAGTTTTGGTGTGAATTGATTTCTAGGTTGATGCATGTTAGAAGTTTCTTTGCTCAGACCACATCTTCCCTTCGTACTTTCCAAGGTTCTAACATGGGCACATTCATGAAGCAGTGTCTGATCTGGCAGCTGCTGTGTGCTTAGCACATGGGAGCTCAAGAGAAGTCAGTTACCTACTGTTCTACAATGTCAATTATGCATTTTGTGTTTGAAACGATAATAATATTTTATTTGTCTTAACGATATTTTGTGTGATTTATGGGAGGCTTGTGACAGCCTGCCTTGGCACATGCAATTGATTCTTCCACTGTGGATTTAAAGAAACCCTCTATAACCCTGACCTTAAAGGTTCCTTGAAAAGGACAACAAGTTGTTTCTTCCAGTTGAGCTTCCACAGGGCAAGGAACAACGGAATAGCTAGGGGATACCAACGGTGCTTGGGAGCACCTCTCCCAGAGTTTGGGGCAACCATTTAGAATGAAAGGTTATGACTGTTAGGAAGGTGACCACAGAACTCTGATTGGATTTAGGATCTACTCCGCAGGTGGGAACTCACGCTTGGTACTGCAAACTCAGAAAAACAACAACAACAAAAACCCTGGTGAGGGGCTGGAGAGGTCACAAGCTCTAGGGGAGGAATCTCCTGGTGTTGTTTAGTTAAATTAAAGTGGCATCAAATCACCTTTTAATTATGTATATTTATACCCATAGACAAACACAACTCTCAGATTTATATCAGGGAAGATCCTTTTTGCAGTGAACATCAGGAAATACAGAGATTCTTGGCTGCTAAGGATGTTCAGGATAAGGGCTGGTTGAGTTCTCAGCCCTAAATAGGACATTTACACCACTAAAAACTCAGGAAGAGAGAAAAGAAGGAACGTAAGAACCGGGAAACCGGGAGGAACACTGCAAAGGTATGTATGGTTTTCTGGGTGTGATACACCTTGTACAACTGTGGGTTTATAGCTGGAAGGGTTACTTCCCTGGGCCTGTCCAGAACCAGACCTGCCAACTACCAGTCATGATTGAAGAAGATGCTTATGGAGCGCTGCCCCTCCTTGTTGAACTATTAACTACTGATAAATGTGGGAAAGAGGGGTTATTGTGTTCAGCTGTGTATCCACTGGTGAGCCGGCCAGGCTCCAAAGGCTGGTTCCAAATCTACGCTTCTGCAGAGGGCCTTGGTTAAACTCAATGGATGCCTAAAAAAATAAATTTGAAAGCAGATAGACAAGATTGAGGGAAAGGAGGCATTGACAGAGGTTGGAGGAAGCCAAAAGATGGTGGGTCTGAAAGTAATTTGGACAAATTACATTTGTGTATGAAACTGTCAAAGAACACAGTTAATTAATTTTTAAAAAACAGAGATAAGGAGGTTATCATGACGGGTAATGCTTTCCTTCTCTTCAATTTATTTTGGACTTTAGTGTTTCTTTGAAGCCATGGCCAGCGTGGGAGTTTACTGTTGAAGACCATCCATTCTCAACTGTAACGGCTTGGAGCACTTTGCTTGGTTCTCATTTCACACAGACAGTAGAGGGTTTGCCTGACAGAGAGGTGAGGCAATGGCACGTGCACTCATATGTTCCCCTTTCTCTGAAGTAGAAGACACTGAAGAGCAAGTGGCCTTGCACATCTGCCTGTGTCTCCTCATAGGTATTCTACAGCCTTGCCTTGCGCTCTCCTCCCCTGACATCTGGTCTGTTGTCCAACTCTCGTCTCCCTCTCCAGCCTCCCAGGGGACAGCACAGTTTCCTGAGAGGAAGCAAATCTATTTGGCTACAGGAATATCACTGGTAGTTTATGTTCACATTATCGATACTTTATCTAAAAATTAAGAATTAAATGAAGCATTTGAATGCATTATATATGGGACCAGAATGGTGTCCTCACTTGGCTTGTACATTCATCTTTCATAATTTGATATGAAGTTCCAAGAACAGAAAGGGAGCCCACAGGCATTCAGGGGTCAATGGAGCATCTTACCATCCACTGTTTTCATGGTGTTGTCAATCAAGCTTGTGTTCTGACGCTATAGCAGGTCAGTCCACATGGTTAATTTTAGTAGGACAAGACTTTTAAACAAAAAAGTTAAATCAAAGTATTTTTTAATGAGATAAAGAATCCCCATGAGATATTTTATATATCACAATAAGCTGTTATTTCTCTGTAGATTGTATACAATAACTGCCTTCTACAAGATCGATGTGGGATTCCCCTCTGTATGCTGTGAATACCACTGGCTAATGAAGAAACTGTCTTGGGCCTGTGCAAGGCAGAATATAGGTAGGTGGGGAAAACTAAACTGAATGCTGGGAGAAAGAAGGTGGAGTTAGGAAGAAGCAATGTAGCCCCACTGGAGACAGATGCTAGAACTTTACATGGTAAGCCACAGCCACATGGCCATACACAAATGAATAAAAATGGGTTAAATTAATATGTGAGAGTTAGCCAATAAGAAGCTAAAGCTAATGGGCCAAGCAGTAATTTAATTAATACAGTTTCTGTGTGGTTAATACGAGCTGAGCAGTCAGGAACAAACAAGCAGCCCCATTACAACAAAAGATGACTTGGGCAACTTTCTTAATAAAATGAGAGTTTGACTCATGATTTTGTGTAGTCATGGGCTGGGACCTAAAACACATGTAAAATACTTGAATTCTTTATAGGATAAAGACCCTATAGACCCCAAAGTAACGCTTAAATAAACAAACATTTCTTTTGCTGATTGGAATTTTACTCACTATTTAGTAATTTGGTTGCTGAAAAGTATATGCTATAACCTATAAAAATCCCTTAGATATGAAAATTTAAATCTCTTCCAAGCAGAGCTGATGAATGAGGATGTTCAGAGATTTAGACTCATTACCAAGTGCAAAGCACTCTGGTCTGCAAGATCACTGAGCCTTTAATGAGGAAGATAGCTATCCATATTCTCAAGAAAACCCTGTTTGGGTTTATGTCTCTCTTCATAACCTTCATCTGCCAATGAGAAACGTTGAAAAACAAACAATTCAGAACTTATATTATCATATGTGTGGAACATAAGGAAAATTTAAAAAATGCATGCTAACTCAGTTCAGTCTGTGTTCCCTAAACCATTATTAAAATTACAAAATTGGTAGGAAAATTTTAATAGCAATAGAATATTTTTGTTTTATTGATAATACATTAAATAAAATTTGGAATCATTTTGAGAAAATCATTTGCCTACGAATTATCTCATTCTCTTAGAGTTGATGTTTTGAAGAGTAAATATGTCCTAAATGCACTTAATAAGGTAATGTCAGTGATATCTCTACAGGATCAAGAACGATTAAAGTTTACTACCCTAAAGGGTGTTTATGCTTAAAAATAATCAACAGAATTCATTCGGTTATTTAGCCCTCAACTTCAGATCTTATCTTTCTCCAAGTACACGTCTAGGGAAACTTGCTGGGGATGAATAGAAATAGGTGGGCTTCAAACCTAAGAAGTCAGTTCCAGGGCCACAGTTGATACTGGCTAATGTGTCCTGACTCGTGATAAATTCCCAGAGTCAAGGCTGGACCACGGTTATCTACGCATCCTCTAATTCATCACTGATTGAACTGCAGAAAATTTCATAGCCATGTGGGGAGTGTATAGCCACACAGAGCTCCTGGAATGAGGTGTGAAGCTGACATCCTTCATTTGCTCAGGCAGTTTTGAAGTCCTGGTCTCTAGGTTTTCAGAATTCTTGACTTCATTGACCATCGTGATACAGCGCCAAGCACTGACGAGTTTTCAGGTTGGAAAAATCACCATGGCTTTGAACAAGTAAAGGCAGCAGCAATGCAGCTGAGAGAAGCTAGGAGCCCACAGGAACATTGCTAGAGATGCTGTAAAGAGGGCAGCAGGAGTCTGAGTGGCCTGAGGAATTTGGACAAAGGGCAGGAGTCCAAAGAGAGTGAATATCAGAAGCTTACAGCTTCCGTGCATGGCCACCAGAACTCTGTGGGATGCATCCCAGATTGCCTACAAGGCATTGTCAAGAGGGATTTTCTGGGGGAAAAATGTTTTCTGAGGTCTGGAGATGCTGCTCTAAGCTTTTGTTAAATAGCAAATTGGGAGAAACAGCTATTGTAAACTGAGGAAAACCAGAGGGCCACTTCACCCCATGTTATTCCAGCAAATGCTGGCTCTTGTTTGCTGTGGTAAGGATCAAGCCCCAGAACCCGGACTCAACCCCAGCTTCTTAAACTACTGACTGGGACCTTAATCTGTGGTCTTATATCTGAGTATGGGGGCTGTGAAGGAGAGTAGGGAGGGGTATAAAGGTGAGTTTGGAAGGAGGAAAAGGAAGGGTAAAATGTTGTCATTATATAATAATCTCAAAAATAAAATCTCAGCAGTAGAAAGTTTTTCAACACTCAACAGCAAAAATAATTAAAAACCCACACACATGGTCGCATTGTATGCTGGATGCCCCACTGCCTTGGTTCTGACCTCACCACACGTGCATTATGTATTACATAGGCCATCACATTATACGATATCAAAACATACCTCCTCAATCACCTGGACTCAAAGGTGAGACTGTTATGTGTTATAAATTGCATTTTTTTATGCTGCACATTAAAGTTTTTTTGCAGTCACAGAAGCATCAAAATTTAGTTACAGAAAACAAAGACTTCTGGTATTTCTCTGCCACCATTTCTGGATAGCTTCGATCAAATTAGTATATCTTTATATTTATTATACTATATGTATAAACGTGTGTTGTGTTAGAAGGCATGATTTCAAAATTTGCTTTTAGATTACTGACTTGTGTGTCATGAAAAAAAATTCAGTTAATTTTGGCTTGGGATTAAGACAGACTTCTCAGCCATTCTAAAATACCCTAACCAGACTTCTGCCATTTCATACTACGTATTTATGTAAATCACTGTTTTCAGCATTGATGGTCATAAAATGAAAACATCGATCAACAGTGGGAAATGTTGAAGCTGATCTGCATCTGAAAGTATCAAATATTCAAATAGGAGTCAACACTATGTAAAAACAAACAAGCACATCTACCTTATTAGTATGTAATCCTTGTTTCTCTCTTTAATAAATGGTAAATTATGTCATGAAAGAATTGTCTGAAAATAAATTTCTTTCTGGCTTATGATCTGCAAATGTTTGATTTGCATATGTCTAAACAGAATTGTGTGAAAATTTCAGAGGCACAAAAGAGTCAAGAGTCTATAGAATTCCTTGGGGGAGGTTCTAGGTTCAATTCCTAGCACTGGAACAAAAGCAAAGACAAAGAAGTCCTGTGCAACAGCGGGGAAGCTGGACGGAAATGGCATCAGTGTCAAAAGGCTTGAGATGCATCAGTTAAGACTCACAGCTTGATAGTTAAGCAAGGAACAGGGTTTGAACACTCTCCTAAGGGGCTCTATTTCTTTTTTTCCCCTTTCAAATCTTGTATAGTATTATTTTGGGGGGCGGGGAACAAACAACAACAAAGAAGACAAAATATGCAGCACCTTAACTTTAGGAATATTTCTACATCTTAAATGTGCGCGCCAAGGTAAAGTAAATCCTTGTTGACCATGCTTGAAGATCATGAATTGCAAGAAACTACTGGTCTTGTTTTCCTTTTGGTTAAAAAAAATAACCTTGTTTATGTAATACTCAAGCTTCCTTACAGGAGATGTTGACCTGGAAGTTAGGAGGAACCATGCTTCTAGTCTCCGCTTGTCAACCCACAGTTCTCTGACTTTAGATAAAGCTCTGACTCTCCTGGAGAAATCTGTAAAAGGGCTCACACTATCAGGTTGTCTCTGATCCTCAAATTCTTCGTCTGTG
Organism: Chionomys nivalis; assembly: GCF_950005125.1. Taxonomy (NCBI): domain Eukaryota; kingdom Metazoa; phylum Chordata; class Mammalia; order Rodentia; family Cricetidae; genus Chionomys; species Chionomys nivalis. The sequence goes on along the minus strand of NC_080099.1, from coordinate 9,040,709 downwards.
TTTTCTACAAGACAAATTCTAGGCTACATTCTGTTTTGATGACTCTGCCTATCCTCTAAAGTGCCTCTCAAATTAGTACCCAAGTTAAACCAATTTTGCATATATGAAGTATTTAGTTCCAAAACCTTGAGCTGATTAATTTCTGCAGTCAGAAAGCACAACACTTAAAAGGCCATACTTAAAAAATTGCACATTTTCAATAGTGCCCATATTCTTGGCTCATATGAAACGAAGGCTCCTTTAAACACTTTGACACACATTGCCACCATAACTGAACACCACTGTGGAGAAACGTTTCTGAGCATAGCTGCAAATCTTTCATTTAAATTTGCAAAGTTCAATTTTATTGGTCCTGAGTTCTGAGTTTTGAACCACATTAATCTTCATTTCCACCCCCGCCAGATTTTGAGGTATTTCTTTTTCAAAGGGCTGAATAACGTCAGAGTTAACGACTGCCCTTTTAACTCTTGTGGGCTTGACTCGGGGAACCCAAATGCATGCTGCTTTTACTAACTCTTGTGGGCTTGACTCGGGGAACCCAAATGCATGCTGCTTTTACTAAAATATCAATTTATACAATAGGGTATCTGCATTCTTCATAGCAACAATAAGTGATTACATCCATTGCTTTAGGTCTTCCCATATCGTTCATCTGTCTGCCTTGCAGATGATGGATGGAGCTCAGAAACCACAGCTATGCATGGCCTACAGGTGTGTGTCCCATTCAATTATTTCTGTAATTGTCAGAGAGAATGCTGCCTCTGGTGCCGGATAGGGAGAATATTTTTGTACTTTTCCTTTATACAAAGGCAACTTTCCTGCGCTAGAGAGGAGGAAAAAGGTACAACACCACATAATACTCATTTTGATTCCAGAGCTTGCATATTTTCCCAGAATTCACTCATAATCAAATAGTAAGGCATTTTTAGACTTCTATTAATTTTTTTAAATTGGTATCCTACATTTTAGCACATCCTGCCTGGTATTTATGAATTCAGGCAGTTAGTCCTCTTTCTGAATGCTGTCCCTGGTCTTCCATTCAAATGTTAACTCTTCTGCCCCTTCACCCTGCTGGTTTCTCCCTAACAGCAGCACATAGTCTGTCCTGTATTTGTGCTGGAAAATTAATCGATATTTAGCCTTCTTCTTACTCCATGTCTTCCTACTGAACCAGGACCATGTGTTAGCTTTTCTCATTCATTCTCAGAACAAATATTGAAGGAGTCCCAAGTTGAGCCAGGCACCGAGCCAGGTGCTCAGTTTCCTGCCTTTCTCCCCGTGACTACCATGGAGCTCAGCTAACTTCCTTGAATTGAAATTAGTCCTAACACAGACTTATCTGAATCCAGAACTCACATCGACTTTCTGTACATGGGAAAGAGAAGGATGTTTGGAGGGAGAGCAAGCGAAGCTTCACATATCTCAGTGGCTTGTCACCTGCCTCCAAGGGTCATTAAGTTTAGACTCTCAGGCCTGTGACCACAAGAACTGCAAAATATAGACAGTCATCCAGTCTACCGCATGGGAGAACTAGGCTTAAGTAACAAGAAAAGTTTGGAATGCACTACAAGTCACCAAGAAACCAACTTGACTTTCATAAAGTTACAGATTGATAAAACCGAGTCTTCATATTGATTATCTAATGCCAGGGAGTTACTCCCATATCTTACATCCTCCCCAAAACACATATCCAAAAAACATACACAGGGCTGGTGAGGGAGGAGGAGGGGAGAAGAAGGGAGGCATGGAGGGAAGGAGAGTATTAGATCTTTTAGAAAATAGATTTTTACAGAAGAGTTTCAGGCTAACAGAAAAAGAACGCTATACCAAACTTGCCCACAGATATCGCTGCCCCAGCACTCACCCAGCCTCTACCATCTACGGTCATTTTATCATTGCCAAGCTTTTGGGTCCAAATTATAATGTCTCACTGAGAGGAGGGGGCCATGTATTGTCCTGACGAGTCAACACACATTCACGTGCTAAAAATTGTGCCAGTGCTCTGCTTGGAAGACAGTTACAGATCCCTTCCACTCCCTCTCCTGAGCTCAGAGGGGCGGGCAACACAGCAAATACTTCCTCACCAATTTCAGATTCTTGCCTTGACAATTGAAGAGGCTCGCTCACACCTTTTGTTTAGAGACTCTAAGTTATCGGCTACTAAACCCTAAGGCTTGGATTCTAGGGAGGTTAGTGCAGACACACTCAAGGTACAATGCACAGGGTATGAGTGAGTCATAAACAAAGCACAGACATATGCTCTCGTGTAAATAAGGGTCTGAATCCTCAGCTCCCAAAGGCTGCTTCCTATTAATTACACAACAAAATGAACTTTCCATATGCAAAACCCAACTCACTTAGCTCTGGCAACTTGCATGAGAAAAATACCAGGACTGTGGAATCCTAAGTACTAACAAAAGCCAATTTCAAAGAAAGTCTTCCGCAAATGTCTTCTGGCTGGATGGGGCAGCATCTCCTGGACGAATGTTTCTGAACAATGAAACTGCAGCCAGACTCCCAGCAACATCACTGGGGGTGTGGCTCTGACTCCCTGGCTGAAATGCCAGACAATAGTGACCTCTTTTGTTCTGGCTCCTGTCATCTCCCTGGGGCCAATCCTGGATCCAGGCCATGTAGTGTCCACATCCTTTGCTGAGACCACTACACAGTTACACCGCCCCCACTAGTAACTTTTCTACCTTTGAAATTGTCCACTGAACGCACACACTCATTTTGTAAGTTTGTTTGTTTCTTTCTTAAAAAGACCATCTGGTATCTCTTGGTATTTAAGGCAATGGAATTCTCAGGCAGGAGGATTCTTCAACAGGAAAAAAAAAAAAAAAAAAACTTTATGAGAAGTGAAAGTAGCTGAGCTCTTTCCTGGGACCCCTTCAGAAGCAGACTTCATAAAATAGACCAACAGAATCCATTCCAAAAGTCATTAAAAGAACAGATTAAAAATTAGGCATCTGGGCTGGGCGGGGGAGGAGGAAAAGGACGATTTCTCTTTGCTAGTGAAGATGTGGGAGGTTGTCAATGATGCTCAGAGACAGTGTCTATCAGATTTAACTGTATCTTAGAGCATGCAAGGTAAGTGGAAGGCGTTCTTCACTCCCTTGAATGAAACAAGGGGTAAGGGTAAGAAACTTAGATTTGGGAAAAAAAAACAACCTAGACAGAGAAGACTTTATACATGATAGTGACCACTGAAAGATCTCAGCACCCATCTGTATAGAGATGGAAACTGAGACCTCTCGGGACAGCCACTTTCACAAGAAAGCCTCATATCTATCAAGTCATGGAACAACAATTCAAACAGGTTTCTTCCCTCCCTCCCTCCCTCCCTCCCTCCCTCCCTCCCTCCCTCCCTCCCTCCCTCCCTCCCTCCCTCCCTCCCTTCTTCCCTCCCTTCTTCCTTCTTTTTTCTTTTCTAATTTTTGAGCCAGAACCTCAAATGTGTAACCCTGGATGTTCTGAAACTCATTGCATAGCAGAGCAGGCCAGCCTTGAATTTCCAGCGATCGCCCTGCCTCTGCGTCTTGAGTGAGTATTATTACGTATGCCGCCGTACCCAGCTAGCACTCTCTATTCCAAAGCCAGTTGTATAATATCATTCCTTGGGACAGAAGAGAAGATAAGAATTGAGAAAACATGAGAAAGCTTGAGGTCCCCTGTTAACTTCCACCGTTGATGACACTGTGGCATTACTCCCAAGCTGCAAAGCCAAGGTCCTCTTCAAACTCCCAATTCCATAATTAAATAACCAAAAATATTACTGCAATTTACATGCCATTTCTGTTGGTTTAAGTTATCCTACACACTGTTTTGGTTCACTTTACACATTTTCATGTTTCCCTAAAGAGAATGAGTTAATATATATATATATATATATATATATATATATATATATATATGTTACTTTAAAAAATCCAAAATACTTTTAGTTCCAAGAATTTTAGGTGGGCTCATATGTATGTATGTTATGTATGCATGCAAATATGTACACACAGGTTTTAAATTAATGTTTTTGAAATTAGATTTGTTTGATAATTTTACAAGTATATCTATCTATCTATATATATATTCAAATTCATATTATATATATGTATATGAATTTAAATTACCCTCATCCCTAGCTTTTCTCAACATGTTCTTACTGCTGTCAAGTTCCTGCCTCTAACTCCTGGGTGCATTGCACCACATCTAACTAGCACAGCTTTTGACGGGTTTGACTATCAAGACCCAGTGCAGAGGACCCCTAGTCCATGACCACAATGTCTATGTCACATCAAGAAGACGGCATTTTGTAGCCCTTCCTGCTAGCCCCCAGATCTGACATCCTTTTTTATAATTTCTCCCGTGACAGTCCCTGAGTCTTAGAGGGGATGCTATAAATGTCCTTTCTAGGAGTCAGCATGTAACCATCCCTTAGTCTCAGCATCTTGAGCAGCTATGAGTCTGCATTTATTGTTCACTGTAAAGAGCAGCTTTTCTGCTTAAGGCTGAGAGTAGCATTTGTCTATGGATATAAATACAGATGTTTAGAAGGCAATTTGATGACATGTCAATTTAGTCAAAGAACAGTCACAATCAACTGCGGGGAACTGCCAAGGATTGTAAAGGAAGGCGGTGGTTAGGGATGGAGGACATAGCCAGCTCCAGAGAATCGCCTCCGTCTAATGGCTCAAATGTATCATCTTCCAGCCATTTGCTGTCAGGTAAGAATTTAAGTACAAAGGTGCCAGAGAATCTGAGTGTCAAAAACCTAGCAGTTCCTAATTAACATGAAAGATTATAGCCCTCTGGGAGGCAGGCAGAAGGGACAAGGGCTGCCCCAGCCGCTGCCCTTCTGCTTTCCTTTCTTCCCTTCAGAATGATTGGTGGGTCTTATGCTGCAATTTGAGTTGATCCCTATTCTGGTCCCAAATTTCTCTTTCACTCTCCTGAATGATATTCCCACACAACCAGACAGAAGCCAAGGCTAACCCTCAAATAGGTAGAAACTAAGATATATCCAGGAAATGTGTGGGTGCATACATGTGTGTGGGCATGCATCCGAGGGTGTGCATACATCTCTGTAGGCACCACTGTTTACCTTGTTATTTGAGGCAAAGTGTGTCATTGGCTTCAGACTACATGAGTGGGTTAGATGAGCTGGCCAATGAACCCCAGGGACCTGCAGGTCTCCGCCTCCCCAGCTCTGGCATTATGGGTGACTGTCACTCTATCTGCCTTTGAATTTCTTAAACATGGGCATTGGTTATCTAATTCAGTTCTTCCCACTCATGGAGCTCCAAAGAGGGGATTGCTACATGGTGACGAGTACTCAGATCTGTTTATCCAGTTCTTCCTTGGCACAGGGAAGGCAGAGATTACTTTGTTTTCATTTTACGGGTGAAGAAAATGAGAGACTTGAGGGGCCAGTCAGTCTCGCAGACATACATAAGGACCGAAAAGGACTGTGGGATTGTAATGAGGACTGCAGCATAATCTTGCCCTTGAATTATAAATGCAGTTCCTACGCCACCTCAGTCTCCCTCTTCTTCTCCCTCTCCCTCCTTCCTCTCCACACCCCAGTCTCTGCTCCTGCTTTCTTCAGCTGACTACAGCTTGCCTGGACCACGCAAAATCATTCTTAATGACCGTCATTACCCATTTCTTCCACATTGCCTGGGGCCAACTCTGCAGCAGTGAGCAGGAAAGACTTTGCCCCTCTCTCAACAGCTGGGCACACTATACCAACTTCACAGGAACTGAGGGTTTTTTTTTTTTTTAAACTCTCCATTAATTACAGGAAACACAAAGTGCTAGGCCCCTTCTCATTAACATAGTTGCTTTCCGTTGCCACTAAATTATCTCACCACCATTAAACCAACAATCTAATTAGACTTCTGGAAATAGAAAAAAACAGTGAACAAGGCGGACACTGCACTTTCATCTTCACGCTATCATAAAATATTTGTGCCCTTTCCTTCTGCTCTGTATATAACCTGCCCCCGGAAGGGTCTCTTTTCCTTCTCTCCCATTTAGGAAGAAGCGCTTGAATATTTGATATGAGTATCTTAATAGAAATCACTTCACGTATGGGAGGTTTTCCTTTCCACATTTTCTGAGTGTGGAGTCCTCATTACAATAATCGCACCTGACTCCCTCAGTGTTGGATGTCTCACAGCCAAACCTCCCACTGGGCTTCAATGGAGGCGTGAATGATACTATCACTGAGAATAAGATAAAATGTATTATTATCATTACTCTATTTTTAAGAGGGTCTGACTGTGGCATGAGGTGGTTGGAGCGTTATCTGCATGATGCATTCAGAGATAAATTGAGTTAAACTCCTTACAGATACAGCACGTTCAAACCTGTCATTAAACCTTCCATCTTCTTCTGTTTTTTTTTTATTTGTTCCCCCAGGTATCTCAGTTTTGGAGAGAAATTAATTAGCTACAGTAAGTTCAGCTATATTTATTGAGTGAGTATTAGGCACCAGCATGGCACACATGTTGTGTTAGTGAATTGTTCAACAACAGAACTCTGGGTCTCCAGTTCTCTCCCTCTCATTCCTTGTTTTGCAAGGGTCTGGGATGCTCAAAGACTGTGCAGTACATGTGGAACGCAACGAATCTAAGCATGGAATGATTAGTGCCCAGGAAAACCCCTATGGCTGCCGCAGTGAGAAATAAAGAACAGCACAGACCAGGGTGAGTTGGGGTTGTTTACAGAGACACTAATGATGAGAATCTGCTAGCTTCCGAGTGATGGAGCATGTATGCACCATGTTTCTCCTACGGATCTCTGGAAAAGGACATCTTTATATTGTATGAAGCTCTCTCTCTCTCTCCTCTCTCTCCTCTCTCCCCCCACCTCTCTCTGTGTGTGCATATAAGTGTGTGACTTGTGAGTGCTTGTGTGCAGGACACTAGGTGTCTTTCTCTATGATTTATTGCCTTGTGAAATGGCCCCACCAAACCGGAGGCTTGCTCTTTCATCCAGGTCTCCAGCCAGTGAACTCCTGGGTTCCCCTATTTCAGCTGCCCACTACTGGGGTTACGGCCATGCCCAGCCATGCTGGCTTTTCATAGGGGTGGTAGGGACTTGAATTCAGGTCCTCCTGCTTTCAAAGCAAGTGTGTTCTTACCCACTGAGCCATTTTCCTCACGTCACATTTAAGACTATTTACTTAAAAACAACTTTCCCCTGAGGTCACTGGGAAGGTTAATCAGAAAAACTGGACTAACATTATTGAACAAGAAGACTAGGTGTTCCAATGTGTCTCCCAGGTCACCTGCTGCTGACATTATTGTAATGGTTCTGTTTCCAGGACTTATGGAAGATAAGGAACGACAAGCCAGTGCTCTACAGCACTGACTGGTAAGATGCTAGCTTGTGCCTCGACACTCAGTGGCTCTCACACTTTTTTAGGAAGCAGCTGTGTACTATACCTTAACTAATATTGAACCACCACCCAGCTTGTCTCAAGCACAACACCCAGGGTTGAGGGTTTTAAATAAGGCCTGACAGTTGTAGACAGGATTCAGTCCAATGTGGGGTGTAGGTGGGGGCACACTATACCAAATGTGGAGATCATGGGGCCGTGGGTTCATGGGAAGCCAAGAAAGCACAGGACTGTGGTGTTTAGTGACCCCGAGTGGGTAGGAATGGAATGGACTCCAGAGAAGAACATCCCAAGTTAGCATTCAGATGACACGAAAGGTGGGTATAGAAGAAAAAACATTAAGCTAAGTGGTGGTGGCACACACCTTTAATCCCAGCACTTGGTAGGCAGAGGCAAAAGGATCCAATCTGGTCTACAAACTGAATCTGCAGACAGCCAGGGCTACACAGAGAAACCCTGCTTACACACATACACACACACAAAAAAAAAAAAAGAAGAAGAAGAAAGAAAGAAAGAAAGAAAGAAAGAAAGAAAGAAAGAAAAGAAAAAGAAAAAAATAGCACTAATGAGAATGATAGTCATAGTGCCATTGGTAGTGATCAGTGTCTAAACTTGTATTAATTCTCTCAGATTTCCACATATCTCATTTTTCCTCACTGTGGTCCTCTATACAAGCTGTACTTTCTCCCTATTTTACAGATAGGAACACTAAGGCTGGACATTACCCAGCTTATAAGTGCAGACAGTATGAAGTCAGAATATAGACGTTCAACTGTCGCCTTTAGTAACCACATGATAACCCTCAGCTGGCACGCAGACGCAGAGCAGATGGGAGGATGCGCGTTATTTCGCCCCTCCAGCCGTGCCTACTCAAGAACTATTAATTGTCTCTGAAAAGATGTCTCTGTTGGACTGGCTATTTCTTTCTGATTAAAGCTCCAGAAATCTGTATTTTAATGAGCATATTTTTGATTATTAGGACACTAACTGATCAATCTCAAGCCCTTTCCTCTGTTCCTCCTTTGCACCATCTTTCTCAGAACGTTCTTTGCTCCCCTAAAGATGGTAGGTCTCTAGCTTGCTTCCTGCTGCTGAGGTAAAACTCTATGGCCAAAAATTGGCTTTGGGAGGAAATGGCTTATTTCATCTTACAGCTTCCAGCCCATCATAAAGGGCAACAAGGAAAGGAATTCAAGGCAGGAATCGGGAGACAGGAACAAAAGCTGAGGCCGTGCAGGAATATTGCTTACTGGCTTGCTCTCCATAGCTTGCAAGGCTTAATTTCTTATAGCACTCCTGAGCACCTGCTGGGGGTTGACAACGCCCACTGTGAACGGTGCCTTTCTCCCACATCAGCCATTATTAGGCAAGTTCCCCACAGACTTTCCTACAGGCCAATCTGATGGAAGCAATTCCTCAACTAAGACTCCCTCTTCTCAATATGATGCAGTTTGTGCCAAAAAAAAAAAAAAACCAAAAAACAAAACAAAAAAAAAAACTAACCAGCATAACAGAAGTCTTTGAACATCATGATCTGAAAGTGAAGATTTCCAAGCAGATGGAAATGGGGGTGAGGAATCCGATGCCTGAGAACTGAATTATTCCCAGAAATGTTATAGTGTTGGCCATGTATGGCTCTATGATACCCAGATTAAAGCAAACCAAACCAAACCAAATGAAAAGCAAACCACAACACAAACTGATTTTCTCAAGGTGGGGCAGAAATAATTATTGAAAATTTTCAGCAAACTTTTGGCTTTGATGCAGACCTTGGTGGTGGGGGGGTGGTCATACCATCTTCCAGTCATCCTAGAACATGAAGTGACCCAAAGTCCATGGATGGCAGCTTTCTATCAGCTTTCCACATCAGTGGGCTTTTCAGACAAACACAGAGTCATTGTAGGGATGCTTTAACACAGCCCATGGATAGTACAGTTTAGATAACTTGATCAATGGCTCTTATGGTAGACTTTATTTTCTCTGAATGGAGGCTTTCCGTTGCATATATTAAGTGATTTGCTTCAGTTTATTAGGCATTACTTTTACAACCTGTAGACTTCTCCAGTGTTTGGACTTATGACTCTCAGATGTTCCAAACTCTATTAATTTGCATATTTATTGGTTCCATTGATTCTTTTGAAAGACAAGGTCTTTGGCTAAATCACCCATGAGGGATGCAGTGGCTATGATTGTATATAAAACAATGTGATTACATATAAAACAACAACAACAAAAAAAACCACGTGAAATGAATGATTGTGCAATCCTCAAATCCCCATGACTTTTTACACCAGAGTATTGTTAATTTCAAAGACCCTCTAAAGGACACCGGTAATAAGGGGAACAATTAGTTGTTGAAGACTTGGGAGCCAGAAATAGTTTCCCCAGTCATCACGTTCTGACTACCAACACACTGGACTCCATCCTCATACCATTAGAGTCAAGAACTCATAATACTCAGAACCGTTTGTTCCGTTCCTAGCACAGCCACACCTTGAGCGTGAGACTGGCCGCTGACGTCCTCTTTGGACCTAAGATGAGTCAGCCTCTCTCTCTCCCTCCTCTCTCTAATATATGCATGGGTCACTTTCCATATATGTGTCTGAGGTGTGTTTCTCCATGTGTTATGTGTCTCTGAGTGCTTCTATCTCTATACATGTATGAGACACACATGGGTGTGCATCTTTGTGTGTCTCTCTGTGTTTTTCTGTCTATGTGTGTATCTCCCCTTGTCATCTTTCTGTGCATAGGGAGAGAGATTGGAACAGAAACAGTGGTATGCATTTTACACCCATCATTCTGGCTTTGACATTGTGGGAAACAATCATAACAATCTTACTCTTTTGATTTTTCTTATTATGATTTGGGATGTACCTATTAATGTGGTCTCATCCTAAATAGGACAGAAGAAAAATAAAACCCAGGCTTTCAGAATGAAATCATGACTCTTTGTCTACTGCATGACCTCCCCAAGAAGTTATATCAATATGCAGAGACAAGAAAAATTAGCCTAACTTACTCTGGTATAGATTATCTAATATGCTTATTAAATCATTATTGGGCAAGTATAATAGAAGTTGTTTCAAATTCTGCATCGCTTTGAACAAACCTTATTGAAGCCTCCACTGCATTAGCCCTAATGACTGCCAATAATGACGCTGCTCTCCCTTGAGTTAGATGGCTGTGGCCGCAGCGGATCAATAGCCATTGAGCAGTGTGATCACGCAAGCTGGCCCGTTAGAATGCCGGTGGTTCTGCCTCCCTGCTTCCCTCCCTCCCTCCCTGCCCTTCTCACTCTCCAAGAGCTCATGATGGTCACTTTCTTTGGCATCTCCTCCACTGCTCATCCTACCAATCAATAACTTTGCCACCAGCACATGTCTCACAGTCCATGAAACCAAAAATTTGCCTTAAACCAAACTACTTGGGAGCTCCCTTTGACATGTGCTTGTCCAGCTGCTCACACGTTAGCCAGAGAATGCACACTGTTAGACTTGATTTATAGTCTTTGCTCCCATATTGTAATGCTGGTATACAAAATATGGTACAAAACATTGTTTCATAACAGTTAATGATCACATGTTTGAAAAAACAATCCTGTTTTGGCTCCAGGCTGGTTATTTGGCTACTATCTACCAACACTGCCTAATGCACTGCCATCCTACTGTTAAGTAGTTTTAGGACCCAGTGACTCTTTTTCAGATGCTCATCCCTTATGTTTTGCACCAATGATTCCACTCAGATTATTTAATGAGCATCTACTGCATGTGCTCAAGTGTAGCAGGAAGATGAACATCCAATACTTCAACGTGAACAAATCAACCAACTGTCTGAATTCTTCCAGTGCCTTGTTTAAGCATGTTCTTAAACTAATTTTGCACTCATGGTTATACCCACAGATTCATGCCAGTTTCAACCTTGATCAGAAAACCCTTTTTCTTTTTCTTCTTTTTTTAAAACAAGGATTTGAAGGGATGGATGTTAAGTGGTCCTAGGAGTAGCTGGAGGGATGTGGTGGGGAATGAATATGATCAAAATACATTGTATACATGTATGAAATATTCAAAGAAAAAACAGAAATATTGTTCAGTTTTTGCCTTGTAAGCCATTTAGTTTAATTTCTCTTTTCATTTTAACTATAACATGCCTGACTCCACAAACCATCCTGTAAAAATGATAACCCATTAGGAAACAGCGTATCATAAAATTGATTTCTTCACAAAGCACAGAGCAATTCTAAATTTACTTTGTTTATAGGGAGAGATGAAAGGAGGCGAAACAAGAGTCAAGTGAACACTTCCACGTGAGGCATGCTTGGCTAGTGCATCAGCATGCAATTAGATAAAATCAAACTCAGAAACTATTACCTGCCTCCTGCATGCTTGCTTTGAATTAGACCTATCACTCCCAACCAATGGTGAGTTTCACTTAACTGCTCTCCAAACAAGCAGAGGCTCCCAGCTCAGAAAGAAATCTGCTGTTCATCATGAGAGAGGTGGGGTTCCACTAAAACTCAGGCAGTAGATGAGAAAATTAGACTCAAATCCAACTCTGTGACCTCAGGCAGCTCTCCGAATCTCAGGCTGCCTTCATTCCTCCACATATGGAGGGAAGCAGGATGTTGGCCAGGAGCCTACCTGTGTGTTCCCAACTCCCCCAGGTTTGTAGGAAGCCATTTGTCTGTGGAGAGTGGGATCTCACAAAGGTCTGTGTCCTAGCACCTGGGGGAGATCCCTGGCTTGCTTCCCTGCAAAAGATCTGCTTTGCAGCCTGAGCCCGGAAATCAACCAAATCTGTGCAATTCTCACGAGGGTCTCGTTTCCATACTGCCAAAATGAAATAGCCTGTTCCTGCATCCTGACACAGGAGAGTTTTGGCTTAGTTCTGATTACTGAGGGCGTTAATACCCACCTGCTTTCCTGACTGCTTGGCATATTTGTAAATTACCTGCTGGATTCAAGCAGAGGAGGTAAGCCCATATAACTATATGATCCCAGCAACACTGTCTTTCACACTGAATGGAAGAGTTAGGGGGGAGGGGATTTGTGGACCACCTGTCTTTGGCCTCTGGGAAATACCTGTGTTTGGCAAGCAAAAGTAAAAAAAAAAAAAAAAAAAAAAAAAAAAAAAAAAAAAAAAAAAAAAAAAAAAACACAAAAAAAACACAAAAAAAAACAGAGAAATTTCTTCAATTCATGAAGAGAGGTCTCGGTACATAAACAGTAAGTTTGAATAGTGTTTTCAAGGGGAATAGTGCAGACCACATCCCAAATCTTCTGCTGTAGTCAAGTTATTCCCTCCTGAATTCCTACTTGTGGTATCACACACAGGTTTCTCTGCCTGGTTGCCCTCCCACTGGTTCCGCTGGTCCATAAAGGCCCTTCCGTTCTTTTGTGACTGTGGTGGTTTGAAAGAAAATGGCCTCCAAAGGGAATGGCACCATTAGGAGGTGTGTGGCCTTATTGGAGTTGGTGTGGTCTTGTGGGAGGAAGCATATTAATAAAAGAAAAGCTGGCTTTGAGAGCTCATATATGTTCAACCCATGCCCAGTGAGACAGACCACTTCCTGTTGCCTGTGAATCTAGATGTAAGAACTCTCAGCTCCTCCCCGAGCACCATGTCTGCAAGCTGCCTTGCTTCCCATCACCATGATAAATGGACTGAACCGAACTGTAAGCCAACCCCAAATAAATGTTTTTCTTTATAAGAGTGGCTGTGGTCATGCTGTCTCTTCACAGCAATGGAAATCCTAAGTATGGCAGAAGTAGGTACCAGGGATTGGGGTACTGCTGAGAAAGACTGGACTACTCGATTGTTTGGAGTAAGGTGGACTTTGGGAGTTTGTCTTAGGAACGCAGTGAAATGTTTTAAGTGCTGCTGAATGGACATACTAGTGGAAGCATGGAAGACAGCGGTGCTGAGTGTGACCTGATGAACTGTGGGGGGCCTGACTCAATCGGTTTCAGAGGAGAAGAATGCTAGTATGTTGCCTAGAGGCTAAAGTGAAGAGTTTTGGACTAACTCTGTTGGCAGAGGAAATCTCAAAACAGCCTGGTATAGACTCTGTAATATGGTTATTAGTGTTAACTCAGATGGAGGTTTATAATGAAAAGGAGCAAGCTGAGAAAATAAAAATACAAACTGTACAGATTGAGAAAGGAGTATCAAGAAGTGGAACAGAGCAAAACCCTGTGTTCAAGAAGATAAATGGATTAAGAAATGGAATAAAGTAAGTGATGACCTCAGGGACAGATCCCACCCAGATAAGTTTCCATCTTGAGAAAAGGAATTAAAGAAAAGCTTAGAACTAGGTGTAGTGGTACAAGCCTTTAGTCCCAACACTGGAAAGAAAGGCTGGCAAATATCTGAGTTCCAGGCCCACTTGTTCTACAGAGAAAGTTCCAGAATAGCCAAACGTAGGCACTGATGGTAACAGTCAAAAAATGGTGAAGACAGAACTGGGTCTTGTTCTAGACCCAGCAAACAGTAGAACTTGACAGCTTCGGCCACGTGATTCTGGCATTAGAGTCAAGCATAGAATAAAGGGGTTATGGAATCTCCCTTTGTGGCTAAGGAAAGCTGCTGAGGCCAGGCATGTGTCAGGAGTGTCCCTGGATGGAAGCCTGAGAGAGGCTATTTTAATAGTGAAGCTGTGCATTTAAAGCCTGGATTTCCCTGGAGAGCTCAAGATATTAGAGATGCCAGAGTTGTGGGACACCTGCCGAGGAAAGCTGATAACAGGGAGTGGAACCAGCCAAAGAGAAAGAAGTTTGCTGCAGTCAACAGAGATGGAGAGAGTGGAAGATCTGAAGAGCATTTTGACATCAGACATGGAGATGCAGAGTTTGGAGTTTGTCCAGCTGGTTTTTGGTTTGGTTTGGTTTGCTATTCTCCCTTTCCTATGTTTTTGGAACAGTAATGTATATCCTATGCCATTATATGTTGAAAATATAGGATCTGTTTTTTGATTATGATTTTTATAGGGATTATAGTTAAGAGATTGTATGAATCTCAGAAAGGACTTTGAACTTTAGTCTTTTAAATGAATTTGAGACTGTTACAGACTATGAGGACTAATGTATTTTTTGCATTATGATATGACTACAAGCCTTTGGGGACAAGGAAGTGGAATATGGTGATATGAAAGGAAATGACCCCTAAAGGGAGTGGCACTATTAAGGGGTGTGGCCTTGGAGTCGTGACAAAGCACTGGTCAATCATGCAGGGTGACTGGCTTCTGTCCCAGCATCATGAAAGAGATAAAAGAGGCAGGGGTACAAGGTGCCTAGCTTGAGCATCCCTAATTTGCAAGCCTGAAATTAAAAATCTTGAGAATTCTAAACTTTGGAGCACCGATATGAAACTGCAAAGGAATACTCTATCCCTGACTCCATGGATAGATCTCAGCCAAAACACAGTGGCACTAAAAACAGCGCACAGATGACAGAGATATTTGCTCCTGCATATTTTCTGCTCCTCTTTTCACTGTAGATAAGAAATACAACCATTCCAGATGCCCTTCAACTGATGAATGGAATGAGTGGGGTACATAGATACAATTATCTATTATAAATTATTATATATTATTATTATATTGTCTATGAATTATGTTCAGCTGTAAAGAAAAATGAAACCCTTTAACACCTCCTGCACCACCCAGCAGCCATATAGTTATTCAACAAAAAGCTCAGGGCCAGGTGAGATGCCAGTGTTCGTCGAGAAGGGTCTATGTGACCCCCCAAACAGCAGAGACTACTGTCTTTGCTCATGGTTGCCCGCCAGAATTGAACAATGAGACTTTTGCTGACATCATAATACACTTTGGTCATGGGACTTGGAGAAGTCAAGCTGGTACAGTCCTGGAAGTCTCCTCCCCGATGGCTAGCTCTTCTAGTATTGGAAGATACTATGTAAGCCACCAGGAGAGAAACATTTTCAACAGTTCATCCAGCTGCAAATCCTTCAAACTACAATCCGGATCAGCTGGGCAAGATACGCCCAACAGTGAAATCTTGGCACTAATATGTCGGGGGTATTCAAGCTCTGTCTTATTGAACTTTAGACTCTCCTCGATAGAAGGAACTCAAAAATGGTATTGTAAACCTAGCCAAGAGCCCATGGTTGAAAAGGTCATAGACCATAGATGAGAACCTAGTACTGCCATCTTTTAAAATTGATCCAGCCTTCTAAATACTTATGTTCAGAGCCATGGATAAGTGAAACGCTCACTACTCATCCAAGAAAAGTCCCCTGCACCAGATAGAGACTACTACAGTGATTCATAACTACTTTAAGCACAGAGAACAAGTGACAGGGTATCCATCATCAAATGCATATATTAATATCTCCTCATACCCAAGGTTCAGGGGACATCATGACAAAGGGGGCAGAAATACTGTAATAGCCAGAGGACTGGAAAGATAGCTACAAAATGGTGTCTTCTGGACATGACAGAAATGTTACCCTCAAGATCTTTGAATAACACGGTTTCCTGCATAAGACAACATTAGTCAACATTCCAGCATGGATAGAGGAAGGCGCCACAGGGTCCCTTCTCTAGGTAAGGAGCAACAGGTTAATGGTGGGACAGAGAAGGAGAGTTAACTGTCTTCAGGGATGGGCCCTTGGTGGAGTGCCCATGCCTAACGGGATCAACATTCACACATATATACACACATAAACATACACAAATATATATATATATATATATATATATATATACATGTGTGTGTGTGTATCTATATATGCAATACTAATTGGATTTAGTAGAACACACAAACACATTATTAAAAAAGAGGACATGAATTTGAGAGAAGGATGCAGGGGAGGCAAGGGAGGAGGAGTAGATACAATGAAAATGCAGTGCAATAATGTGTGAAATTCTCAAAATAAAGCAACCGAAACAGTCTGTGATGCACATACGAAAGGCAAATGAATTTCATTGGGCCCCACACTTCATCCACCTCAAGAGATATATGCATTCTGCTTTTCCTGATGTGTGTTTGCAGGGCCTTGGACATGTGCCACATGTTACCCTTAGACATTTATTTTAAAACAGACTCTCAAAGATTTTCTTTGATTTTTTTCCTTAACATTTTTTTAACTTATTAAAATTGCAGCCATGTAAGAACACGAGGCACCTTATCTCTAGGGTCAGCATGACAACCGGTCTGCACTGAGAGAACTCAAGGTTTCTTCCTAACACTCACTCAGTGATGACTTAACTGGTGACACCATCACGAGTTGTTTCGGTTTCAGGCTGAGTCACTTCATATTCGGCCATGACCTGGTTTCCCTGTTGTGTTTTCAGATGGTAAAGACAGCTGATTGACACATGACCATTTAGACTGGGAAGATGGACCATGACCTTCTCATCTACAGTGTTTGTGAACAAAGACAGCTTGACGAGAAGGACTTTAAATGATAGATTAGCTTGTTATCTACTGGTTTGAATTTGCTTCTTTAGAAGTTCGAATGTCTTGACATGCATCTGCAAATGGCCCCCACACTGTATTCTCAATCACTTCTGGGCACAGCATTTCTGATTAGAGAAACTCAAACTGCAATTGCTTTAAATTAATTAACCAATTAATTTTTTGATAGTCTGAACGATACCTATGCATATCAGACAAATACTTTACCACCAAGTCACACTCTCAGCTATGGTCCTTGCTATTACAAATTTATTTACTTCTTTCTCTATTTAAACTCACTAAGTAATTGAGGATGACCTTGAACTGATCCTCTTGACTCCACAGCCTGAGTGCAGGGATTGTAGACATTCATCACGGTGTTCAGTGTTGACTTATTTACTTATTAGCTTTATTATGAGGACATTTGTATTGTACCGTTAGCTTGATTTTTTGAGCTTCATCCATTATACACTGTATTGTAATGTCATTTATCCCCATGACTAGAGGACTTTTTCAGAGTCCGTCATCAGTGTGTGGGAAGAACTCACCTACATCTGTCGTCGCTGCAGACGCAGCCAGGAGAGATAACACCGGGGCTGAAGGAATCGCAACACTGTCCACTGCAGTTGGCTTCTTCCTGGCCATCATGGTGGATACTGAGCCCTCACTCTTACTATGTGCTGCTGTCTGGTCCACTTTTAAGTGGGGACTTGGCATCCCTGAAAAACAATAAGTCAAGAACCTGTAGTTGATTTAAAGGAACAGGAGGGCAACCATCATAAAACCTGACCATGATTCAAGTAACAGTCCAACTGTTTGTCCTCTTTCAGATACAAAAAGAAAGGAAATTGAGAACACTTAAAAGGGAAAAATAGCCATGGCTAGTTTGAGGGTGATGTTGGGACTAAGGGCTTTCTAAAATGAGTGCCTAGATTTGAGGCAGACACATATGTAATGACACAGTGTAATGTATCAGGTATCCATTAGCGTTCTGAGGATCAGGAGATACATCTTTTCAAAGATTACCCTGAATGGAGTACGAAGGGTGATTGCCTCGATTCCTACCCTAGCGAGTCTCCCATCTCACTTGGCCAGGAAGACGAGACCACTGAGAAGAAACACTGAGCACCCAGTTCCTGTAGGCTTGCGTATTACTCAGTCTAGATGCTGAGAGATTCTAAAGTTACAAGATCGTCATAAAGAGATGCTTCGCCAAGCTCATGTGGAACAGTGAGGCTGAGGGAAAGCCATTCTTGGTGCTGAGAGGAAAACATGCAAAATAATTGATAGGGAGGCCTGGGATCCAGATAGATAATTATCTTGGGTGTCTATAGATGACTGAATGGATAAGGAAGTTGGGGTACACTATGAATATCATTCACACAGTAAAATGAATGAAACTTTGGCATTTCCAATGCCTAGACTAGAAATATGATATTCTCCCATTGTGAATATAGAATAGTGGTGGCTAGAGGCTGAGAAGGATCATGGCAGATTGAATTGAACAGCTGATTTGGAGGGTTCTGAGCATCAGGACTCGACACAGGTCAAGTGATTCGGATGTTTCAGCTCCTGATAGCCTTTTATGGGCTATTCTGGATCCTCATTTGTTATCTGGACCCCGTTTCCCAGTTCAGGCATTTCTGGGCTATTACCAAGAACAAGTTACTTAAGGTAATTTAATGCTACTTAATAATCAAGTTTCTAGTTTTAAACTTGAGTTTTTATGGTTAACTTTCTTATCTTAAAAGGTGGGACAATGAGAGAACTTTGTGAGGTGTGTTGAGCATCCAGGTGAGTGGAGATGCTAAGCACTTGGAATGAGTTCCAGGACACACACTCCATGCTTTGCACGTTTCTACTATTATTGCTAATGTGTAACTGCCTATCCATATTATTACAGATATGGAGGTAAATATAACCCATGACTTCCTCAGAAGCAATTGAAGCTGTAAGGATAGGTTTAGTTCTCTTTTCTGATATGGTTAAGGATTTATGGGTACCTATCGACATCCCTAGCTGTAAACCACGTCTAATCCCAGAGGGCTGAGTGTGCCTCATCCATGTCAAATGGCTATCTATTCAGGCTTCCTCCATCTGTAGTCTAAGACCTATAACAACAAATTGGGTTTTGTCAGTCATTCTTGACACTGTTTTTTTCCCATCCTAACCAACCTGAGTGATATAGTCCCTTCCTAGAGCAAGGTTATCTTAATCACGACCGTGAGATCACCTTTAATCACTTTGGCTTCATGACAGCTCAGTGAGGTATGACCATGGCTATTACTATTTTTTTTCAATTTTATAGATGAGAGGAGCACCCTTTTGGGGAGCTTAAGGAAAAATTGAATAAAGTCCCCCTGCTTTTAGGTAGCGCTGGATATCACCAGTTGCAAAATACTAAAGCTAAGACCATCTTAGTCCATTGGACCATACTAACAGCGACCACAGTTCATGCCCATCACAGTATGCTTCGTGCGGAGGACACAAGCCTTATTACACAACTGGTCCACGCAGCTGAAGGCACCTCAAGAGTGGGTCCTGCTAATGTTTTGTTTTCGCCCCTGCTACCCTCCTCCTACTCTCCCTTCTTGTCTCATAAACTCTTGCTAAAGATGCCATGACGAATAAAATTTCTGCAATTTTCTGATCTTGCATTTCAGGGTATTTTGAGGACAGAAACAGACAAATGTCAAGTTCTATGGTAGCAACATTACAAGGTACATCCATCAAGATAAGCAAAAATGTGTGCAATATGCATTATTAGCAAAATAAGCAGCTGTGCTTAAGATGAACTAAACACAGGACCTAGAGTAGTTACAGTCACCTGTGTGAACATCCATCTAAGTAACTAGCAGGGGTTACTCTAAGGAAGGAGGATCAGGGGTTGGTGGAGTATAGAAAGTGGGGATCAGGAAGAGTTCCCCTTCACTTCTTAGCCTTGACTTTACTGTTCTATGTGTATCATATTATATATCATACATATGTGATACAGGAATATGTTAAGGAAAGGGAAAGGTTTCACTCTGTAGTCTAGGCTATTCTGGAACTCACTGTGTAACCTAAACTGGCCTATAACACAGGTGGCACTCCTCCTATCTCAGCCTTCCAAGTGTTGGGATTATCTGTATGAGCCACTACTTCTAGCAACTACTAATATTTTCTAAACTGCAAACATGTATTAACTTTTCTTTTCCATTGAGAAAAGAGAGTTTGAGGAGAAAAAGTTCTAGAACTATCTATGAGAATGATACTAGGGTAGAATGTCCAATGGTCCTTAGCTTGTGGCTGCTAACAGGTCTGTTCACAGAGACAGCAGGCAGGGAAGAAACCAAAACAAACGCCCCATTTCTGTTCACTGCAGGACCTCAACAGGATCCCTCCCAAACACACTTTGGAACGCTAAGCTATCAGCATTCATTACACTGAACAACTGCTGCTTTGGAAAAAAAAAATGACTGATGAGCCATCTTTGTACCTGCAGATACAGGTTACACAGATACCTTTCTATTTAAATTATGGCACGTTCAGGGAATGGAGGCAATAAACGGGATTAGTAGACGAATATTTAACCCTCACTCGGGAATGAACTGATACCCAGTCATCTCAGTTGTACCCATTTTCATGCAAATGTTTACCATCTAAATTAGTCTCAGGCCACATCATCTCATTAGAGTTGGTCTGATCATGCCCCTGCTGGGTATACTTTGCCACTCAACTGTTTATGATACAGACTCTGTTAAATGCAATAAAATGACACTGAAAACACTTTGTCATCCCCATCAGCACTGTCGAGCTTCTGCGGAAACCCTAGGCAATTGAGGAATTGTCAACTTTCGAAATCATCATTAAGGAAAGGAAAAGGAAACTGGCCCTGATGTTTTTCTCAGTCACTTTTGGCTTTTGAAGGGATGATGGGACACTCAGAAGCAGCATAGATGGGCAAGACGATCAAATGAGCTTTAAACAAAGGATATCATTCTTTCTGAGGGCAGAGGCCTGGGGAGCTTGGGGTGGGGAGGAAGGGAGCTTGCCCCTAGGGAAAAGACATTGTGTAGGTGGCCAATGCAAGAATTTGTTTCCTTTCAATCTAGTGATAACAGATGGTCCATGGTGGGACATTTGGTGGGGTCCTTCCAGACTGGGCCTTGCTTTTCTCTCTCTGCTCATAGGAACAGGATTTTTTTTTTGAGGCAGAAAATTGATTATTTTTAAAAAACAAACAAACAAAAAACAAAAAATCCAACCAGAGTCTTGCACAGATCGGGTCACGGAAAGCACCCTTGTTTACATGGGAACATGAGGAAAGGCTGAGTGGTTTGCCTCTGTGAAGGGTCATCATTTAAATCCAGTAGTCAGGCTGTACAGAGAACATCCTTGGTGGATAAGTTCTGATTGTTCCTGCACTTTGAGTCTTTAACATCATAGCACACTGATGTTTATATTTCTAGAGACTGATGTGATTTTAAAGTAAGAAATAATGGCAGCAATAACTTTCTTAATCTGTCATCTGCTCAAAATTAAAAGACAGAACTGAGAGAAAATTTATATTACTTAAATGAAAGTATTTTAAAAAAAAAACCTGGTGACCTCCATCCATAAGTTTTTCAAAACTCTTTGTAGCCATGGTAGAGTCTATCAGGGGACAGTCACTTGCTTTCAAGGGTCATTTCTCAGATCACGTATTCCTACAAACCTCTACCTGTACACCGTGTTTGCATTACGGACTTGATTTATGGATTCTTCTCCTGAGGTGCAGAAGCTGACTTCCTGTTGCCTTGGTTACTCAGAGCTCGGTTCAAGGTTAAACTACTCCCAATCAAAATCACTGGCAGGCGCGGAATCCAGTGGCCAGGCTATTGACTGCCCCAGGATGCAGAAAGGTCAGGGACCGAAGCACTGTTTACTGCCTTCCGGGTGAGTCAATAGCTTCAATATTTTGATTCTCTTCCTTCTGAAGTAGAAGTAGCTGCTCAATTACCTCTCCTCTGGGTTACTCAAGGTCACAAAGGTCATGGTGGAAAGCAGGGTCTTTGGTGGCTAACTTCTCAGGATCCATTTAATGAGTTTTGTGACCTTGGCAAGTAAAACTCAACCCCTCTTAAGTAATTTGTATGTTATTCAAAGGTTAATAAAGCTAGTTATCGCTCACCTCTCATTTCTTTACAGGAAAGCAAATGCCTGTCATGGGATGTCTACTGTACACTCCACTTTCTAGTACACAAGAAAGCAGAGGCTAAAAACAGGTCATGACTGGCCTCAAACCACACAATGGCAGAGATGGCACAATCTGGATGCATCAACTTGCTGTTGGTCCTCCACATAACTCCTTTGAGATAAGGAGCCGACAGCACATCACTGATGAATCCACCAATTTCATTTTGGTACATCCACTGTAGAGAGTATTGTGACTGGCAGACAGGACTTGACTCATGTAGGCTTGCTGAAATAGCTTCCTTAATTTTCAAATTCTAAAATTTGTAAATGCAGGTGCTTCTTACAGAAGATGCCTCTGCAGGGTGGTGGGGCAAAGAAAGGCCACTGGGATGGCTGGTCCATCTGTCATCTCCTAGCCCTCTACTTACTCTGCCGAATGCAGAGTTTGATATGAATGGGGAATTAAAATCCATTGAGTCATTAAGCAGCTTTTAATTTTGCAAAAATTTTTGACACATAATATTCTATTTGTGGATGGTAAAAGGTACATGGTGAGCCTTCCAGTATGCAAGTGAGGAAACAGATGCAGAGAGAACCAGACGACTTACCCATGCTCACAGACCCCACATGTGAAGTGATGCTAAAATCCATGTTTCAGTTCACAGCTCTTTCAATTTCTCAATATTCCATTTTTTTGAATGTTAAAACTTTAACATTCATTCACTATTCAATTTACCAACTGACAATTAAAATTCTACTTTTTCTCTCTTATGTAGTCTGGAAATGGAGTTTACTCAAGGACAGCAAAGGTGAACAAGGCAGTGACAGAAAGCCCTAAGCTCTAAGAAAACATTTGCGTGTGTGTGTGTGCCAAATTCAGTAAGTTTTATCTTATTTATTTAAAAGTATTCTCTGATTGTTATTGTATATGTACATGTATGTGAGTGTGTGTTTATGTGTGTGCATGTATGTGTGTGTCTATGTGTGTGCCTGTACATGCCACACACATGAAGACATCAGGGAACAACTTTATGGAGTTGATTCTATCTTTCCATTTTTACACGGGTTGTGGTGAGCAAACTCTAGACACAAGATATGCACGGCAAATGCCTGTACCTGTGGAGCCATTGCTCTGACCCCCAAGCTTTATCTATTTTTGCGTCATGTTAATCATTAACTCACAAGTACTCAGCAAATATCTATCTTGCTAGAAATATGGCACTGGTAAAAATTAAGTGCATTTCCTAAGAGTTATGCTCTAATGATTCCTGTAGGGCAAAGGGTAGCCATTAGTTTTCATGAGGGCAAGGAATAAAGAGTTTGTGGGTAGTGGCTGTCCTGAAACAGCATTTCTACTGTTCGCATGACGTCATTAGAAAGGACGCGTCCCATCTCGATGGACAGAACTTTATGGATCCTGAAGTTTGGAAAGAGGGACTTTGGGGAATTAGAAGAAGGCATGGCTCTTGAGTACATAAGCTTTGGGGCTGCAGGTCTTGAAGAGAGGAACATATTCTGGCTTTCAGGAAAGGCATCCATGGACACCAGACAACTGTGTCAGATAAGTTTACTTCATTTTAGGCAAGGTCACATTTAAGCATAATATTGTTTGGCAGGCCTAGAATCAATTACGTGAAGCAAGCAATTACTTCAGAGGTAACTACCAGAAATTGCCAGTTGGGGTATTTGTGTCTTACAGAGGTAGGTTAGCCAAGGAGAATGAGATAAAAACAAACCAAACAAAACTGATAAGCCTGACAAGATAGTTGTCAGGTGGCTCTAGCCTGAATCAGAAGGCAAAGAAAACCTAGGTTGTCTCCGAGAGGTGGCTTTTCTACTCTGTTTACTAATAATATTCAGCTCCTGACAAGCTGGGGTGCGCCAGACGCCATTAGGTTCTGTGACTTCAACTTTCCTTGAATGGGACCGCCTTTTTACTTGAGAAGAAAGACACATACTCAAAGGTCTCGAAATGTAGGTAGAATTCAGTAACTGGAAGTGGGAAGAAAGCCAGATAGAATAAGAAAATGATAAGAACAAAAGCAAAACCATAATTCTTTCTGTCACTGAGAGAGGTTTTCGCACAAGCTATGTATAAAATGAGTGCAGGCTGCGGAGTAAACTTGGGTGCACATCCACAGTCAGGTAGACGTAGCGTTTCTTTTCCAGTCTACTTGCTCACTGTGCAAACTTCTTCCATATACCTAGGCCTTGATCTGTAATTCTTTCTTTATTTCTCTGTCAGTTCTAGGTGTCTACAAAATGCTGTCAGAAATCATGCCTTCCTTTTGGTTCCTCACAACTTGTTTGACAGATATGAGCTACTTAAAAGGATTTGTTGAAGATAGGATAAATACAATCCACACACCCATCCTTCGAGGCTCAGACCTTTGTAAAGTTGCTCTCACTATTTAGGACACAAATTCTCAATATCTAAATATCTGGTGTAATGTAGAAGGGAAAATATAATTTTCAGAGTTGTACTTCATAGCAATCATTGCTTGCTGTGTGACTTGCAGGGAGTCTTGTTAGCTGGGTGCCTCAGTTTCCTTGTCAGTGAAATGAGATCATCATGAGAACTAAGTGGGTTTTATACTGGGAGATGGGAAGTCATTCCCTGTCTTTCCTACACAATCATCTGCATCCTAATTCCTAGAGCCTTTGCATACTTTCTGTAACAACGCAAAAGAGAATTAAGGAAGAAGACAGTTAGCATTGATGCCTCTAACCAGCTGGCCCCAAATAGGGAAAATGTATGTAGTTATCCAAATGACCACAACGTAATCACAAGAGAGCAATACGGTACAGAACAGGGAAGAACAGAAAAAAGGAATATATTTGATAATGGGATTGGGGAAGAAGCTTCGCCAGTGGCTTTTAATACACAAGGAAGGAGGTCTCAGGCTCACAGGCTAAGGAATGCAGATGCCTTGACACAAAGAAGCGGGAAATCAAAGAAATCACTCCAGTACTGCTTCCAGGAAATAATCTACCCCTGAGTTTAGCTCTGCAACACCCATTCTGCACTTCCAATAATGTAGAGTGAAACATTTGCCTTATTTAAATCACTAAGTTTGTAGGAATTTGCTGCAATAATGAGGGAAAACTAACAACAGTGCAAAAAGAAATCCTTATGACAGTCCCTCACCATCCTAAGGACTCATTATGTCAACCGTTCTTATTTCCCGGCAGTACGCCCTCTTAGTGCTCAGGTTGTCTCGTTTAAAACTTACTCTTCGTGTTTAAGTTATGTTTGTGCACTGCAGTTCTAATTCCTTAGGACACATTGTCTTCAGGCTTTTAAAAATGTATTTCCAGCATAAAACTGACACAAATAAATTGCTCAGTGATTATGTATAGGCGATAAACCACATTAGAGGTGAGTATGTTGATAAGATGAGGCATAAGAGGCAGGAATTATGAGCTGGTGGGTCTTCCCCGCGCTTGCTGGATAAAGTTGGATAATGTCACCAAAGCTTCTGCTCTTTTCTTTGATGTAGGAGGTCCTTCTGTTTATGTGCTGCTTTCATTGGTTAATTAATAAAGAAACTGTTTGCCCTGATAGGGCAGAACTTAGGTAGGCGAAGAAGACAGAACTGAATTCTGGGAGAAGCAGAGTCAGAGAGCTGTCATGGAGATGCCAGGTCACACATGCTGAATCTTTCTCTGTAAGCCACGACCTCATGGTGATATACAGATTATTAGAAATGGGTTAAATCAAGATGTGAGAGTTAGCCAATAAAAGGCTAGAGATAATGAGCCAAGCAGTAATTTAATGAATACAGTTTCTGTGTGATTATTTTAGGTGTAAGCTAGCCAGGTGGCTGGGACAAACAAAGGGCCCCTCCTCTCCTGTTACATTTCTTCTGGCCAGATTATACTCTAGTCCATTGTTCTGGTTCTAAGCTCTCAAACATCAGAGAAACTTCGAAACAGTATGATTTATTCTTACCTGTCTTGCTTTAGAAGAGCATAAATGGGCTGGTAGGGAAACCATCGGCATCTGTTGTAACTGTAGACAGACTTACATTACAGTGTCTTTTACTTTGTGTAATGCATTACAGTGATTCAGAATTGGTCTCTCTTGACCTTGTAGTGGAAAGGTTTACCACTGTGAATGCCCAGTGACATCATCCAGAAGACCAGTCTACTACCAAAACTGCAAGGAAGAGACATTCCAAGTCACAAGACTTTGGGACCATCCTAATCTCAGACGTCAGGTCTTTTTAAAAGAATAACATATACACAGAGAACAAATTTTGCATCCTGATCAAGATTCATAGAAACTTAGTTTCTGGTATGAATCCTTGTCTAAATTAGTGCACATGCACACACCCCCACCCCACAAAAGGACAAAGGGCAGATAAAACCAGTGTAATGCTGATGTAATTTCATCCATGTTTTAAAAAAATGCAGACAATAGGGTGGCCTGTTCTATGGAAAATATAATAAGGGGATTTACAAAAGGTAATAACAAGGGAGGAACAAATCCACACATGTAATTAAAACCAATTTAATAGTACAATGCTTCTAGTATACTCTTTCTATCCTTGGAGAGCAGGTCAGTTACAAATTTCCTACTGAAATGTGTATAAAGCTAGACATAAACTGGGAGGAATACATAGGGGCCTCTGCAAAGTAAGGCAAAGTAGCTTCTTTTGGATGGAAATCAGCTGGGCCCTACCCCACTGAGAGAAAGCAATTTGTTTTACCCAGTGCTACACACTAGCAAACCAAACACATTTGTCCTCTGATTTTAACAAAATAGCCTCGCATCATCTCAGTCCAGCATGGTGGCAATGAATTCTTTTAAACTTCACAGAACAAGTTTTCCTGGCCCCCCTGGTGCATGCTTGTGAGTCTATGTTCCCAGGGCAGCTTAGAAACAGACCACACAAACAGCGGTAGATTGGATATAAACTAGAGGACCATTGTTTCTGGAAGATTCTTTCCTGGATTCTTCAGAATGTGCAGGGCTGTGAAATCGTCAACAGTTAGTGGAAGCATCTTTTGTGCCGTCTTTTCGAGAACACACAGTCACACAGCAGCACATCTGTGTGGAAACACAGATCTGCATGTGATGCTAACTGGGTCACCTTATTTGCATTTTGATTACTGCTTATTTAGAAGGCACACAGAGAAAACCCTTGATATCAGGAGCTTAGGGATGCGCGTATATAAATATATGTATAAATAGATAAATGCACATGTACTGGTTTGGGAGAGATCAGTTTTGTATGTGGTCATCCTTCTGGCCATATCTAGATGCCTAATCATTGATGGAGGTTTTAATTATAAATGTGATGATAGAATCTAATTATTCTCAGTGCAATATTGCCCACTGTCTCTGGCTGGAAAAATCAATGCAACGTAGATTCCCTCTGTTAAGTGGTCACCTCTTTATGGAGATAGCAAAGAAGAATTTGCTGTTTTATGATCTTTAACGAACTTCTTAAAATCATCTACTTTAATTCATCTTACTGGATACAAATGCACTGTGATTATGTGCAGGTGTGCACACATGTACAAAGACTGTGTGCTAGGGAGGCTCTCTTTGCAACAGAAGAAAAAAAACCAGAATCACAGAAACTCAGACCCATCATTAGATAGATCTCCTAATCTTTATCGCTCGTAGTTCAGTGAGACGAGCTAATACCATGATGATGGCTTTGAAATCTCTTAGGAATTGGATGAGGAGAAGCGATAGTGATGAACTCCCAGCTAATAAACACAGAGTGCTTATTTCGGCAGAATGATCAATTTCTAGATGTCCCGAGGCCTGTCTGATACAGTTGATTTACTCATCCTTGCCTACCTCACTAATAAAGCCAAAGTCCACCATCAGATTACAGAGGTGCCTGGAATTTCTTAAAGGGGCAGAAGAAAAAAAAATCAAGGAAATGCTCACTATCTCCCTGTGTTCACCCCTGCTGCCTAGCATCCTCGGGACCCCAGCTGCTTTTCTAGGTTGATACTCTGTACTCAATAGACTTTGGGCTGGTACAGTAATAAAGGCAATTAATTTGTTAGCTTGTTAGTGGGAATTTAATGCAATGATCTAAAAGAATTCTTACATATTGTGATAAACTTTAGTGCCTCCGGGTGGCTCCTCGTGCATCAGGTTCATTTCACATCTCATCCATTATGCAAATGAGATTTGGAAATAGTTGAGTCTCACTAATATAGCTCAACTCTGATGGATTGGAGATAGTTGGTCCTCCAGAAACTAATGAGATTAAATGCATCTCAACATCGCTTTGTACTTGGTCGATCCTGCAAGGCCCTGTTCAAGAAACGAAGGCAGTACATTTTTCTCAACCGCCTTCTAAGGTAATTCTAGTGATGTCTAGCGACCAAAGTGGTCTAAAGTAAGTCTGATTAGAGGGATGCCTGTACTGATTCAAACTATTCTGTGGTGCACAGAGCTAACTGACAACACAGCTTCACACTGCACCATGGCCGCTAATACAGTTTAAGATAAAAGCCAAGTAAGTCAATAGTTGACATATTTAGGGAGACCTTTAAGTCATGCAGAAAAGAGTATGGGAATTTCCAGACATAGACACTGTGGATGAGGAACCCGTGGTTACAATTAAGAGAACAGGTAAAACTGTTATGATTGAGGTTTGGCACTAGGCGAAGAGATTATTACACTTCGCATTTAAAGAGGGACAGGAGTCAGTTCAGTTACCCAGGGCCCTGTCAGGATAGAAGACAGGTACCAAGGACTTCTGAACTCTGGGTTCCACTTGGAAGACCAGGGAGCGGGAGCTCTGAAGACAACCTGGCACCCGAGAAAGGAACCAACAAGTCCACAGAAGCAGTCTCAAACTATTCAAGGTCATAGGGGTCACAATCAAAAAGCATCTGTGACATTTACAATCTTTACCTCAGGGAGAGGAGGGGGGTGGATGGAGAAAGGGAAGGCAAAGATATGGAGATATAAATGCTTCATGCAGGAAGCCCAAGTCAAATGTGTTAGCCCATAATTGGGAATAAAGCTCTTCAAAGGAAAGGCTACTTAAGCTGGGGATAAGATGGTGATCCTACAGCTAGAGGGACCTTGGCTAAAATTCCACTCACTATCATTTAACTAGGTGGTTGACCTTGTTTAAGTCATTTAACCTTTGAAAGCTTCACTTTCCTTGCTCCCTAAGGAAAAAAAAAAGTTTAATAAACTATCTACCTCGGAAGGTTGTGATAGGGATTAAGTTGATAATGCCTGTGAAATGCTTACTCAGGGGCTGTGGGAGAAAACATGTTTACAACAGGCCAGCTGGGGACAGGCCCAGGGAACCTGGGGTACGACAAACGAACCGTCCAGCATGCCTGAGTCCCTGGGTTCAGGCTTCAGCAGAGTGGGTAAAAACCAAAGGCAATTAGGATGGGGGCTACTACCAAAGCAGCTGTGGGAATATTCACACCTGGAGGAAGAGTTGTTGGCCAAGGGATGGTCTCCTCTCAGCTGTCCTACCTGAAAGTAGAGGCCCCAGGAAGCAAAGTTTTGTTAACTCCCAAATACTTAACTTGATGCTACATTTTCAATAAATTGCTAGGCGACAGGAAGCAGTTTTGCTCATGTGTTATTCAGCAAGAGGAGTTTTCTCGCCTGCTGTGAACATAGCAATTCCAGGTCCTCTGGGGGGTCCTCAACACATAAGGAACAGTCCACTCTTAGGGAAGCTGACTACCTACTTGAAGAAATGATTCAGAAATAAGAAATTTAAATAAAAATAACAATCTACCCTGAGTGGAAAAGACCACCACATCCTTGCCCCTGGGACCAAGCTAGAGATTTACTGTGGCAAATTTAACTAGTATATTCTAATGTGCTAGTTAAATAATGGAATTATTTATTGTTTAGGTTTGATACAAGCATATATAATGCAAGTTCCAGGATATCCAGGCAATACAGAGAAACCCTATCTCAGAAAGAACAAAACAAAAAATAAGAATTTGTATTAATGTAGATACCATAATAAAGGCTACAGTGCAAACAGCATGATAATTTTTATGGAAGAGTAACATTTAAACATGATTAGAGGGCTGAGCTCTGTGCTTATATTACTAAGGTCCATAACACAACTGTATAAGCTAGTGAGTCTTCTCATTAATTCCATTTACTCAGTAATGCAATGAACATTTTAACTATATTTCAGATCTAAATATGAAGATCCACAGACAAATTCCTGTTCTGAAGTGCCAAAGAAAAATATAGAGAAGTCGGTGTGATAAGTACCACAAGTTCAAGTATAAGAGATGAGGCTTCACAGAGGAGTGCCTTCACCCTCAGAGCTGGAAGGACATCACTAGGACACGACATCGTGGGTCTTAAACAAGTTGGAAGCATTGACAGAGGGGGCATAGGAGAAATTCTGGGAATAAGGAACAAAATATATAAATCTATAACGAGAACAATGAAGACGTGTTTAGGGAAAGCAAGAATTCCTGTGGTTAGCATGCAGGTTTTCTGAGCGGGTGGGAAGGTGACATAGCAATAGATGGGGTGGCCTGTTTCAAGCTTGGGAGGGTGGCAAGAGCTGGGGCTTCACCTGTGGGTAATGAGTAGTTAGGGAGCGCTGCTATGGAGATACACCTGGGCATGGGGCTGTAAAGGCTTGTCTTTTATTGCACAAGCTGGGTGAAAGGGACAAAAGCTGCTCTCTGTGAATCTGAGGAAGTAATCATCAGATGTAAACCTTTGTAAATCAAAGTTAGAAATTAAATCTTTGATGAAGAGGCTAATCTATTTTTCCTGTTTTCTATAATTCATGTCTGCTCTCTCCCTTCTCAGTTCTCTTGACACTTCTTGCTTTAGACGTTCCTTTCTAAGCTTAATGGTGAAGACATTGAGGTATAAGTTGTGGTTCTTGGTCAGAAGACATACACCTAATTCCATACTAAAGTCATGGTTTTGTAAAAAACGAAAAAAAAAAACACAACAAACTTTTGTGCTTATTAAGATAGCTCACTTCGTTTTTTTTTTTTTTGTTGTTGTTGTTGTTGGTTTTTTTTTGTTTTTTTGTTTTTTTTTGGTTTTTCGAGACAGGGTTTCTCTGTGGTTTTGGAGCCTGTCCTGGAACTAGCTCTTTTAGACCAGGCTGGTCTCAAACTCACAGAGATTCACCTGCCTCTGCTTCCCAAGTGCTGGGATTAATGGCGTGTGCCACCACAGCCCGGCAGATAGCTCACTTCTTGCAGAACTTCGCAGATAAGGGTTTTCTCTCCCTAGGATATCAGAAATATATATTGGTATGGTAGTGTCTGGATACCTGACAGTGCCAGAGAAAACAGGAGGTAGTTCTTATTTATGTCCCTTAGGTAAAGGTGGAGGAAAGAGATTCTTCTCTGCTAGTGGCTTGTTTCTTCATTTTCTCTATGGAAAAATAAATCCTAAGAAGTTGAAGAACCTTCTTTTTTAAAAAAAATAAATTAAAAAAAGCCACAAGTATGGAAATCATAACTTTACCCAATTATAAACCCCAGTGACCTGCCTGTGAGTGTGCAATAGTGGCACAGAAGTTATGTGAGTAACCAAGCACTTTTTCATCGGGTTTATGCTCTACTTCATGAGAAGGAACCCACCTGACCCTGTCAAAGTGGCCAAGAACCTGATACAAGATAGGTTATAGGTCCTCGAAATAAAACCAAAACCAAACCAAAACAAAAACTACCATTAGTTTGCTGAAGAAACAGCAGTAAAACGGCTATTAATAATACACTGCCATACCCACAGATCAGTGAGTGCATCACTCAGCTCTCATCAGAGAAACTTCTTTCTGCAGTACATGGTATTAACACGGAGACCCAGACCTGGACAATACCAGAAGGTGAGAGACTCTGGAGAAGCCAGTCCTAAATGGAATGCCATTATCAACTCCTTCCTCTCCCAGCTCAGGGGTCTATGTAGAAGAGAAGGTGGAAAGGATGCACGAGCCAGAGGTGGTGGATGACACCAAAACAGTAGCGTCGTCCAGACAGAACAGGACCGATGTGCACATGAACTCACAGAGACGATGACAGCATGCACAAACCCTGTTCAGTTTTAAATCAGACACTATCCAGACATGGAGAAGGGAAGCAGGCACCAAGTCCCAGCTCTAACCAAGAAACTATCTTCAACTGGTAGCGCAGGATGGGAAATATAAGTTTTCTCCAACTGAGTCACCCTGGGTACATCAGTCACACTCCATGGAAAGCCCCATGTCCAGGGACATTTGGTCAACACGAAACTGAGTCCATGATTTTTTTGTACACTTGTTTTGTTTTGCTATCTTTTATTTTACTTTTTCCTCAAGGTTTTTGGTTTTGTTTTTGAGGGAGGAAGAGCATGAAGTTGAGTAAGGAGGTAGAAAGGATATAGGAAGAGTTGGAGGAAGGGAAGCAATATAATTAAAATATATTGCATGAAAAATTATTAAAAGTGAATTTAAAAAGAAGAATGGGCAAATAAACCACAACTATGAAAACCATCATGAACTCAGAACTAATAAAAACTAGCCAGAATTGACATCAGCTTAGGAATTAGACTTCTCAAGTTGAAATAAAAAGTCATAGAGCAAATGAAGTGGTCAGGAAAAGTCAACAAAGACAATGTAATATTTAAAAGGAAGTTTTAAAAAAAATGTCCTCACAAAAATTCCAAGTCAGTGAGCTAACGGGTATGGTGTTCAGCTTGACGTAACCATCCTCCTGTATATGCATATTTCAGATCAACATGCTCTACAGCATAAAAAGAAACAATTTAATTTCTATTTGTCTACTACAATAAAACGTCCTACTGCATTTCTTAAACCTGGAAATTATTACATTTCCCGAGTAATAAAATTGACAGTAAAATATTATTTTTCCAGCGTTGGTTATGTAACAAGAGGAATGTGTTTTTCTAAATAATCGAAGTTATCTGAGGGCAGCTTTTCCACAAGCCAGACAGTTATTTGAAGAACGCCCAGAGTAGAGAGCTCCTGGGTTCCTGGTTAGGGCAGGTAGAGGCTTTTTTTCTCTAATGTCTCATCAAAGGCTCTCCCAATAGGTGAAAGACAGAGAGCCTGACAGTGTTCCTCTGTGTCCCTAACGGTGCTCATGCTCCGCAGTCAGATTCTTTCCTCCTTCCTGTTGGACCAGCGCCTCCCCTCTGCCACCCTTGGCTAACCCTTGCACACGCGGGTAAGACAAGCTCCTTCACTCAGTGCTTCCATGCCCTTGACCTCTGCTGGAAAACCACCCTTTAACTAGCTTGACTATATGACAGTCTTACTGCCCTGATTTTCACAAACAAATTCAGCCTTAGATTCTTTATCTGTAAAAAATAAGACTAAACAAAGAAATCTCAAGAATTTTGATATAAGGCTTAAATGAAGGGTGGAGGGGACCAGTAAGTATTTAATAATATGCCACTTGTCTCCTAGGAGGTATATTACCAACAGTAATATACATCATAGAAACTTTGACTGCCCAATAAGATAATTATTAATATGAGAAGAGAGTCTGTAGCTATATTGTACATGTGTTTCTGAGAGTGTCCGATCACATACTCAACAAACTTATGTTTCACTGAACTACATCAGTGTTTGGAAAGGACGTTGGAAGAACAATTCATCACAACACAAACCACACCAAGAACACCTCTGTTTAAAGCTCAAGTGAGATGGTACGTTTTCCAGACTATATAAGAAGGATTTTACAGTTGGAGAACATCATACAGGTGATGGTGTGGTGCTTTCTGATTTCAGGAATCAAGGTAGGACAAAAGCTACTTCTTCATTCATTTCAGGAAAAAAAAATGGAGGTGAGTTTAGCTGTGAAAGCCTTAGTTCTGAAACAACACCAGGGGAAACCATGGTGGCAGAGAACCCCTGGAATTGCACTGCCCAGATGTCAGGGTACTAGTACATCAAGGCTGCAGGGACCACTGGGCACATCCCACTTACCCTCCTGAGGACAAGGTTCTCCGGAGCTATGGACACTGCTGGTGCAGCAATCCGACCCTCAACCCTGGGACCTTGACTTCTCAGGGATACATTTCTGAAGCCAGAGGAGTAGGGCCACCTCTTCTGTGGCTCCTCTCTGTGCAGGACACATTTTCTGGAGGGTCTGAGAAGGCAGCTGAGTTTGCTGTTGCTCTTTCTTGTTTTTCTCCCATCTGCGTCTCCGCACCTCTCTAAAGCCCACAGCACAAGCTATTTGGTTGTGGTGGAAATCCATTCGGGCTCCTTTTATCCCCACATTAAATCCTCATAACCAGCTGTTTTTATATGGGAGTCCCCACAGGCTGGGACTGCTTTACTGACCATTAGCAAGAAAACAAAGAAAGAGGGGGGAAAAAGCTGATGATGGAGGCTTTTGGGGTGGTCGGCACAGCAATTCGAAAGGGTGGGGGCAGTTGTTCAAAGATGTCATTTCCATGCAGCCGTGAAAGAAGACAGGGAATCTTCCTCCTCTCCTTGAACAATGAAGACTCCAGCTAATTTTAACTGGAGTCTGCGCTAAAAAAACCTGCCTTGACTATGAGTCACTGGCCCCCAGGGAAGAGGAGTAGGGGGCGTGTGAGTGCTGTGTGTGTGTGTGTGTCCGTCCATGCGTACGTGTGTGCAAACCACTGTGTATAATCTCACAGTGCCCAGAGCCCTGGAGATCCTCAAACGGTTCAGTAGCACAGGCCAGATTCATTAAAAACCCTGGCTACAGGCCAGCAGTTAAAATTGAAGCAGCATATTTATTGCATTTTGTTCAAATAAATCTGAAAACGTGTGAATCATATTCCTTGGAGAGATTGGGAGAAGAAGTAAACAACATCAGGCTAATACTTACAAGCCGCGGTGGAGAGAGAAGGAGAGACAGAGGGGTCTGCCTGCCTCCACAGACACTCTGAGCTGCTGGCCCTTTGTGGGTGGCGCCAGAGGGGCCCTGCTCTCCCACCCCCCCCTCCCGCTTGGCCCTGGCTTCCCTTGAGGGTAGGGGCTCTCAGTTGCTCCTTGGTCTCTCCCACCCTGCTTCCTGGGAGCAATTTCTCCCTGACTGCTGTGCCTGCCACCCTGCTCTGCCACAGCGGCTGCAGAAATTAGATTCAATTATGGGTTTTCCTAAAATAGTAGAAAGGAGATAATCCACCCCACCCACCACCCACCTTGTCGCCGTCCCCACCCGTCCAGTTCCTATGAAACTCAGCAAGAGCCCAAGCTAATTGTTGAAGCAAAGCAAAATTGCTGGCCATCGGTGCCACACCTGGACCGCATGTTGCTTGATATCCTGCAGAGACCTTGCGTGCTTAAGGGAGTCATAGGCAATAGGTGGAGACTGGGGATTTGGGGACCGCAGTTTAAGTGCAAAATACTACCAATTCTTCTCATATGTAATTAGGAGGAATTTAGCATGTCCTATTAAAGTCTCAAACTCGAGAATGTAGTTTCTTCATACCATGTATCACTTCTTCTAACTCTCCCTAAATTAGAGGCATGGATAAGTAATATCCGGCCTCTGCCTATGTTTTCATAGCCTCCTGCTGCCGCCAACTACTTTGCTTACCGCCGTTCTTCATACATTTGCTTGTTGGCGCAGAATGTTGATAAAGGCAGATTAGCAGGTGCAAAGTGTGAGCTAACACACCTCCTTTACTATATTAAAAATAGTATTTGTACATTTTCCAGGATTCCATGGCCTTTCAACAATCATAGCAAGAATGATGCCTGACTGGGTTATTGAAGCCCGGTTCGCTGTCACCCAAGAAAAGCAAGTGCATCTGTGTCATAGTGAAAGCTAGGTGCTAGGTTCATAGGTAAAGGTTCCATGATGAGATCAACAAAGAGAGACTCAACCTAGTCATTGGTAGCTAATCACAGAGAGTGATGAGTTGGAGCAAACTTTTTTGCTCAGCATCCCAGATGAAGTAGAAAATGGAGTAGAAAAGATTGCTAACCTGTGGTTTTACGTTAGCCCTTCAGGCTGCTCCCACCCCCCTTCTCTTCTGCTCTGGCCACATTCAAAGCCACTGCTTTGTATTTCACCAGGAACCTAATGAACATGTGGAGACTTAAGTTACCTGCCTGCAGCTTCCTCTTCTAGCTCCTCGAACTCTAGATGCTATTTAGATGCTTGAGGTCCAGGCAGAATGGCCAGACAAAGGAAAATCACTTCCATATATCGGTGAGCCATTTCACATTTACTATGACCCATTTTCTGAGGCCTATGTTCATCCCCATTTTGTAAAGGAGGAAACTGAGATCCTGAGGTAGAGAGAAAAAATAAATACTATTTTATCATCACAACTAGAGTCTGAATTTGGAAGCATGCAAGCAGAAGTTGAGTCTAACCGGACACTGAATTCCTTCTGTGTTTGTTCCTGAGGATATGCCAAGGGGAAATTAACGAAGCAACTACTAGCCCAGATGCTAACAGGAAGCTAAATTAAGTTTTCCAATAAACAGGAGCACATTATTAATGTGTTCTAATCTAAGGCCCTATCACTGGTTGCCTCCACTGAAAAGTGTCGTTCCCATGTAAGGGAAGGATGGTGGAACTGGACTCTTGCCTGAGAAGGATGGCTGTGCCCTAACTCATCAGCATGCCCTGTCATTTGTTCCTTTCATGCTGATGACAGGTGGAGCGAGGGGAAGATTCCAAAACCAGACACTGCAACTGGAGCTAACTGGGGTCTGTGGGATTGAAGTTGACTCCTTCAAGACTTTAGGTTCCCATCTCCTTGCTCAGGACCCTGTGAAGTCATAGCCCTAGGCTGTCTTTACCTTATCTTCACCCTAGATTCTGTCTTTATATCTCCCTTTCCCTCCTACCTTGGGGAATTTCAGTCCATGAACTCAATGCTCATTTTGTGGTATGGTCTTGGAATTGAGAAAGAAATGTTTTCCTCCAAACATCATTTGCTTTCTGAATGAAAGGGTAAAGAGATTACTACCCTGTGAAGAAAGCCAGGTGTCTGAACACATCTGTGTATTCCCAAGTGTTCTGGACACCACATTTTCTCTCTCTCTCTTTTTCCTGAAAGCAAATTAAATAACAGAGTAGGGGAAACCTAGTAGGGAATTCTTGCCTGTCAACCACATAACTATAGCTTTAGATCGCCTCCATGCTTGGGCATGCTTGAGACTGACACAAGGTAAGGCCATGGCGTGGACAGACACTGTCCCAGGCAGTCTGTGTCTAGGAACTGTAGATCTGTCAAGATTCCCACGTGGCTGAGGCAGATTTCTCTTGGTCATTTATGTCACATGTTATCAGCTGTAGAGCAGTTAGGAAGGGCTGCAAGTCAAAAAGGTAAGCTTTTGGTCTCCCCAGATCATCTGGACCACCAAGAATACTAGAGAGTAGGGTGCTGTGGCTGCTGTCAGCCCACCAATAAACTCTCCACTTCAGACATTTGCAGAGCACTGCTTCACCTGGCAACCATCTAAGCAGATTTGAGTTTGCTAGAAACCATCACCATGCCTGGTACGTGCCAACCCTATCATTGCTATTCAGGGAGTGCTGGGTGATGCTTACTATTATTGTTGTTATACTTTTGTGTTGAGGGCCTTATTAATTTTGGAGAGCCACAGGATTATCTATCTTACAGGGACAGATTGTTCCTAGGAAAAGCAGAGGACTGCCCTAGAGTGCATCTTCCATATGCAAACTAACCAACTGAATCCTTACCTGCCAACCAGCTCCTTTATGGAGTTGTTAACTCTCTGGACTCTTATTGTTCTGCTTTAGGATTACTGAGAACCAGGTACCAGGTCACGAACAGCAGTCTATATACCCTGCAGCTCACAGAAATAATATAGCCAGCCAATATGAAATTCATCCAGACAGCCTCATCTGCTCCTTCCTATGGAAACTATAGTGAAGCTTCTACACATGCGATCCCCTCACCTCTCTACCTACTCACTGGCCCTAGAACTTTTCAAGTGACCCTGCAAGACACACCATTGCCATCCCATGTCTATAGGGATCTATGACCATAAATGTCTTCCTTTATAAAAATCATTTCCATGTCTCTGTGTCATTCCACATGTGATTAAAATATGTCCTGGGAACATTTTTATCACACCAAGATTCAAATCTATTCATCTCTTTCTCCAGAATGGCAAGGAAGGGGAGATCATGTCCCCTTATAGGAGTCTTTCCTATAAGCTAGCAAACTAAGGTCTTAGTTTTATTTTTTATGACATGATCTTTTATTTATTTTAAAATTTTCTAAGGGTTTCTGATAACAATAGTCAACAAGTACAAAGTGTTACCACATCTGGGGAACTTTCTATGGATTTTTCCATTTGGTTCATACACTCCCTACTTGCCACGCTCCAAGAATAACATATGGCCCCAAACCACACATCTGGACAGGCATGGCAACTAAAGACAGTTGGTTAGACTGCCCAGGCAGTACACAGAGACAGATGTGCACTGATGGGTAGGGGCAGCCACTCCTGGGCAGCAGGTCTTGGAAGATTAATGAGTTTATTACATATAGTTCCATAGAAGTAAATGTTGGGCTAAGGCTGGTTTGCACTTGGGTGGTCCATGGCTGTCTGCTGCCTGGCCTCTGGAAGCAGGAGACGCTGTGCCTGCGTCTCCTGTGGAAGCTGGAGGTGAGCAGATCATCCAGTTGCCTTTGTAGTTTCTGTTTGTTTGTTTCTATTTGTTTGGTGTTAGTGAGACTTTCTGGATGCAGACACCCTTTCTTCATCTTACCCTCCCAGATCAGCCTTTTGAATACAGTCGCTGCAATGAGCCAGTGCATGCGCTCTGTGACCGTCTGAGGTCCCAGCTGCTGTGAGAGCTTCTGAACCGGAAAGGGAGCTCCTCTGGATGATCTGGCCTAATCACTGACTAGATTCCTACAAGAGCTCACTCAAGTTCTGACATCAGGGTGAACGCTAAGGTCATACTGTCTATTCTTTGCATACAGTCTCTTCTGCCCTGAAAGTCACGATCCTAGTTCAATGAAACCAGTTCAATCATAGTTGTGTTTTATCTGCTAATATTTCATTTTCCCTTAACAGACTGTACCCCTCGAACTGCTGCACAATTTTTTGGAATTCTCACGACATGAGTATCAATAAATTGTTTGATTTAGCTAGATCTCATGGCTTAGGCTGTCTGCTGAACGGAATATGCGATCGGCTCAGCACAGGTTTTAAGGCATCACTTGCCTTTTGAAATCAGAGCTTTTTTATTCTTTCAAACCCTGCTCTATGCCAACCACCTTCTGAAGAAACGACTGAAAGCTCTAAGCTTGAATTTTCTCACTTGTAAATACTGGCAGGGCTCTGCTCTGTAGGGTTACCATAAGGAAT
Source organism: Chionomys nivalis (assembly GCF_950005125.1). Lineage (NCBI taxonomy): Eukaryota > Metazoa > Chordata > Mammalia > Rodentia > Cricetidae > Chionomys > Chionomys nivalis. Next base: position 9,001,452 of record NC_080099.1, on the reverse strand, counting down.
GAATAAGCTGTGAACATTACTTATAAATGTATGGTATTTATCAGAATGTCTGATTACCACGCGATGAACGCTCAGTGCTAGCTGTTATTGTTTTAGTTGTGAATTAGAAGGAGGAGGAGGAAGTATAGATTCTGTTTTGTTGTTGTTTGGTTTTGGGGGGACTTACCACAATGAAAACCACCAACAACACGTGCTGTCTCCAGATATGAGAAAACTTTTGTCTTGCCTTTGTGTGTGTATGGTTAGTAGTTTAAGGAATGTAAACACACTTTAATTCTGCCTAAACCAAAGTACATCCTGATACATACTGGCTAGTTTAAACAGAGGGAGAGAGAGAGAGAGAGAGAACAGAGAGAGAACAGAAAGAGACAGAGAACCAAAGGCAGCAGTTTTGTTTGTGTGTGAACATGTATAATTTTGGTATTATCAGCTTTTGCAGATTTGCTGGGCTTAGATATTCCTCTGTCCTGCATTTAGAAGGATGAAAAGCTATTGGTCCCCCAGAGTGTGGCTTTACCAAATGACCTCGGCAAAAGCATCAGAAGAGTTTCAGCTATAGTGCTTCTTAGGCCCCTGAAGTTTAGCTTTCCTCACGTCCAACTCACTGCAAATCTCCAGGCGAGAGTGATTCTCACCAAAGTGACATCCTTGGGGCAGTCTAGAAGCAGAGAGCCATCTATGTGGCCTGCATAGAAAGGGGGCGTGGCGGAGAGGCGGAGACGCTGTGATAACTGGGGGATTTTCCTTTCCTGGTTTTTCTCCTGTACTCAAGAACAGAACCTCTCGGCAGGAGACTGTGGTTAGCAGGCATTGATCTGTGTACCAAAGGCAAGACCACAACCGATCAGAAAAAAAGACAAGCGATTAAACAGTTCACTGGTTACTGGAAACAAGAAATCCAGGCGCAGCAGGAGGCAGAGCGGGCTCTGCAGACAATGAAAAGCTAAGGTACCACGACTGAGAAGACCTGACTGATTTGAGATGGTGCCATCTAGCTCCCTAAAGATATCTAAATAAAATCCTGGATGGAAATGCTTCAGTGAAACACAAAAATACACACTTGAATTATTATTAAGTGGCTAGAAGCAATCCCTTCTTGGAATTGCAAACCTATTATTTAAAGACCTAAGCAAATCCATGGATGATATTTGGATTGAATGATGGCAAGGAAAACAAAATAGTCTCCCAGACCAAAAAAAAAAAAAAAAAAAAAAAAAAAAGGGAAAAGAATAAAGAAAGCATGTTCCTGTCTTCTGTAGCCTCTAAAAGCCAGTGACCAACCTCCTGCTGAGATCATATAATGCTCCATAAAAACCATTGCAATCATTATCTTTCCACCATGAGTGGGGGAAACACAAGTCTACTTCATGCTTCAGGCCACATGCTCTGAATGGCGAGCCATTTTTCCATGGCAGAGCTGCTAACCTGGCAAACACCTGCGTTGCCAAGGGGAACCTGGCAGCCGGCACCTGCGGCTGCAGCTGCAAACTGAGTTTTTCTGTTGGCAAAGGCCACAAAGCATTTTGTGAGGTTGGCTGGAGGGCCCGGTGCTGAGAGTGATCCTATTTCGCGTGCCCCATCGGCATGGCCGACGGCTGGGAGGGAACATGCTTCTCGCCGTGTCATCCTTTCTGTGAACATGACTTTGTGGGAGCCTCATGGAAGGGCACGTTGCAGCTGCAACCGCCTCCCTGCTAGTGTGTCTCCTTATCTGCAGAAGACAGGTCTGGAGTGAGGCACCCCAAGGGGCCCGCTGCCTTCTGCAGCCTCTCATTCCTGGCTCTGCTGTCAGACCTGCTCTAAACATTTCTTAGGGCTGTTCCCAACCTGGGTAGCAGAGTCCAGATGTAGTCAGGGGATGGCTGGCTTCTCCACACCTAAGGGTGGCAGTGCTCACTTCCAAGACCAGGAGATCACATCTGCTCTCATTAATAGGGTGTCAGAAGTCTCCAATTAACTCAAAGAAAGAGAACTAGAGAGCTTGGGAATGAATTTTTGCTGCCCTTTCCTATCTTAAGGTGTGAATTCCGATTGGGAGGGGGAAGCTGGGGCTTGGACAGTTCATGCATTTTGCTTAAGGTCAGAGCTGGTGAACATGGGGAGACAGAAGTAGAAACTGGGGATCAAACTTGAAAGCCGTGAACCTTTCGATATCTGCATGTTGTTTTCTTGGGGAGATAGGAATGAGGTGAGGGCTTTGGCTTCACTACCACACTTAGAACAGACCTTGGGATGGTATCACCAGGAGCGCACCTGGATTTAATTCTGATGCTTCCATCAAGAAAGATGTAAATTAGGATAACATCTCCACAAGAGCTCAGAAAAGCATCCTGGTCTCTGAAGAAGACTGCACAGCGTTTTAGTACAAGAGTCAGCACCAGCCACTGAGATTGCAAGCCTGAATATTCATCACGTAAGTGACAGAAAGGGAAGGCTCCCATTCTCTTGGAATAAGATGGAGTTTGGTTCATGCTAATCAAACCACAGAAACTGTCGTAAAATGTAAGTAATGATGTCCAGAGATTGATCTTAAGCTTTCTCAGGGCCCTCTTCTTGTTTGCAGAAAATGTGGGAAGTAGACTTCTTGGGAAGTTGTGGGCAACTGCAGGGACTTATTAAAATAAAGTGGACCCTAGTTTGGTAACTCTGAGGCTCCGAAGGGACCCTTCTCATGACCCAGAAGCCTCTGAAGTCTCTGGATTTTTCCTGGGAGACACACTGTGTACAGGGCTTTGGGAACATAGGACTAAAGGTTCTACTTGACGGTAGTTCATCTTGGATGCTTCTTCACCCCCAAGCCATCACAAAGCTCACGTGGATCATGTGGAATCGAGACATGGCTTGTCCCTAGGAAAGGGGAAAAGCTGTGCTGGTGATTCAGTTTGGAGAAAATTCCTCATTTTTAAGTGTTGCCAAGTAGCAATACCTCCAGTGTTTAATGTACAGTAAATTCTATTGGTGACAGAAAGAGAGGAAACAGGAAGAAAACGAAGAAGTCACAGCTAAGCAGTGTTTGGAAACCCTCCACGGGGAAGACCAGGAGGTTGCATCTCAGTACAAGGATTTGTGTAGAGAGCTGATGAAGGATGGCTGGCAGGTGTGTAGAAACCTAAAAAGGCTTTTTCCCCTTTGAGAAGAATACCAAACAAACCCAAGAAGAAGAGAATAGAATGAACGAAAGTGAGCTTTTTAGTGTTACTGAAAATATTTCGTTCTGTTCAATTAACTTCCCCCAAATGTATATAATTTTGTACTAAGAATGCTAAGACAGAGGGAGACAAACCAAACCAAACCAAACTCTTGTTGAACAAAGTTTGTCACAACAAGAGATAAAACAAGAAAGGTCTCTCAATGTTGGGATGGGCCATAATTGGAAACAGATTCAGAAGGGAGGCCATGAGGCTAAAGCTGACTCAGAAACAAGCTCACTGGAGCTAAAAGCTTCCTTTTCCTTCCTCAGCACAGTTGAGCATCAAGCACCCCAAGATTTGCAGTTCATAATGAAGAACTTCCTAACTGGGAGAAATGTGGCCCAGCTTGCCTCGACTTCTTGAGGGAAAGCATCTCAGGAAAGCAGCCTTCTATACCACTGGCAGGGATCAGGCATAGACGTGGGCAACTGGGCACATCTCTGATCCATCAACAAACTTCCCCTGTCCACTTGAACCAGTGCAATATAAGGAAATCATCATTAGCCTTAAGAAGTAAGGTTTAGTTGCTATTATGACTTGTTATAACTTGAATTGGGTCTCACCAAGCACACACACACACACACACACAAACACACACACACACGATGTAGATTTTTAGTGCATGGTGTCTTCCAATGTGGAGGTAAAGTGAGTATAAGGGTAGTCAAGTGCTATACTTTAGATGGATATACCCCAAAGTCCATGAAACGAAAGCTTGGTCCCCAGAATGGCACCAATGAGACCTGGCAGCACTTTTAAAAGGCGAGTGTAGTGGAAAATCCTGAGATAACTGGAGGCAAGTCCTTGGGGGAGACTGTGGAGGCCTGGTCTCTTCTTGTTCCTATTTGCTCATGATTCACATGGAGAATAGGTGGATCTGCCATGACCATGTGCTTCCACCGTAATTCTCTGCCCTCTTCATAGACCAACATTGATGAGCCACTGTATCCTCAAAGGGAACATCTGGAGTTGTGGACACAAACCAATACTTTTTTCTTGGACTTCAAATATCTCAGGTATCTCATTTTAGTTATGAAAAGTTCATGCCGGGCAGTGGTGGCGCACGCCTTTAATCCCAGCACTCGGGAGATGGAGGCAGGCAGATCTCTGTGAGTTCAAGACCAGCCTGGTCTACAAGAGCTAGTTCCAGGACAGGCTCCAAAACCACAGAGAAACCCTGTCTCGAAAAACCAAAAAAAAAAAAAAAAAAAAAAAAAAAAAAAAAAAGACATTCTGTTTTCTGGGGCTGGAGAGATGGCTCAGTGGTTAAGAGCATTGCCTGCTCCTCCAAAGGTCCTGAGTTCAATTCCCGGAAACCACATGGTGGCTCACAACCATCTGAAATGAGGTCTGGTGCTCTCTTCTGGCCTACAGACCTACACACAGACAAAATATTGTATACATAATAAATAAATAAATAAAACCTAAAAAAAAAGCTCACCAAGTCAAGTTAAAAATGAAGTCATTAGCATATGCCCTGAGTGTAATGTGATTGATGTCCCTATGAAGTAGAGAAGTTTGAAGATAGATATGCACACAGGAAGAAGTCCATTTGAAATGAGGATAGACTCATGCTTTTATGAACTAAGGAATGCCAGAGATTGCTTTTAAACTATTAGACAAAGAAGAATTATGGGAAAGTGTTTCCTTTGCATCTGGAAAAGGACAGAACCCTGCATCGACCCTGATCTTAGACTACAAGCAGCTAAAGAGTGCTGAGAGTAAGAGAAATAGCCTTTTCCAGGCAAGAGCCCATCAACTGGCTATTTAATAACATAAGCTTAGCCCTGAAAACACACATACAAGTAACATACAAGTAACATTATACAGACTGAGTGGGTTATAATTTTGGATACACACCCTGTGTGTACATATGTGAATGTAGCAACAATTATTGAGAAAAGAAGCCATGAATTTGAAAGACAGCACAGAGGAGTGTATGAAACGGCTTGGAGGGAAGAAAGGGAGAAATGATATAATTTCAAAACCAAAAGAAATAATCAAAATTACTTTTACATGTATATATGTTTTGACAACATCTATGTCTATGAATCATTTGTGTGCCTGGTGCCTGGGGAGGCTGGAAGAAGGTGTCAGATCATCTGAAAATTGAGTTACAGATGATTGTGAGCTGCCATGTGAATGACAGGAACCAAAGTTGGGTCTTCTGGAAGAGCATCCAGTGCTCTTACACTCCAGCCTCTCGGAAATCATCTTAATGTGAAGAGTTATAAATTTAACTACCAAGATTATTATCTAATGCATTTCTAGATACCAAGACATGACTAATTAGTAAACCAGTGCTATATATTGCCACGATGACATTTCCTTGGGTAATGATGATGGCTCTTGACTGTCATGTCACAATACTGGTTTCCTTCTTTCTGTGAGAAATGATGGCAAAGCCCTCCCAGCACTTTGCAGATCTTGGAGATTCTCCTGTTTGTTTGTATAAGACTCACAGCCCATCCATGAAATTCCTTTGTTGCTCCTCAGCTACATTGCTGGTGTGTTCCCGGATTATGACGATGGTGAAGTGATATTATCGGGTTCTCTCTCAATACCAATTATCAGTGTCTTAAGAGTGACATTTTGGGTACACTGAAGACAGAACACCTTTCTCTAATGTCAACAAAAAAGCCAGAGGACTGGACTTTAGACTTTGCAGAACCTGACAGTTGAGAGGAATAAGCTCTCCCCCTTGACTGGAGTCTATGATTGTACTGCCTGGACATGTGAAGAAATCTGTTAAAAGCTCTCAGACCTGCTCACTGGAAAGATAATGAGAAGGACAACATTCCATTTTAATAGGAACTGAAGACAGACACATGGAAGACAGAGATGCCAAAGGTATTCTGAACACTTGGATAGGACGTACCATACCTATGGTAAAGTGACTCCAATCCTCTCATCAAATATTGGTAGTTGAAGGATTAATTCAGGACACCTAAGACAATATCTACTTGGAGCACTTCTGTTTCCCAGATATCAATGTAAGAGAGTCACATCAATGGACCTCTATATTAAATCCTGTTCAAGAAATACGGGAATGTTCAGGCTAGTTTGCCAAGGCTATTTTCACCTGTATGTTACAAGCTTCCTTTACTTCCTTATATGAGGTTTTTTTCTGGTGTAATATATCTTTAGCTCTCAGCATTTAGATACCTAATTTTTTTAATGAAGCGGGGTTATGTGTGCTGCCTTATACTTAGTATGTCTCTAATGTCAAGACACTGTTCGCAACTTCTGTTCTAGACATTGTTCGGTGGTGTCTTTGAATGGGACAGAAAAATTACAGGAGAGGAGAATCAGTGCTCTTGAAAGATGTATCTTGTTACAGGACTATGCAAAACCGAAGCTTAAAGTGCAAGAGTAGGGGGGCTGTGCCTACTGAGCTTTGAAATAGAGCCACCGCATTAGACGCTGACCTCTAAAGCCTATTAGGGACCCTAAGCAACCAGACCTTGTAAAGGTTTGAGGAAAATAACTTTCACATGCTCTTTTTTTGTCTTTCCCCTCCATCAGGATCCTGGCAGAGTCTGGTGTGTAAAGGCAGTGGGGCCCTTAGTTGGATGCATGTGGGGATGGTTTGAATATGGAGGCCCGGATGTCTCATTGCTTCTTGACATGTCTGCTGTGAGCAGCACCTCTTGAGAAGATACACTCAGCTGCCACATTGCCTTGCAACTAGTTCTTGATGCACACCACAGTCTAGCTGTAGCCTCAACTAGGACAAAGGCCCATTGAGTGTCGGAAGCACAGGAAGAAAGGATGCATTATAGAAGGTAAGTCACTCAAGCCCTGCCATAGTTTAAGCATCCCTTCTTGTTTGGAAGCATGGGAACCAGATGGTGCTTGACCCAACTAAGTCGGTCTCAGCAGGCTAGCATGTTCATGGAGTAGAAGTCACAGATTACATCAGCACACTGGCATTGTGCACAAGGAAGAGTGATGTTTGGAAAGAAAGCACCCTTACACTTGACAATAGAGTCTCTAAATTCTCAAAATATAACGGTTTCCCTGTAAATCTGGAGTGCTCAGAAGAAATTATACAAAAGACTTAAGGTCTCAAGAAGTAGACTAAGCAATAATTTTGGTAACAGCAGCTGAATGGAAAGTGACATACTGACATGAGCATCTATTCAGTTGGTTAAGGGTGTATCATGGCTTTTCTTAAAGGACCAATCTAAATAGTCAGTAGCTGATACAGACCAAGGAATTGTCCCCTCAGTTCTTGTCCCAACAACTCGGCCCATAAATAGGTAAGATACATTATTCCAGCTTCTGCCCAGGTTTCCACTAGACACCCTTAAAATTGACCTCGAAGAGGTATCATAAATCAACAATCTTCAAGATACAGCAAAGAAAACCAACAATATCTTGTCAGGTAAGGATATTGTTGAGGTCTGAGTGCTTTAAAGGAGGGTTCACAAGAAGCCAGCACAAAATTGACTGTAGGCATAAACCCAAGGCAACCAAACTCAGAGCCGAAGAGCCGGCATTGACCACAGAAACACATACGGAACTTAGCCTAATTATTAAAAAAAATAGATATGGAGGAAGAAAGGAAGGTGAGAGATGATGAAAGAAAGACACATTTCTTTCATTCCTGGTCATCATTAATCCCACCAAACTAAATCATTTCCAAATGAATAGAAATGTCCCAGGAGAGGCAAACACCAAATTCCAGAGATCATGCCTGCACTTTCAAAACAGGGCCACGTGCTTCAGGAGGAATACTGTGTGCTCAGCCTTGTTTATACCAAGGCCGAGGATTCAAGAATGTTATCTGGGGGGGGGGGGGAAGGAGAGAGAGAGAGAAAGAAAGAGAGAGAGAGAGAGATTGACTGACTCTGACTTTTATGCCTTTCTGTCTTTAATTCCAGACCTGAAAGATGGAATTCTGCTGTGAATTTTTGGAATACTTGGTTTGGGCCTGCGTTTCGTCAGTGTGGTTATATAGAAGAGAGGAAGAGACGGAGGGACAAGGAGCAAGGAGGCTGGACCATGTAGAAAGGAATTTGCTTTTTTTTTTTCAACCCCCTTTTCTTCAGAAAGAGAACAATATATAAAAGAAGAGCTCTTCGACTCTGTGGGTTCTGAGGTGATTTTAGACGAGTTACTGATTGTTATTAAACTTTTGATAGGGGAGATTTAGTTAACGCACAGCATCTGAAGACAAAAAAAGGGGCTTCCTGCTGATGCTGCTCTCCATTTGGTACCTTGGCTTCACTGCGCATTTCCTTCTCAAAGATTACTCATGAGTGCAGGTAGCATGATGCAAAGAGCTTGGACTTGGAAGTCTAAGGTCCCCTTGGCTGTTCCCCAGAGTACCATCTAGGTACATCTTCCCCAGTGTGCCTGCTAAGCTTCAGCTTTCCCAGCTGCAAAGAGAGGATAGAAATAGCATTTAGTAAGGCTCAAATTAGAATGCATCTGTAATGTCCAGAACACGGGATGCCAGAGATGGGAGGTTTAGGTTTTTTTTTTTTTTTTTTTTCTGTTGTAATGTCCTTGGAAAATGACAGTATCAGCAGTCATAGAGTGGGGAAATGTCATCAAAGTGCATATTCCCTGGCCTTTCCTCAAAAAAGTTCCTTCTACAAATAAAACGAACTCTAAATTCAGCTGAAACACAAGTGGAGATGACCAGCTCCCTCCTTCTCTGGCGGCCCACCCGATATGCACAGCTGTCCTTGCGAGTAGTGCTCTCTCATCCCATGTTTAGAGAATACTGACATTTTACCATCAACGACAAGGCAACTAGACTCTTCACACCTTTATTTCATAGCAGGTCGCAGCAGAATGAATTTTCAGTGGGGAGTTGAATAGTCCTAATGCACAGTACTTCACCTTCCCTGCTGGAAAGACAATAGCTTAGGGTGCTGCCAACTCAATGGAGTTCTGCTTAACAAGAGGAGGGTTAAAACTGTGAGCCACACTGATCCCAGACCACACTGTGGAGCCTCAGCAGATCAAGGGCTGAGTGCAGGAGTGGGTACGGAGGTTTCCAGCAAATGGACTTTGGGTGGCTGGATCAGCAGATGCTTGCACACCAAGGAAACACCCTGTCTGCGGAGCAGCCAGTCAGGCCAGCTGCTGCACCTTCCACTGTGCTGGGGTTACTACTGCATTTACATCAATCTAAATGGAAATCATGTTTGCTTTCCAGATGTGTATGCGTGCATGCGTGTGTGCGAGCATGTGTGTGTGTGTGTGTGTATTTCTTGTTGAGTACTGATTTAGTCACATACAATGTTGACAACATTTTTGAAACTGTTTAAAGTCTTAGTTATATTCTTTTACAACTTCTGTGCTGCTTTTTGTTTGTTTTCTTTCTCCAAGGAGAAAATTATAGTATGAAAACTGGTAGAATTCTGAGAGGTTTCTTTATCAAGCCTAAAATGTATGTGTATGTGTGTTTATATATATTTTTTCAAGACAGGGTCTCAGTGTGTATCCATGGCTGGTTTGGAAGTGGTTAAATGGCTTATGGACGAAGCCAGCCCAGAACTAATAGATATCTGCCTCACAAGTGAGTCCTGGGATTAAAGATATGATCTACCATACACAAAAAAAGTATTTCCTTTCAAATAAAATTTAGATACATTTTTGAACTGATTTGGTGGGAGGAAGGGGACTTGTTCTTGCTAACTGGGGTCTCTAACTCTAGTTTCTATCACACTATGCCCTGTTTTCTGACAAGAGTGCACACAGACAGCATTAGGGAAATGTGTGGCTTCCCAGGGTCCTTGAGCATCACTGTGCCCCCTACTTTGCTTGGGACTGGTTCTCACTCCTGGTTTTTGTCTTATCCTTGTGACTTATGTCTCTGGGTGGTTACTTGATAGTCACATAATTATGTCTTGTCTAACTCTGAAGGTCTATATGGGTCCTCCATTAGCAAGACCAACCTCCCATTCCATCCTTTCCTGGGAAGGGTGTTTTGACTCAGAAGCCCTTTCTCAGCATCACCATGCCAAGTCCAGTCTCTTCACCTCTTGTTTAATTGTCTTTGTGACCATTTGATGGTCTCCATACCAGCTTGGAATGCAGAGTGCAGCACAACTATGGAGAGGAAAGCCACGCAAACAGACCAGTTACATAATTTAACGTTGCATGTGGAAGCAACAATAACGACATCTCTAATCTCTGCTAGAAGGAGAAAGACTAACAAGCTTTTAGTGTTAACTCATTCTGTCCTTGGTTAAACATCTTAATTTGACTCTTTAATTTCACAATTAGCCATGAGTTCTTTTAGACTGTAAACTACCAATGGCAGGGCATAACTATTATCTTACTAGTTTTATTGTCAATTATCCAGTATGACATCATGCAGAATTAAGTTTTAAAAATATTGTGAATACACAGACCAATAGTATCAATCAGTATAAAAGGGATTATCCAGGTCAGTCAATTTCAGCACTGTAGACTCAGTGGCATCTCTTATTTTCTCCTTTAAAATGGATCATAAGTTATGAGGGGTCACTGTAAGTTAGTCCCCAGATTGCTTTAACCCATTGTCCCTCTGTAGAAAAAGCTCCAAGTTAAATATGCATTAACATTCGATAAAATAATGGCAGTTAAATAGATACACTCTGCACACATCCTGAGGTTCTTTTCAGCTTTCATTTAGCAGATAATGTTAAGATTTCAGGCTTCTCACTTTCCCTATCTCTCATACTGAATAATATAAATATTAAGATCTGTACAAGAATAATTTGAAAAAATATTGCACTTCAGAATGCGATTCTTATATTGGCTTTTGGATACTTTTTAAGATGCTTAATTTGTAATGAACTATGATCTCTCTCTCTCTCTCTTTCTCTCTCTCTCTCTCTCTCTCTCTCTCTGTATGTGTGTTCTCTCTTGCACCTTTCAGATGGTGTAGTGATTTGGTCATGTATGTTTTTGTATTTTCAGCCTAGGTCAGTTCCTATGAGTCTGAAGAGGCATATCACAGGAAGATTCCTGGTTATGGAGATCTGTCTATTGCCCATAAGATTATTATCAGCCTACTTAGAACTGTGTATGCATAGGATTCACAGAGATAAACAGAGTTAAATAAAGAACAGCAGCAAGAAAAAAGGCAAGGACTTTGGGAGCTTGAATAGTGGGAAGGGCTTTGCAGAAGAATGGGGCCTACCTTGCAACTAGAAGGATGTTTAGGATTAGTAGCTTCTTGCTGGATGGGGATCAGGGGATTCTACCTCCAAATACATAAGGCTCATTGTGTCAACTCAAAGTGTTAGCAGCTTGGATTCAGCTGGCTGTCTGGAAAGCCTTTGGTGTGTCTTTCCTTGCTCATCAAGCCATCAAACGTGACAAGAGAGAAGGGGAGAACAACACATGCTTTCTATTACAGCTATTTCAGAATTACGTCTCTTAAACCATCAACAAGTAACCTTGCTTCTATAGCTCCAGCACTACAGGTGGCTATGAGGTAAACCAATACTCCTGTAGCTTTATTTCTTTGTTTCCAATTCACCCTAGCAACTTCAGACTGTGAAGCAGCCCAGAAGAGAGGCCAAAAGGCTTGTTGGTGGGTGAGTGCATTCTCTAGCATTTCCCACAGAGGCCCCGGGAGCTTTCTACTGATTCCGCTGTCGTTCAGAACAGTGCTAGAAGCTGTGAATACAGTCAATATGTCTACTGAGTGGTACATATGTTTGACTAGAAACAGACACGTGGATTTATGTGTAGACAATTGCATTCTGTGCAGGGCAAGTGAGTTCTCTAGGGTCTTCAAAGCTCTCTCAACCCTGTTAAAAAAATTCCTTAAGCAGCCAAAGGTAGAGAAAAGGTGGCCCAGAGTAGTTGCGGATGGGACAAGTTCCTTAAGAGGGAGAAGTAAGAAACTGGGCTAACGTGCACTTCCCTTCCACCTGGAACAGCTGGAAACGCCATAGTCCAGGGGTGAGTCAGCCTTCGGTTTCTCCTCTCTGCCCCATTCACCACTGTTTTCTGACCACGTGACTCCTGGGACACTGGTCTGGCTTTTGACAGGCCCCAAAGAGCTGTAAGGATTGATTGCCATCTCCCTCCCCTTTAACTAGTGCAGGAACTGCTAAACAGCCTCTTACTGCCTTGAGTGTGGTGCTAATTAACATGATCCAAGTTACAATATGTGCTAAAGATTCCAGTTTTGTTACTTATTTAATGAGCTTTGTGGGATTTGAACATGAGGCCCAAAGTAGCAGGGGAAACCTCATAATTAGTTTCAATTATAAGAAGTTCCTGTGCATTAAGACTACGTGATGAACTGCAGAGGGAAAGGCCTACCAACCAGATACAAATCACTAATTTTGTTTCATTTATTATTATACTTATTTTCTTCCTAATTAGTACTGATTGGCTTATGATCCTAATTAATGCAAAGGAATTTGGAATGGTATACAATGGTATGGCTCAGAAGATGCCAGCATGTACAACTGCTAAATTATTGCTAATTGTTATTTACATGGGGCCTGGAAGACTAAGTAATGTAATAGCTAATTAGCATTAAAGATATGGTATCCATTTCCAATTTACACCAATGAGATAGAGATCAAATCCTCGTTAGTCTAAAAAAATCCAACCTTTAGCTCCTGAGAGTCGCATTATTGTATAGTGACCTTGACCTAAAGAAAACAGTCCGCTATTGTCTTCAACCGCATCTTGCCAGGGCTTGGCTAGAACTTTGCACACAAGTTCCACAGGAGCTCTCAGCATCACGCTGGCAGCGGGCTGCGGTACTTAAGGATTAAAGTTGGGAGCCAACTGGCAAATAGGCCAAGCATAAGGCGTGGGTTTCTTCCAGTGCTGGCAGGTGTGTGGTTTCCTGAGAGCGGCCCCTGAGATGGCAGGTTTCTGACAATGACTAAGCCCGTCCTGAATTCTTGCTGTCCATGAGGGACCTTTCTAGAAGCCTAGCGCTAACAGTTCTAAAGAGCCACGACCAGTCACCAGCACAGGTGCAAATGCTGCTAGATCAAAGGGTGTGTGAATCTGAAAACCCAGAATCAATGACCCCAGAACAAGGGGATTTAAATGTCAACTTTCCAAAGGTTCTGGACTGCTCCGAGTGTACCCCTTTGCAATGATGAACATCGCTGTGGCAAAATATGCAAGAATACATTTGAAGGGTAAGAGGAGCTGACCCTGATCGTGCAGGGCTTTCAGCCCAAGGTTGAATATGACAGAGCACAGGAATTCCTTTCAGAGAAGGCATATCCTCCTTTTCCTCATTTATTCTACCTGGGCCTCTAGCCTAGGGGATTGTGACACTCACATCTAAGGCATCTTCCTCTTTCAGTTAACAGTTTCTGGAGACATACAGATACTCTCAGGAGGGCACGTCACTAATATTGTAGATACTTCTCAGTCTAACCAAGGGGACAACTGCCTATCACACTGTGTAGCCTGACCCCATTTAATGGTGGACGTTCATGGGAGATGTGCAGGGATGCATCTTCAGTTGAGACACAAGGCCTGCATCTCTTCTCACTGCTGTTGTATTGGAGTCACTGTTGCTTTCTCCCTTGCTTCCCTGTCTTTGCCCCGTCTCTACTTATCTCCCCTTTCCTTCTCACCTTTGCTTCTGTCTTAATCCAATCCCCCATGGAAAGGAGAGGTAGGTGATTGGAGCATTAGCCAGAAGACCAGTCAGTCTCAGAGGATGCTACAAGGGTCTTGTCATCTGTCAGGGCATGAGGCTCTCTGTTATAAAGAGGAAAAGCCGCATCTGTCACCTTGTCCCTTCCCTGGAGCAGGTCAAATGGGCAAACATGTGAAAGCCTTGTGGAAATGACACAGTCAGAAATAAACGGAAAGGAGCCTTAGAGTCAGTTCAGTCACACCACTGTCAATGAGCAGAGCTTTGTAATGGTTCAGTCTCCCCTGGCTGCCTGAAGACACAGAAATGACTTTGAAACTTTTTCCTCTATCTCTCTCTCCCTCCCTCCTTTCCTCTGTCTTTGTGTGCACATATGTGTGTGTGAGTGTGTATGTGAGTATATATTAGCGTGTATATGAGTGTGTAAGGAGTGTGAGTGTGTATGTGAGTATATATGTGTATGTGAGTGTGTAAGCGTGTGTAAGTGTGTGTGAGTGTGTAGGTGTGTGAGTGTATGTGAGGAGTGTGTGTGAGTGTATATATGAGTGTGTATGTGAGTGTATATGTGTGTGAGTGCGTATGTGTGTATGCATGTGTGTGTGAGTGTGTATGTGAGTGTATCTATGAGTGTGTATGTAAGTGTGTGTGAGTGTGTATGTGAATGTGTGAGTGTGTATGTGAGTGTATCTATGAGTGTGTATGTGAGTGTGTGTTTGAGTGGGAACCACTTAAAAGCATCTTTCCTTTAAAGAAACCAAGTAGAGAAGACAGCATCCCCAGACTCCTGAGCTCGGCAAGGCGAGTTCCTCTTCCACAGATCAGAGCACTCTGTCCACTGAGGACCCCTGTGCTCACACACACAGTTCAGAGCACTCTGTCCACTGAGGACCCCTGTGCTCACACACACAGTTCAGAGCACTCTGTCCACTGAGGACCCCTGTGCTCACACACACAGTTCAGAGCACTCTGTCCACCGAGGACCCCTGTGCCCACACAATGCCAAGGACACACAGTTAGAATTTCTGAAACCCTCTAACATTCTTTAAAGAAGACTTTCCATGCTTGACTTTGTCCCAAACAAACACTGCTCCTGGCCATTAGGACTTATTTAAACATGCCATTCTTTGTAGCCTAATAGGCACCTGATATTTTTAGAAAGAGTGAGCAACAAGGGCTCAGCAAAGTGGCCACTTGGTGTTTGACAAGACGCAAGTCCCAGGAGAAGCCTGGTGCAGTTTTCTACTGTGGGCCTATTGAGCTTTGACCTCTTCAATAGATAAAACATATTTCTTAAGAAACCTGTTAGCCGGGCGGTGGTGGCATATGCCTTTAATCCCAACACTCGGGAGGCAGAGACAGGCAGGCGGATCTCTGTGAGTTCGAGGCCAGCCTGGTCTATGGTCTATAAGAGCTAGTTCCAGGACAGGAACCAAAAGCTACGGAGAAACCCTATCTCAAAAAAAAAAAAAAAAAAAAACCTGTTCAGATCATTTGGCAAAGTTATGTGTAACGAGCATACACAAACTCTAAAGTAGAGTGTGTAAATGTTTTCCAAATTTCTGGGGAACTGATTTGACATACATATGAGACTCATTTTTCAAAATCAACAAATTGGCCACATCCAGGAAACTTAGTTCTATGTGTTTTAAAACTATAAACTATACTAATAAAGCAATAGATATATAGCAAGTGGGTATTTGATAATGGCATGCAAAATTTAAAGTAGCCTATATTCTATGCATAATTGCACTTATTGAGTACCCGCCTGTACATTTAAAGAATGTATTCTTCGTATATTTGTATTTATAAAATATACATACTACCATTTATCAAATGTAAATAACCAGGTCCTTTATCCACTATCATCGGCTTAAGACGAAGGCTATTTTCAAGTCCTCCAGCACTCCCGTGTGTGTCAGTCTTACTTTTACCTGGTGCTGTGGGTGAAACTGAGAAAGTTCCCCACTCAGGTAGTGGAGCTGTGTTCTCACACTAGAGCTTAAAAGGCAGCCTTGTGTGTCCACAGCTTCTTGGCTGTACAATGGGAAAACATGCAGAGAGACTATACAAACGCTGCTGTTTCTTATGTCACGTCATCTAGGAGAGGTGTCACTTAAGTGCAGGGCGATAAGCTGAGACATACTTGTTAGATGATGAGGTCACGGTCATTGGAATGTACATAGCACCAATACGGCTAGAGAGTGAATGTCTAGGAGATATCACCTTTATGGTATTACCACCACCACCTATATCATCTACGCTGGACCAAACAGCATTATATAATGCATGGATGAATACATCCATTTCGAAACTATTTGTTTCCAAGTTTTAAAATTTTATGAAAATAAAGTTACCTTTTTTTCCTTGTCCAACATCCTGCTTCTACAATTCATTTAGGCTGACATGTGTAGATGCTGTTCATTCATTGTTTTGGCTAATAGCCCTTTTTCTTATAAATAACATATCATTTATCCATCCATTTCCCTGTAAAAAGACCCTCAAATATGTACAGTTATCACAAAAATATATTCCCTGTGAACACTCCGATATTTATCTTTGACATGTATATTCTTTTACTCAGGAGTAAGTAGCTATTTTGCTAACATAATGTCAAAATGTTTTGTAGAATGGCAAACTGATAACTTCATTAGCAGAATTCTTTGTGTTCATGTATGTGAGTATGTACGCCATGGTCTATACTTGTAGAGCTCAGAATACCACTTGCAGGATTTGGTTTTATTCAACAATCTTATTTTTTCCCCACAATCTTATTACTTTCCACATTCCTAAACCTTTACTGCATTTTAGCTGTTGGAGATCTGGTGAATACGCCTTTATTTTGCATCCACCTGATGAGGAATGAATCTGGACATTTTCCTTGGTGCTTCTCATGGGCAATGATCCTCATAGCTTTTGTTAGATTGTTCTCAAACAGTCAGGTTGCTTATCTCTTATTCCCTGTTAGATTAAAGGATGATTTTATTCTGACTTTCGTTGGTTATATGACACACTCAACAAGTTATTATTGTTTTGTTCAAGTCTTTTAATAAATAGTTTCCACTGAGATGGTCATATTTATTAATATTTGCAGCTTGTATTTTTGGCCAAGTTGTTTTCTTAGTCTCTGGCCTGATAGTTGCACAATTTCTAAAAGTTCACTTTCACCTAACACATTTAATTTTATGATTCACCCAAAAGAGATTACAATAGCTTGTAAAAACCTTTCATCTTTTCTTTTTCCTTAAGGGAAACCTAGTTATTCATTTATCTTTCATATTGGTGTCTTTTATGAATTTTAGATTTATGCTATGGAGTTATAAAAACTCTGTCTTTAGAAGCTATGCCTGGAATTCTGCTGAATCCTTAAATCAATTTGGCAAAAACAGATAACTTTATTTGCCTGATTTTTTTCTATGCATCAATACATATTTTACTTTTTAATATACTTCAGTAAATGTCATTTTAAAAATGAAATCTTATTTATGTTTAGTCAGGTGTATTTCTAGCTAGTAGATTTTTTTGTTATTATCAACATTCATTTCGTGCTCTGCCAATGAACAGCGATGTCTATCAGAGGGCTTCCTTCCTTATTTCATAGCTGTCATTCCTGCTCTGCTTTTCTTACCTTTGATAGGCTGTGCATTTTTCCTGGATTTCAGTAAATCATATCACAAGCAAATAGTGCTGTTATTTCTATTTTCCAAAGCTATAATTTATATCTTTCACTGCCTTACCTTGCTAGCTGAAATCCATCCTGCATCACAGAGTAGCTGTGAAGATATGGGCATCTCTTTCTTGTTGCTGACATTAAATGGGAGGCTTCTAATGCTTCACTGCTAAGTATGGTGCCCACTGTATAATTTTTTCTTGATATTCCCTATCAGAATGAGATTTCTTTCTAGTCTTAGTTTATTGAAATCTGTTATCACAAATCAATATTGTCTGTTATCAAATAGCTTCCTCACCAATCCATATATTTACTTGACTTTTCCCTTTGTTCTCTTAATATAGGGAATTATCTTAATATTAAAGAGTGTAAGTAATAGTATATTTAATATTTTATAATATTATATTCCTTGATTAAATAAGACCTAGTCAGAATGTATTATCTTTTAAATATAATTCTATATTGGGTTTTCTATTATTTTGTTTGGAAATTTTATATTTATGTCTATGGATAAAACTGGTCAATTTTCAGAGACCCGCAGTAGAGCACTAGGCTGAGCTCCCAATGTCCAGCTGAAGAGCAGGAGTGAGAATATGAGCAAAGAAATTAAGACCATGATGGGTTCACCCACTGAAACAGTCTAGCTGAGCTAATGGGAGCTCACCAGCTACAGCCGGACAGGGTAGGAACCAGCAGATGACCAAACTAGTTCCTCTGAATGTGGCTGACAGTTGTATGACTGGGGAAGACTGAGGGGCCACTGGCAGTGGCACCAGGATTAATCCCTGCTGCTCGCACTGGCTTTTTGGAACCCATTCTCTTTGGATGGTCAGACTAGATATAGTAGGGAGGGCCTTGGGTCTTCCCCAAAGCAATATGCCTTACCCTCTCTGAGGAGTGGATGCGGGTCTGGGTTAAGGTGGAGGGAATGAGAGGAGGAAAGGGAGTGGGAACTGGGATTGTTATGCAAAATGAAAAAAAGATAGTTGGTTTTTTTTTTTCAAAAATAAAATAAAATAAAAGCGAAAAAAAAAACTGGCCTATTTTTAAGGCAAATGTCACTTGTGACTATTTTGGCTGATACTGATACAATCACATAATATTGATACATAGAAATTTTTCATTCCTATTTGATATAGTTATTTCTATATTCTGTGCTCATAAATTTGAAGATCTAAAAAAAGACTTTTAAAAACCTTTTTATGTACACTTGGGATGTAGAGATAGGCAGATCTCTATGAGTTCCAGGCCAGCCTGGTCTACAAGACCTAGTTCCAGGACTGTAGCCCCAAAGATACAGAAAAACCCTGTCTCGAAAAACCAAGAACAAAAACAACAAAAAACAAACAAATAAACAAACAAAGCTTTTTATGTTTGGTGTTATTCATTTATTTTGATTATATATGGTTTAGGTTGCATAATTTTTAGGTCTTTGTGTTTGTTCATTTTGACTATTTTTTTTAATTGCATCTTCCTCTTTGATATGACATCACCCATTTAATTCTGTTTAATAATACTCACTCATCATATAGCCCGAATGTGATACAATAATACTGAAAGTATCTGGAATATTTTTAAATGAAAATTAAGTGATATCAGATATTTTAATCTGATTACTCTCTGCATTATTCATTTCTTAGATCTTTATCTTAGCATTATAAGTTCGACATTATTTTCATAATTTGTACCACCAATGCCTGTGTGTTTATATAGAAATTTATCAACATTTTCCTCTCTCAATGTTTACTATGGCCAAGTACACGTTAGAAATATCTCTAGGAAAAATATATTGGTAGTAAACAGTCTCAATTTTCTTAGACTAAATATTTTAATACTTTTTAGTGTAAATTATTAGCACTGAATCTTTTCCTAGAATGCCTAGGTATGATTTTTTCCTTCATTTGAAGGTAGTTTTTAATTGTCTATCAGATAAACTGTGACTTCTGAACAGCTGGCCAAAGGGTTAATGATCTTTCTGTTTCTCTTTTTTACTTGTTTATTGATCTTTTCCTTCTCTTTGCTGCTTGATTATGCTGAACCTATATTAAAAATGAAAACAAATTCTGTTTGAAATTTTCTGGCCTTTCTGCTTCTGGGTATCTATAATCAATGAGTGATACTATGAACTGTTAAACTTGATACATTCAAATATCGTCCTTTCTTCCCTCTATTGTTTTCTGGAGCTCTATCAAAATGTATTTTTAAAATATTGCTGTTTATCCTATATCTCTCCCCCTCCCTCCTTTATATTATGGGTAATTCCTTTGGATCTATAGTACACCTAACCTTTATGTTTCTAAGAAACCCTATCTCCACATTTATACATTTAACAAATTCACTACATTAACATTTTATTTGGCTTCTAAATATTTTATTTCTGAGAGCATTTAAATGTTATTTTGTTCAATATCTCTTAAGTGGAAACTTTTCATGGGATTTTAGTTCACAAAGCAAGTACAAAGAGAGCCCAATGCCCTTTCCATCTCATTAATTCTTAGTCTTATTCAGGCAATCAAACCCAGTATTCTATAATATTCTATATAATATACAGTGTACATCTTTTATTGAAGAGTCACTTAACCGTGCTTATATTAAATACGTACAGTGACTTGAATTTTAAGCCAATCTTAATTTTAAATCTTAGTTCAAAAGTTCAGAATGCAATATCCTTATTTCTTTTTTTCCTATCAGATTTTTTTTCCACAAGAGTCCACAAATTTCAGCATACTTAAAAAAGAAATATGTAAGTTTCACACAGAAATATTTATAGATTGCTTATCTTAGAAGAATATCAATAATCAAAGAGTCTCCCTTTTATAGGAAGTTTCTGGATACTACGCCTGGGAAAATGCGAATCTTGTGATCCCATGAGAAGTAGTACATACGGCCACATCTGCCCACATCTGCCTGTTCAAGTGGGTTGAGCCGCACAATGACATCTCCCGCAGCACACACGTGCCTAGGGTCTCTCTCATGCAAGTGAGTGCTACTCCCCTAAAATGCAATAGAAGATGGGGCTAGGGATGGAGGCTATCAATGATAGGTTTGTTTTAATTTTGTGTAATTTTCTGCTACAAGCTTAAAGACAATAAATAACTTCATCTTCACCGAGAAAAATCAAAACATCTCTTCCTGAGAACACTCTGACAGCAGTCTATCTAAAAGGGGCAATTCCAAACTGACATCACCCATCTTGACCCCTCTGCCAGACTTGACTCCAAGTGATTTGCCCGTGCTCCTAAATCACATCTTCCAAAGACAAAGAAGTTTCAGATATTCAGAAAAATGTGGCCGGGCATGAAAGACTTTTCAGAGCGTGGAAATATTTGAGCAGAAGCATGTGCACCGGCGGCTATTGCTGGGCCGTCCCTCATGCTCACGGGGTAGGGGACTTGGAGGACCATGATTCCATGACTCTTGGTGTTTTAGTCTACTTTATTTTCATCTTAAGTCTGTGGAGCGACAGAGTATTTCACAGAGTAACTGTTCTGGACAAGGACAGTGACAATAATAAGATTAATTACTCCTCTCATTGTTGTGGCAAAGGAAACTGAAGGACAGAAGGGGTTATGTAATGGTCATAGGAAATGAAGCATTTGGGGCCCTTGTGACTACCACTGGGAAGGAGAGGAAAATGGCTTCGGGTGCTCCGTAAGCTTTCTTCCTTTTCTTTAGTCTGGGATTCCTTACCTAGATTAACCCAACCCAGAAACCTAATCACAGACACATTCAGGTATTTCTCCTAGGTGACAGTAGGTCTTGCTTGACTAACAGCAAATAGCAACCTTCACAAGTCCACACTGTCAACTGGCTACTCAGACACATCTCTTTAAAGTCACAACCTTCCACTCTCCCTCGGCGCCCCCTGGCCATCTCGTATCACAGTTTGGGAAGTGTCATTCGATCCCATTTGTGAAGTCTCTGTGGCCTTTATCAGTCCCAACAACGTTCAAGAGTGTAAGTACAGAGGCTTTTCTGAGACGTAGGCAATTTCTTAATCAAGAGTCCTATAACCTTAGTAAATTAAAATAAAATTAAAACTCGAGTTTCCACATACATACTTTCCACACACAATGACATGGAATAAACACCCCCATTCCAAAAGAAAGGAATAATGATGTCACAAGAAAAGATTTAGACCAAAGCAATACTGAAACACATGAGAGAAACACCAAGCCCAGCAGCTCTAAGTCCAGCATCTGGGGCTCATGATGTAATCGTATGGACTCTAAGGAGCGTGGGCAGCCCTTGTCCTCTAGCTATGTTGATGTCATCACCTAGAGTCTCTCTCTTGAGCTTATTCCACATTGTGGGTTTTGCCTTCTTCAGTGGACTCCCCCTGATCCTGGCATCTCCAGAACCCTGGGGTTTTTACTGCCACTAAGGCTTCATCTTCTCAGCGGCAAGGAATGGCCCTTCCAGACCAGCTTGCTGGGAATCTGACCTTGCCACACATTGCCTGGCCTTAGGGGTCTTCTGGGACCTTGGCATAAGTTTCCATGGTCCCCCCACTCTTGCATGTTTTATGCCTGTAAAACAAGTACTATGTGAATTACCTGCCAAATTCTGTTGCCAGCTTGAAATGTAGCCCAGAATCCTTACACCACAGTTGAATTGGCTTCTGTGTATCTTCCAGGCTGACCTTGGGGAGACATTTCCCTGGGTGGTTATTTTCATGTAGGGAATCTCTCCAAAGGCATTCTCAGTTGAGGGTCACTCCTTCCAAATTAGTTTAGATGCACCACTCGATGGGTATAGAGTCTTGTCATAAGGACACATTTCCTAATGGCCCAGTGTAGAATGGGAGGGGCTATTTTAACGGTGCAAATATCTTTTACAATTACAGTTGCTGTTTTAGCATCTATTTTGTCTGCAACTTGAAACATCCTCCTTTTCAAGGCCAAATGGAATATTTTGCCATCGCTCTGTCCTGTCTCCAGGAAAGAACAGTAGATACTAACTATGGTATAGCCTGGATGGTGTCTTGCTCTTACATGTCCTCCACTGAACCATTCAATCCATTATGTGTATGTGTGTCTGTATTTAATTAAAATTATATGATTTTTCTCCCCTCTCTCCGGCTCCTCTTACATATCTCCTCCAACTTTGTTGCCTATCCACACCATAGCTCTTTTCCCCCTTAATCGTTATTCTCACATAAAGATATACACACAACTGTTCAGTCTATTCAGTTTCACTTGTTTGTGACTTCTGAGATGATCACGTGGCATTGGGTAACCAATCAGGAGGCTTGTCCCTGAGGAAGACTACTTTGCCTGTTCTCAGTATTCCCTAGGTATCTATAGCTAATTGCCTATGGGTAGAGCCCCGTACAATCTCTCCTGCCACGCTGGCATGTCTATTGGTGTTCTTCTTCAGGTCTTGTTTAAGCAGGGATATTGCTATGGTATCACGAGTAAAGCATCCCTGCAATTTCTAGGAGACAAATTCTCACCACAGATTCCCTATTCTTCTTGCTCTTACAATCCTGACCCCTTCTCCACAATGCTCTCAGGCTTTTCCAGCCCCAAGTTCCCGATTGCGCCCTCCTTTGTGAAACAGCCTCAAACGCCCATGGGCCACACACTTTTATCACGGCAATGAGCCCGCTGCTCGGTTATAATTTTGCAAATTAGTTACTTTTCTTGAGACTGTGGGAAAAATACACGGCAAAAAATAACTTAAGGAAGCAAAGGTTCATTTGAGGTCAAACTGCAAGGGCCAGTGCTTCATGGTTGAGAAGGTCCTGCTGCAGGAAGCCACGGTTAAGAAGGAGAAGAGAGAGAGAGAGAGAGAGAGAGAGAGAGAGAGAGAGACAGAGAGAGAGAGGATGCCAGTGTTCTGCCTGCTTTCACCACGTGATTCAGTATGGACTCCAGCCCACGAAATGGCACTGCCTTTACTTCTGGTTTTGTTTTCCCTCAGTTAATCCATAGCTTGCTTGCCCCAGAGGTGATTCTATAGATCTTGTCCAGTTAGCAATGAATACTATCACACTAATGTATGGACATGTCTGTGGGTTAAGACCATACGGTGCCACTGAAAATATATACATACCAGGATAAGGAATCCTGGGTGTGTCCACTAGAGGCAGACTCATTTTATAGTCATCTTACACTGTGCTGTGGCAGAGTATACATTTCTTTCTTTATTGCTTTAAGTAAAAGGTCTAACAAAACTACACTGTACTGTTGTAGTCTAATTCTGTGCTCCAGATACTGTTTTACACAGGAAGGACTCAATGTAGTTTCCCTGCAGTCTTTTTTGTTTATGGGGGAAATCATGGTACTTATGAGAGAACGACTGGTTAACTGTTGAGCCCTGACGTTCACTTGGGATCAGATCCTTACCCCAAAACCGATCAGTCATAGCATCGGATTTGGGGTGAGGATCTGAATAGCTTCCCTAGAGGATGTTAGCAATGTTGAAGTGAGTGTTTCCCAGGGCGTCTTCAAATGCTCAGTCTTTTTTCCTCTACATCCCTGCTGCTGGGAAGTCCTAGGTGTTCTTCTCAGCCCAGAATGAGTAATAGTCTTTATGGGGGGCTTTAAATGTGAGGCTTTTTGTTATTATTTCAATAAATAATGTCAATTATTATAAAAACAACTTGAACACTGAAATGACCAGTTGAGTGTTCAAAGCAATAAAGTTGATCAGAAGTAATCCAGCAGATCTAAGTTGTGGATTACAGAAGGATTCCTAGCAAGTTGATGGACTGACATCTAGTTATCACAAGAACTTCACAGTTATCTTCCAAAATCCAATCTATAACAACTTAGGGGAATAACCCTCATACACGGAACTGTCGCCTTGTGTGAGAGTCTTCCAAAACAGAGTTGACTTTTGCCCTTGGTTATTTCAAATCTTAACCTAGATAGCACTGGTAAGCACAGAAAGTCAAGCATGTCAGTGTCACTGTTGTGTGATCCACTTAAGGCCGATCAACACTGCCCCAGATAACTAAGTTTCTTACACAGTGAGAACCCAAACAAGCCACAGAATATGAAATGGAACCAACAGCACCTGCTGCTAATAGCAGAGGCACACGATGTTCTCAGCACACTGAGCATGGGCCTGGGATCCACTGCCGGGTTGTGTCAGCAGCCATAAAGATAATAATTACTAATAGCAAACATCTGCTACTTGCCTACTCCTCCTCTGAGAGAAAACTAACTCGGATGATGAACTCATCTAATCCACACCACACCTGTGATGTACAATACTTTCCCTTACCTGTTGTTTAACGTCTGTAGTTTTAGTCACTCAGGCTTCCTGGTCCAGAAGAAAAGGATGTGAAATGGAGGCGTTCCGAAAGAAAACGTCCCTAAGTGTCGCACTGGACACCTTTGGCTGAGTAGTGTGAAGGAATCTTGGACTGTGCAGTTCTCTCTCACCTGGGCGATACCTCTTCCCTTGGTCTGTTGTACTCCTGCAGTACATCCAACCCATCAGCTAGTCACTAGGTAGTTGCCTTCATTACTAGGTGGTCTATCACAGTAACCACAGTCCTTGCATTAGAGAAACAAACCCTTGTGCAGAAGTCTAATAACGTGCTGCAGTGAAGATGTCACTCCTGTAACTTTACTCTATCATGAAGATACTCTATTGTTTCCATGGTCACAAAGATGAGTGAGTACAGACAGTATTCTGAGTGAGAAAGCACAGCTACATAATTTTTCCCACATTATTGCTGTATTTTTTTCAGTTATTATCACCAGGTGTGCCTAATTTTCAACACATACTTTACCATAAAGGAATATGAGTAGAGAACAAAACAGAGTATGTTGGATTTTGGAATAATGATGATTTCAGGAGTCTTTTGGGGTTCTCAGAAGTCTTTTTTGGTTCTTGTTAAGGATCTCCCACTGGTAAGGGCGAATCACTTAGTAACATTAAGAGTGTACCTTATCATTGTCATCACTACAGTGGGTCATGGGGGACTATTTTTTATTCTGTACCTTTTATAAGATAGTCAGGATAGGAAAAAAATCATCTAACAAATTAAAGGATGGAATTTGAGAAAGTGGGTCACTGGTGCCGAGGCAGCAGACAGGAACGCAATCCACCTGTCCCTGAGCGCCATCACAGCTCAATGGTGAGTGTGACAGGTGACATTTTACTTAACAGTAGAAGGATAGAACTGGGGACAGCCAGGGAGAAGGCACTCAAGCTCTCAGGGGCTGTTCGCCATTTCCATTGTTCCTGTGAACTCAATGACCTTGGAAAGCAACCTTGCCTCTCCTAGTCTCAGCATCCTGTCTGTAGAGTAGAGCTGGTCAATGAAGAAAATTGAATTACCTTTAGGAAATTCTCAGGAAAGCACCTGTCATTTTATCAACTTTTCAAAATTAATTATCATTATTAAATTTAATGTAACATAAAATGTGCCTGAGGAAGGCTATGTATACCTTTTCCTTAAACTATTTGATATGCACAGAGACTGTTTGCTTGAACAAGGCGTCCAGGGCCCTGAGTGCTGTCTCCTGTTTGCTGTCCCATTCCCTTCTGTTACAGGAAGTCCTTCCGCTCCTCCAGCCAATAGCCGCTGAGATACCAGCCCATTGGGGCGTGGTCTCTTTCCCTTTAAAAAAGCGGCTACTTCCCTCCTGGCTCTTTTTACTTCCTGCTCCAGTTCCAGCGACTAGACTTCTTCCTAATTGCACAGAGGACTGTTGTCTGGGACAGTGATCTGTAAGTTTTTTCCCCTTTAAATAAATACCACCCTATTAATCATAATTCCAAACTAGCGTGAGATTGGTTTGTGACATGCCTTCACCTCATCTGGGCCCCAATGTTTGGTTTTACGACCCCTCCTTCCCTCTTTCCGGTAAGACTAGTGCTACACAGATTATTAGAGATGGGTTGATCGGGATATGAGAATTATCCAGTAAGGGCTAGAGCTAATGGGCCAAGCAGTGTTTAAAAGAATACAATTTGTGTGTTGTTATTTGGGGCATAAGCTAGCCAGGTGGCCCAGGAGCTGGGGCAGCAGGAACGCAGCCCGCAGCTCCCACTACACCTTCCCATGATCCTATGCAATAGACTGACTTGGCTTTCTCCAACAGGGCAGGACATTGAAGACCGGCAAGTCCACGGGAAACGCTACTCCAATGCAGTGACTTTGCAAAGGGATTGCACATTGCAATAACTGCATTCCTGGCTTACGTCCTGTTCTCATGACCTTCCCTCCAGCTTTCTAGATCTTGTTGTTAGTATCTACAAGACCACGCATAGAATAAAGGTATGTTCAAATCTAGAACAACAGACGGGGATTGGCAGAATAAACTGGTTCTTAAACCCAAGACTCCTCACTAAAACATGTGGCACCCTCAGGTCCACAGGCCTACAGGCATTAGTTCCAAAGTTTTTAAGGCAGGAGGTCAGAACACTCTCAGTCACAGCTTCAATGAGCCACCCGAGATCACTGTGACCCACTATGAACAGGAATAAAATACGAACAGGCATCTTATGTTCTGCTGTATTAAAACTCAGAAATTATGTTTGGTCTCTGTAGTGAATTATATGGATAAATATTTAGCTTACCGCTCACCAAACTCTCTGCCTGGGTGTCATGGATACAATGAGAATCCTGCACTGTGGTGTGGTTTAAGATGTTTTTCAACAACTCATAGCAAACTCAGGAGGGAAAAAAACAAAAACAAAAACAAGTCAAATGAGAGCCATAAATAGAGAAAAAAAGACTATGGGAAGAGAATATCCTGAAAGATATAATAATCACATAATCATCCAAATTAGGTTAGGAAAGACAGAACTGGGGCTCCACTCCCCCTCCCCCAAGGCAACTGCTCCAGAAAGCCAAGGTACAGAAATGCTCTAGTTGGAGGCTCCGCATCCCTGGCCCAGCTCCCTGCCATATGCTCACTTCCTAGGTCTTTGGCTTGTATGCATTTTAAGGATGGTAACATTTTCCTCTCCCGATTTGTATATTTTACACCTGTATAGGAAAATGTTATTGAAAGCGTCATTTACTGCAGAGCTATGAAACCCCCTGACTCCACTTGCAACTCCACTTCATACAATCAAGCAACTGAGGCACGTTTACTGCTTTCAACTTTACCCCACCTTCCCCAAACTGATGCTTGATCGGGAGCATCCTTATGCCTCCTACCGTAAGCCCGCTCTGCAAATAAACGCCCATTTCCCATGTATGTGGCATTTCAAGCAGCGCAGATAGAATATTGTGGAAAGATGTGGGGTAGAGCAACTGTGCACACAGCACCCTGCTGTTTTCATTGCTAATTAGAAACAAAATGCGAACTCAACCTTATTGCAGGCTAATCAGCTATTAAAACTAAGTGCTTCTCAGAGCATCAAATCCAGTTACCCTCTTTCGATGTACAAAAAAGAAACGGAACCGAAATGGGAACATGTGCGGTACATCTGGTTGCTTATCCTTTTCTGGGCCCAACTGGCCTGATGGGGTGGTTCTGGTGTAAGATGGGAGGTGGGAAAGGTAGCTAGCAGTCTCAAGGAGCTGATGTGTGGCTGCCACATTAACAACTGGATACTTCTTCCTTGGAAGTCCTGTGAGTGCCAGGCAGATGGATTCTAAAACAACTCTATATTGTGCAGTCTGAAGACTTATTGACAAAGGTGTCAAGGCTCACAGAACTGAAAGTTGTTTCCTTGTCATGAAATACAAAAGTAGGTTGCTGCGGCTCCCAGTTCTATTCAATTTGCTTAGATATAAGGCGACTGCCAGCATTGATTCTATATAAGGCAGGATTACAACTTTTAAAAGGGCTGTACCGCCCTGGGGGCTTAGAGTCCCTTCCTGTAGCTGCTGGCTTTGTAACAGGGCTCCTGAATTGCCAGGAGAAACAGTGAAGCTGCCGGAACTGGTCAGATTAGAGTGAGGTTGGAGAAGAAGAGGGTAATGGGTGCGGGTGCCACCATCTTGAGTGTTCTGCCTTGGAGAGCCACAAGATGTTATCGCTGCAATGGAAAGTCTTGGAGATCACCCAGGACTTCAGATCTCAGCGTTGAGTTTGCTTCAGTTTTTCACATGGCCAGCCTCACGCCACAAAAACTACAATGTGGTAGATCTGAGATAAGTGTTGTGATAAGAGTGGCGGGGCTGGGTCCCCGGCACCCAACAGCCCACATGGCTAGCTTTATGCCCCGAAATAACTACTCGAAAACTGTATTCTTTTAAACACTGCCTGCCCCATTAGTTCCAGCCTCTTATTGGCTAGCTCTTACATATTGATCTAACCCATTTTTAATATTCTGTGTAGCACCATGAGCTGGCTTACCAGGAAAGATCTTAACCTGCATCTGTCTGGAGTGGGAGAATCATGGCGCCAAACTGTAAGGAGCATAATAACAAGACTAGCTTAATATGAAACAGCAAATTTTATTGAAGGGATAGCTTACAACACCAGGGATCCAGCGATGAGCAGGAAATACAACAAAGAGAGAGAGAGAGCAGCGGGGCTCACGCCTGCCAGATTTATACGTAAACATTAGCCCAAGGCGAACATGTCCCCCAATGGGCTGGGCTTTCCCTACAAATAAGGACCGGGAATCTGCACTTTCAAATAAGTTCACAGGTTAGGCCGACCCTAGAGACCCACGGAAGACCCACTGCTCCGAAACAGCTTTTGCTTTATAGCCGAGAGTGGCTTGCTGCTTGTGGAAGGCACACCCACACCTACATAGGCTTGTTGAAGAGATTGGCACAAGGATCCTGTATTTCCTACTTTGATGGTCCCTGCTCTCCACTTAGAACCTTGCCTTCCCTTGCTGAACAGGACTAAGCCTCAAGGAAGAACAGAAACCAACTAGCGCCTTTCTTGGTCACTGCTGCTGCCAGGATTCTCAGTGGCACTGGTCAGCTCTAGAGCTTCCTTTCCTCCCAATGGACACCTACAGAGGTTTTCAGAAACACGAGGAGAGTAATTAGGAAGGAGATGCTACTAATAGAACATTTAAACCAGAAATTCGAATGGAGATCTAGAGCCCCAGATGTTTCTACCTTTCAGCCAATTTTACCCCATGGCTTTGGGTTTTGTATGCCTGAATTCAACCAAATACATATTGAAAAGAAAGAAAACAGAAGCTGCAGCTGCATGCAGGGTCTCATAATCCCACCTATTCAGCAGACAGAGGCAGGAAGATCCTAAATCCAAGGTTCAAGTCCTGCTTAAGCTGCGGAGTAAGTTCAAAGCCAGGACAAGGAACATGTCAGTCAGAACATGACTCAGAACCAAAGAAGGTTATTTTTTTTTTAAAGGCTGGGGCTATAGCTGGGTAGAAGAGCACAGGCTCAATCAACTATTTCCCACCTCCAAACCACCAGCAGAAACATTCATGCTGCTTGCATATACACGGTTTTTGGCTTTACTCTTCAAACAATACATTGGAGCAATTATTTATATAAAAGTCAAGTTCTACTGAGTATTAGAAGTCATCTAGAGATGACCTAAGGCATAGGAGAGCATATGCGCATCTTATCTGGAGACTCTTTACTGAGAGTAACCTTGGAATAATTCCCCAAGGATAAGGAGGATTGGTTGCATATGTGCCAGCATTGATTCTATATAAGGCAGGATTACAACTTTTAAAAGGGCTGTACCGCCCTGGGGGCTTAGAGTCCCTTCCTGTAGCTGCTGGCTTTGTAACAGGGCTCCTGAATTGCCAGGAGAAACAGCCAGGAGAAACAGTGAAGCTGCCGGAACTGGTCAGATTAGAGTGAGGTTGGAGAAGAAGAGGGTAATGGGTGCGGGTGCCACCATCTTGAGTGTTCTGCCTTGGAGAGCCACAAGATGTTATCGCTGCAATGGAAAGTCTTGGAGATCACCCAGGACTTCAGATCTCAGCGTTGAGTTTGCTTCAGTTTTTCACATGGCCAGCCTCACGCCACAAAAACTACAATGTGGTAGATCTGAGATAAGTGTTGTGATAAGAGTGGCGGGGCTGGGTCCCCGGCACCCAACAGCCCACATGGCTAGCTTTATGCCCCGAAATAACTACTCGAAAACTGTATTCTTTTAAACACTGCCTGCCCCATTAGTTCCAGCCTCTTATTGGCTAGCTCTTACATATTGATCTAACCCATTTTTAATATTCTGTGTAGCACCATGAGCTGGCTTACCAGGAAAGATCTTAACCTGCATCTGTCTGGAGTGGGAGAATCATGGCGCCAAACTGTAAGGAGCATAATAACAAGACTAGCTTAATATGAAACAGCAAATTTTATTGAAGGGATAGCTTACAACACCAGGGATCCAGCGATGAGCAGGAAATACAACAAAGAGAGAGAGAGAGAGCAGCGGGGCTCACGCCTGCCAGATTTATACGTAAACATTAGCCCAAGGCGAACATGTCCCCCAATGGGCTGGGCTTTCCCTACAAATAAGGACCGGGAATCTGCACTTTCAAATAAGTTCACAGGTTAGGCCGACCCTAGAGACCCACGGAAGACCCACTGCTCCGAAACAGCTTTTGCTTTATAGCCGAGAGTGGCTTGCTGCTTGTGGAAGGCACACCCACACCTACATAGGCTTGTTGAAGAGATTGGCACAAGGATCCTGTATTTCCTACTTTGATGGTCCCTGCTCTCCACTTAGAACCTTGCCTTCCCTTGCTGAACAGGACTAAGCCTCAAGGAAGAACAGAAACCAACTAGCGCCTTTCTTGGTCACTGCTGCTGCCAGGATTCTCAGTGGCACTGGTCAGCTCTAGAGCTTCCTTTCCTCCCAATGGACACCTACAGAGGTTTTCAGAAACACGAGGAGAGTAATTAGGAAGGAGATGCTACTAATAGAACATTTAAACCAGAAATTCGAATGGAGATCTAGAGCCCCAGATGTTTCTACCTTTCAGCCAATTTTACCCCATGGCTTTGGGTTTTGTATGCCTGAATTCAACCAAATACATATTGAAAAGAAAGAAAACAGAAGCTGCAGCTGCATGCAGGGTCTCATAATCCCACCTATTCAGCAGACAGAGGCAGGAAGATCCTAAATCCAAGGTTCAAGTCCTGCTTAAGCTGCGGAGTAAGTTCAAAGCCAGGACAAGGAACATGTCAGTCAGAACATGACTCAGAACCAAAGAAGGTTATTTTTTTTTTAAAGGCTGGGGCTATAGCTGGGTAGAAGAGCACAGGCTCAATCAACTATTTCCCACCTCCAAACCACCAGCAGAAACATTCATGCTGCTTGCATATACACGGTTTTTGGCTTTACTCTTCAAACAATACATTGGAGCAATTATTTATATAAAAGTCAAGTTCTACTGAGTATTAGAAGTCATCTAGAGATGACCTAAGGCATAGGAGAGCATATGCGCATCTTATCTGGAGACTCTTTACTGAGAGTAACCTTGGAATAATTCCCCAAGGATAAGGAGGATTGGTTGCATATGTGCCAGCATTGATTCTATATAAGGCAGGATTACAACTTTTAAAAGGGCTGTACCGCCCTGGGGGCTTAGAGTCCCTTCCTGTAGCTGCTGGCTTTGTAACAGGGCTCCTGAATTGCCAGGAGAAACAGTGAAGCTGCCGGAACTGGTCAGATTAGAGTGAGGTTGGAGAAGAAGAGGGTAATGGGTGCGGGTGCCACCATCTTGAGTGTTCTGCCTTGGAGAGCCACAAGATGTTATCGCTGCAATGGAAAGTCTTGGAGATCACCCAGGACTTCAGATCTCAGCGTTGAGTTTGCTTCAGTTTTTCACATGGCCAGCCTCACGCCACAAAAACTACAATGTGGTAGATCTGAGATAAGTGTTGTGATAAGAGTGGCGGGGCTGGGTCCCCGGCACCCAACAGCCCACATGGCTAGCTTTATGCCCCGAAATAACTACTCGAAAACTGTATTCTTTTAAACACTGCCTGCCCCATTAGTTCCAGCCTCTTATTGGCTAGCTCTTACATATTGATCTAACCCATTTTTAATATTCTGTGTAGCACCATGAGCTGGCTTACCAGGAAAGATCTTAACCTGCATCTGTCTGGAGTGGGAGAATCATGGCGCCAAACTGTAAGGAGCATAATAACAAGACTAGCTTAATATGAAACAGCAAATTTTATTGAAGGGATAGCTTACAACACCAGGGATCCAGCGATGAGCAGGAAATACAACAAAGAGAGAGAGAGAGAGCAGCGGGGCTCACGCCTGCCAGATTTATACGTAAACATTAGCCCAAGGCGAACATGTCCCCCAATGGGCTGGGCTTTCCCTACAAATAAGGACCGGGAATCTGCACTTTCAAATAAGTTCACAGGTTAGGCCGACCCTAGAGACCCACGGAAGACCCACTGCTCCGAAACAGCTTTTGCTTTATAGCCGAGAGTGGCTTGCTGCTTGTGGAAGGCACACCCACACCTACATAGGCTTGTTGAAGAGATTGGCACAAGGATCCTGTATTTCCTACTTTGATGGTCCCTGCTCTCCACTTAGAACCTTGCCTTCCCTTGCTGAACAGGACTAAGCCTCAAGGAAGAACAGAAACCAACTAGCGCCTTTCTTGGTCACTGCTGCTGCCAGGATTCTCAGTGGCACTGGTCAGCTCTAGAGCTTCCTTTCCTCCCAATGGACACCTACAGAGGTTTTCAGAAACACGAGGAGAGTAATTAGGAAGGAGATGCTACTAATAGAACATTTAAACCAGAAATTCGAATGGAGATCTAGAGCCCCAGATGTTTCTACCTTTCAGCCAATTTTACCCCATGGCTTTGAGTTTTGTATGCCTGAATTCAACCAAATACATATTGAAAAGAAAGAAAACAGAAGCTGCAGCTGCATGCAGGGTCTCATAATCCCACCTATTCAGCAGACAGAGGCAGGAAGATCCTAAATCCAAGGTTCAAGTCCTGCTTAAGCTGCGGAGTAAGTTCAAAGCCAGGACAAGGAACATGTCAGTCAGAACATGACTCAGAACCAAAGAAGGTTATTTTTTTTTTAAAGGCTGGGGCTATAGCTGGGTAGAAGAGCACAGGCTCAATCAACTATTTCCCACCTCCAAACCACCAGCAGAAACATTCATGCTGCTTGCATATACACGGTTTTTGGCTTTACTCTTCAAACAATACATTGGAGCAATTATTTATATAAAAGTCAAGTTCTACTGAGTATTAGAAGTCATCTAGAGATGACCTAAGGCATAGGAGAGCATATGCGCATCTTATCTGGAGACTCTTTACTGAGAGTAACCTTGGAATAATTCCCCAAGGATAAGGAGGATTGGTTGCATATGTGCAGTGTAACACGGCGGGGCTTGTAATCAACTCTGTGGAGTTAACTTTACTTAGTGAAATTTGAAATGTAGAAGAGAGAGCTATTCCAACATTTTACTGGCTACTGTTTCGGTTAGGGACTGTGCCTTAAACAGAGCCCAAACAGTCATAAGCAGAGGCTAGTAGTCCACTAGGTCTTAGGACAGCAGAGGAGCCCTTTTGACGTTGTCCTGGAAGAAAAAGCCACACACACATGAAAGGGTTGGGGGTAAAACAAACCATTTCCAGGAATGCATGGTTTCCAGCAATACAAGAACACTGAGTGTGCTGGAGCTGGCCTCTCACTTTACAGGGGAAAAAGTGTGGCTTCGTGGGTTGGAGTCAGCAATAGCCAAATGGCCTTGGGACCTCATTCACGGAGCTGTGGTAGGATCACCTGCTGGGATAGCAGTATTGTACAAGGCTCACCCTCCAGAGCAGTGAACATATTCTCTCGAGGCCTGAGTCAATCTGGCCAATATTTGTGGAATGGTGTACCATGTAAATAAGCACCTTAGTGGGGGAAAAAGAGGACCCATTGTGGTTTGAATCCTGTTTTGGATTCTAACTTGACTCATGAATACTGTTCACTTCCTGAGACCCAGTATCCTGCCTTAAATTTGGAATAATAGTGTCTACAATAACCTATAAAAATATTGGATATCTAAAGAATAATACCAAATGGCATTAACTCCCGCAGTGTTATCACATGTCAGCTGATGGTGTGAATTCACTCGTGGTATCATGGACAAGCACATTTCCAGTACTGGAGGAGGCAGAACAGGGCATGGCAAATGGGTACATTTGTATCCTGTCTCCAAAGATTCACTGAACTTGGCACTGACCGCATTCAGAATGACAGCTTTCTATTGAGACAATCAGTAATAGTCCATCTTTGAATTTTTACCTCCCCATCTATTTGATTTATTAAATGGGGCTAACCAACATTTAGTTCTGTGCATTGCGGAGGTGGGGGCTGAATGCATCATGACCATTTGAAGATGGAGGAATGTTATGAGAAGTCTGGGTGCTGGGTCATGCTCTGTTATTGGGATGCTGACTCACTGAACCCCTCTTTATTTAGACATCATGATTACTACCATCAAAAACTGTAATAAAAACATCAGGGTTTCCTTTGCACAAGTGAGCATAGTAATCCTAAGCCTGGTTTCTTGCTCACTGTGCTATGGGAATAGAAAAAAATCCAGCTGGCAGGAAATACAGTGGGATTGTTGTTGGAAATTGGGGCCCCTGAGAGTGAAGCCTGTGTTGATATTTAGAATACAAGCCTGTCTCAATGATCTGTATCACCAACAATGACTGTCAACGTCCTCTGCAAGCAGAGGAATAACGGAGCAGCAATGTTTTCTTCTTGATTTTTCCAAATTAATACTGGCTCATGAGCTGAGTATAGCCCTGACCATGGTGGGAGAAGGATGTGGGACAATGGTTTTACCCTATAAAGATTTGTCTCTTGTACTTGTAATAAAATGCTGTTTGGCCAGTAGCCAGGCAGGAAGTATAGATGGGATGACCTGGCAGGAAGTAGAGGTGGGGCAACCAGAACAGGAGAATTCTGGGAAGAGTAAAGATTCAGTCTGCAGTCATCACCCAGACACAGAGGAAGTAAGATGAGAATGCCTCACTGATAAAAGGTACCAAGCCATGTGGCTAACACAGATAAGAATTATGGCCTATTTCCAAAAAGAGGAACATGGGATGTACTCACTCATATTTGGTTTCTAGCCATAAATAAAGGACATTGAGACTATAATTCATGATTCTAGAGAAGCTAAATAAGAAGGTGAACCCAAAGAAAAACATATAAGCATCCTCCTGAATATTAACCTTCATCAGGCGATGAAAGAAGACAGAGACAGAGACCAACATTGGAGCACTGGACTGAAGTCTCACGATCCAAGGGAGGAGCAGAAGGAGAGTTAGCACGAGCAAGGAACTCAGGACCGCGAGGGGTGCACCCACACACTGAGGCAATGGGGATGTTCTATCGGGAACTCATCAAGGCCAGCTGGCCGGGGTCTGAAAAAGCATGGGACAAAACCGGTCTCGCTGAACATAATGGACAATGAGGACTACTGAGAACTGAAGAACAATGGCAATGGGTTCTTGTTCCTATTGCACGTAATGGCTTTGTGGGAGCCCAGGTAGTTTGGATGCTCACCTTAATAGACCTGGATGGAGGTGGGTGGTCCTTGGACCTCCCACAGGGCAGAGAAACCTGCTTGCTCTTTGGGCTGAGGAGGGAGGAAGACTTGATTGGGGGAGGGGGAGGGAATGGGAGGTGGTGGCGGGGAAGAGGCAGAAATCTTTAATAATTAAATTAATTAATTAATATAAAAAAAGAATTATGGCCTAATATAAGTTATAAGAGTTAATAAGAAGCCTGAGCTACTAGGCCAACCAGTTTATAATTAATGTAGACCTTGGTGTGTTTCTTTGGAACTGAACGGCTGTGGGATCAGGTGGGATAAAAACCTATGCCAACAGGAGGATGGATATCTTTCAGGAGCAGAGAAGGCTTTAGAGGAAATGTGGTTAATCTGAGACTGAAGACCATGGAGAGTAGATGACCCATGAGGGGAGAGGTGTATTGGGAAGATGTTGTTGAACAATGCTCTTCTGGAAAATGGGGAAAATTTGACAATTTTACTAGGATTCTTTTATTTCAATAGCAAGTAATATCAGTCACTGTTGGTTGGAGAGATGGTAATAAAAAAAGGTTGGCGACATGGGGGACAAGATGTAGAGCTGATGCTGTGTTTATCTATCTGGGTTGGGTGTCCCAAGGTTTTCAGGCAGGTTAACCTCTGTCAACGAAATGACCTTTAGGTTCCAGTCCAGGTTAGAAGATCACTCTGGGAAATAAGGTTTTAACATCTACCTGGGAAACACAAAAAGCAAGGAGATCCACTAATAAATCAGAAGACAATTAAGGTTAAAAAAAGTCAATGTTTAGGAAACATGGATGTTGGAAATTCAATCAACATATCAGGATAATTCAAAGGTTAGTGCCTAGAAGGCAGCATTTTAGCCACTATCCAATCCATCCATCAAGAAGCATTTCCCTACTCCCGGCCCTCCCTTCCCAGGTTGTTTTGGGACATTTGCCAGCTGCAGTCAGTTTTTCTGGCCTATGCTCTGTCTTGATTGTACCCTGGCCAGGGTTTACAATCACAGTAAGACTCAGCTTATTTGTTGTCCCTGTCTTCTTTACTCTTTCATTTGTGTTGTTACATTTTGGGGGGGGGGTATATGGATTGCACACATATACTTCCTTAACATGTCCTGAAAATGTATGGTTCTACCTGGGATCACAAAGAGCAATTAACTATGAATCTTCTCTTCCTATGTCCTTGAGGGGACTGATGTAGAATTCTATTACCTAGCAATTACAGCTTTTCCATGTCCTGGGGTTGGCTCTGGATTAATGGTGAAGACCTTGTTTTCGGGCTCGAGATCGGTTCAGCCTCAGAGACAGCAAGAAACTCTCAGAAGACCACTTTCAAAAGTTTTGAGATCTTCATTTCTTCTCCACACAAGAGTTCTTTTCCTCTCTGTGTGAAGTCACATAGCCTTTATTTCTCCCCTTTAAACAGGAATGGAAACTGAGGCGACTGTACATCAATCTGCGTGAGAGCTGCAGAGATAGTCAGAGGCAGGCTTGCGACTCAATAACTGGCAAAGTCATGTCTGATTCTAAGGGTGTCTCTCTTTGCTGTTGTTTCATTTCCAGGGTATGTGAACCTCAGATCAACAACAAAATGAATACATAAACACTTGATAAACACCCCTGTCTGTGTACTACACTGTTCTGAGTTCTACTCTAATCTTTGTAGTGCACCTAGGATTACAGTGCAGCCTTCAGTCATCACATATGACGGATGAAGGAGCTGATACAATGAGAAGCAGATGACTTTTCCATCTCCTTTAGCTGTCTAGCTCGGGAGAGACTGAGCTAGGTTCAAACCTACCAACTCTGTATTCCTGACTTCTGCTAGCGACACCTATAACCAATTAATTATTTCCCTACTCGCCCTGATCAAACTCAGCTCGAGACCTCTACTTCAGTCACTGTCGGAGGGCCTTGAACCCCGGTTGGCTCACTCTCAGATTCCTGAATAGATCTATGCCTGGAGTGGTGCCCCTATTGCAAAAGGGCCCGATAACTCCCTCACAGCCTGTGTTCTTGAGTTGACACTGATCATAACCATTTTTCCCCCAGAATTGGCTTTTTATCCTGTGGTTTAATTATTTACTCTCTCAGGTTCATTTGCTTTGGAGCTTTTTGAATGTCAGAGCTTGAGCCCTCAAATGCGAGCCAAGCTTTGGCCTTTGCAGCAAGCAGGCCTGGGTTAATACTGCCTGCAAACAAGGGGCCTTGAAATCACAGTGGCTCCGCCGCTGGGCCTCCGCACCTGTTCTGTGCTCCAATGCCTTTCCTGGATGCTGTCGGGACTGAGTCTCTATTCCCTGCAGAGCTCTGGGGGCTGTGTTCTTGTGAGTACTTGCACATATAGGTAGGCAAGCATCCCTTCTCTAGAGCCTTTGTTCTGTAGGTCAGAACTTGGGACAAGTGCTGTCCTCTGTATAACAAAACACATAATTCATTTCTGTTAATTGCTATGGGATGTCATATGGTAGTTAATATAGTATTTAATAAATGTATTTACTATTCAAATTGCTTTAAAGGACACAGTTCATGCTACTAAGGGGGCTAGACATAAATTAGTTTCAGGGTTTTTAGACCCGAACTTCAGAAACTCGATGATCATTTCAATAGTTTTAGAATGATTGGGCTGAGAACACAAGAAAATATGAAAATGTCATCATAAATGAATTTATCTTAGTGTAAGGCAATTGATTGACAAGATTTAGACTTAAGTCCAAAGTCTAAATTGGTGCATGGTATGTAGTTAACAAAGAACCTCAGGACAAGATGGCTAACTGCCCTGGACTTAGTAGAACCTAAAGGAGCTAAGGTAGGTGGTGTTCACTGGGGCATACTCCCCATGTCTTTTTGATTTTGAGTGCAGATTGATTCTTAAGGTCAAAGAAGTGAAAACTTTGGAATGAAAGTTTCTCTCCTTTCATCTGAAGATTTCCAGTCCATCCCCCTCTGCTGCTCACAACCTTGTGGCATTGATACTCGAGGCACAAAGTGAAGTAAATAAACAGATACTGGACAAATCAGACTTCAGAAAGTGACGTTGTGCGGTATACAGGCTCACACAGGTCAAAACCAGAGTGACCTAGTTTCTAGAGAGAGCCCCTCACAGACTTGCTTAGTAAACGAAGCTGTAGGACTCTGGCATCTTCGTCATTGTCCTTTCCTTCATATAGCTTATTCTGCCTGTGTGTGGTAGTGGCGTTTTTACACTGGCTTGCTCTGTGTGATGGAGCTGCTCTTGACTCATCCACTTACCTAGTTCTCAACACTGTAGAAGACACTGGAAATTCTTACTTTATCTCTAAGTTAAGTGCTATCCTGTTCTTTCTCTCCATCCATCTGTCTGTCTGTCTGTCTGTCTGAATCATTGGGTGTTTGTTTTCCCAGGATTTTGTGCATATGCTTAGCAGTTTTCTTCCCTGTAATGCAGCCTTGTGAGCAGGGTAACCACTGTGGGGTCTCCCCATCTGAAACAGCATTTCACTGGTCCTTGATGAAAATCCTCACAATGCTTTAGGTGTGAGAACTGTGTGAATACGAATCCCCAATCCCAGCGGCTTCCTTTCTCTTGCTTCCAGTTGCTTGCCAGTTCTGGAGCCATTTTTGTACTACCCACAGCTCCTTCTTTCCCCTACTCAGTAACTTAGCTGGTTTTTAAACTCGGAATCTCTTACCTGGCTACCATCATTGTCCCCTAGGTGGTCTTCCTGTCCCCCACCCCCAACCTCTTTGTTCCCAGCAGTGTTTGTCCTTCAGACAAAGCTATTTTGCTAAAGAAATACCATGTAGAAATGCCTATGGGTCAGTGTTTGTACACAACCAAAAGGGGTGGTACAGATGGTAATGAACGCTTTTTGTAATAATTTAACTTGGTCTAATAAGTTTATATGCAACATCATGTTCTTTTCCGCCTCTATGTGCACCTCTTCCCTTAGGCCCTAGAAGGGCACAACTTAAGTCACATAGATCTCTGTGTATTTTCTTAGTGCATGCTTAATAATAGGTCTGAGTACTAACATTTTCTTGCATGTTACCCAGGAGTCAGATACTGCACTACAACCTTGAAAGCAGATGGACCTGAGGAGGCGGCAGTTAGTATTGCTGCCACCTTTTATCACAAGAAAATGGGATGATTGAATTGTTGCATTCATCTTCTCAAGCTCTTCTGATTTGATTTTTAGTTAGCTCCTCTTTATTCCACTCTTTTCAGTGATAGTGCAGTAACTTACATCAGAAGGCACCCATCACATTTTGGATTGAGTCCCTGAGTTTCAGCCATCCACCCACCCATACGTACACACATACATACATACACATACATAAGCACATAAGCACATGCATGCATCCATCCATCCATCCATCCTTCTATCCATCCACATACGTACATAGGAATGTACATACATACATACATACATACATACACACATATCTATGTGAATCTAATTTAAAAAGCATGCAAACTAGCCAGATAGTGAAATGTGGGCTTTGTTGACTCGAGGGCAGAATCAGACTGAAGGCATCAACTCGCCTGTTTGTCTGAAGTGGGCATGATTTGGGCCATTTCCAGGTGCAGTTATGCCTGAGGCCACACAGATGTGCCTGCTGCAGCACCTCCTGAAGGAAAAACTGTTCAGGCAGAACCAAGAGGCCAGCCATAAACAGAAAAGGCACACCAAGCTATGGTGGAGGTTGATCTTCAGAGAAATGCATTTTTCCAGAATTGTAAAGGGTTGGGTAAAACTTCCTATGGGGACAGAGCTGTTTGCAAAGTCGCAACTTCACAAAGTAGGTGCTTGGTAGGGGAGAGATAGATGGGGATTCACACAGAATGTCAAACCCAGGCTCCAGACAGTTAGTTCAGTATGCCTGCTTTTCTTGGGAGCATCTCTCTAACAAGCCGCCAGCTTCACGAAGGCCAAAGGGGCCAACCTAGAATCCATACTCTATTTGAATAAAAGCAATTCTAAATGCTGAGCTTTATAACTTCATGGGAAAGTCTTGGGAGGGGAAACCGTTTAAAAGAACATTTTGTGTGGAGTTATGATTCTGCCAGCAGTTTGCGGGTTGGACAGGGAACTGCGTTCCTAAAGATTAAATGTAACTGAGGGTTTTTCTTCTTCCCTTTTAATACAAGGAAATATAAACTCCCCCCTCATGTCAGAGGCTCAACTCTTCAGACATTTTGCACAGCTTTTCCCGTTCAAGGGTATTTAACTGAGAGGAAATTTGGAAAACTCTACCCCAATCCCTGAAACCAAAAGAATTTAGAGATACTGAGTTCAGCTTTCTAATTTAATTTCTGAGCTTTCTATTTTCTAATGGGAGAAAGAATTTTCGCGGATCTGAGGAGAAGGCGCATGTTTTTGTGATTATGAGAATTCTGTTGGTTGGTATTTTGTGCAAATGCCACAGCGCGGTGCCATGAGTTACAGTGTGCGTGGAGTCAACCCCCGCCCTCTCTCCCACCGAAAAGAAATGTCAGCAAGAAATGGAAGCAGAGGAGTTAGTTTTCCCTCTGCATGGAATATACCAACAATTCTGCACTGTGAAAGGAGGCCAAGAGTGAGAAGCATTTCAATTTTGTACACATTCTGTGTATGTCTTCCTAGCACCTACACTATGTGACTGGATCACAATCAGGTCTGTTTGGTGGTGACCACCAATACCCCAAAGCACACACCATTAAAACCCAACAATTTAGGTGGAGGATTAACGGAGAAAGCACTGTTCTGTTCAGGAGAAAGGGCGCTTACACTCTGTGGATACATAACAAAGGGTAGGATGCTCTGGAGCCACCTAAACAACCCAGAAAACACATGACTGTTGGGATCAGCCACAGACACAGCTGTTGCCAAACCCTGCTGCTTAGCTGGTCTCTTCTTGCCAATGACATTCAATAACCTCCTTCCAGCTCACACACCAAAAGTGACTCCTTCCCCAGAGCTGCTAGGAGGAAAGGAAGCCTTGGTCATGCCTTGACTTCAGCCCCTGGAGGGAGGGGTTTAGCATGGGAGTCGCAAAGCCCACTAGACTTATACTCTATAAAACCTTAAATAGCTTTATATTGCTTTAAATTGCTGAGTTTCTGGGACTTTGTTAGAGCAGTATTGGAAAATGAACATGAGTCCCACTCCTTTCCTTACAGC
Organism: Chionomys nivalis; assembly: GCF_950005125.1. Classification (NCBI taxonomy): domain Eukaryota; kingdom Metazoa; phylum Chordata; class Mammalia; order Rodentia; family Cricetidae; genus Chionomys; species Chionomys nivalis. Next base: position 8,959,429 of record NC_080099.1, on the reverse strand, counting down.
TACACATTTCTGACTGGGGTTAGCAGGTAAATAAATTGGCCCTTGAAACAAGCACCGGTGAGTAGTATTACACACTCTTACTGCGACTGACCAAATGCCAAGACACTGGAATTTCCACCGCTCTCAAGACTCTCTCTGTCCTGTATGTAGTGCAAACACAGGGACCTTGGTATTCTTCAGGTAGAACACAGGCTTTCATTGCTTCGTCATCATAATTGCATCATCTTGCCACCTATCTTCATCAATGAATACAATCGTGGTCCGGCCTCTCCACGCAAGGATGTGTGTCCAGAGCTGACTTGGCCTCACCCAGGCGGGAGCATAGTTGGGAAGAAAAGCTGGCTGCTCAAAGAGGACGCCATCGAGAGCAATCTGTTGCACTGTAAGTTCTTTGACTGAATATATTATCCAAAGTGGAAACGAAAGGGAATGAACACTCTTAACAACAAGGGGGTGGGGGTGGAGCAATGCATTGTGGTGTGGTGGCAGTGGTACTGGGGACTATGTGGATTTTACCTTTATTTGGCCCTCAATATAGAAATTAATAGCCTCATTTTAAACAAGGAAAAGATACTTGGAGAGACTACGGCCAAAGGTCATGATTCTGGTAGGGGTGGGTAGGAGGGTATGGGGTAGGAGGTGGGATGGTGTGGTGTTAGTATCTGCAGCAACATCTTGAAGTCTTGGGCTTCTCTTGCTAGACTTTTTCAGAAGTTGAAAATTTTTAAGAGATTGTTTCTCAAAGTGGATGCCAGGAACACATGGTGGTTTGAAAAGATGAGCTTAGTCAGTGACATCTGTCCTCAGTGTTAACTCAAGAATCATATGAGATTCAAAGATCATGGCATGATCCTGATATCCCAGGACTCAGATCTGAGGTAGGCCAGCCAATTCATCTCTAACAGGAATGTAGATCCTATCAGGTACAAAGATCTACATGATCCTGCTGCCCCAGGAGTCATATTTGAGGTAGGACAGCCAATTCATCTCTAACAGGAACATAGACAACACAAGGCCAATTGCAAACACACAACAACATGAGAACAGAAGTGTTAGTCATGTTGGAGAAGCAGGAGGTATGGGGTAGCTAAGGACACTAGTAGGCAGGGTTTGGATAGCAGGTAAGGAGGAGGCCATTACATGTGCAGGAGACCAGTGACATCGCTGAAGACTCAGATGAAGAGCTAACAGGATGCAGAGGAGCTTTAAGAGGACACCCACCAAGGAAATGATTTGCAAGAGATTAGAAGACAAAGCAAGACCTGTGTGGGATGACCACAAAGGGTCTCTTAAGACCCAGAATTGCTGGTGTGGCTTGACACAAGGAACTGGTGCTTCCACACCTGCCATCAGTTATTCATTTAACTACAGCTGTCTTCAGAGATAGTCTCTGAAACTACTATAGCTTTCTTTCTATATTTAAATAATTTATATTTTATAGTTAGTGTTGTATGTCAGAAAATGAGACAATAGACCTTGGGCCCGTTATCCCAAAGAACAAAGTGTGTTTTAAAAAAGCCATTATAGACATATTATTTAGGATCCAAAAGTTACAGCCATGGCCTCAGGGAAGGTCAGCCCACATGAATGTGTAAGTGGAATTTTCTCTCCCACCTGCCAGTTCTTGAATAAACACTCTGATGTGTAATATTAATTATAAAACTTTGGCTGATGGCTCAGGCCTATTACTAGCTAGCTCTTACATTTAAACTAACCCATTTATATTAATCTGTGTATCACCACATGGCCCACGGTAATGCTCTGGAATGTTACTCCTTCAGCAGCTGCTGGCGTCTCTCCAACTCTTCTTTCTTTCTCCCTGTATCTGTTTGGATTTCCCACCTAGCTATATTCTGCCCTGCCATATGACAAAGCAGTTTCTTTATTAATCAATGGTAATAAAACATAAACACACCATACAGAAGGGTATCCCACACCATAAATGATGTGGCTGAGGTTTCTTGGTTCTGGAGACAGTTCACATGAGAGAATCCAATGCCCAGAGTCCTTGCCCTGGTCAGCATGGACTCTCAGAAAGAGGACTCTCCTCTCTGTGGTAGACACTTGGAAATCTTCTCCTCTGTCATAAGTTATATGAACTGGACTTCGAAAACGAACTGAGGAGAAGTTGAAGAGGAAGTTGACACGTTACTTGACTAAGTCCTCTCTCACATGGGTACTGTCTGCTGACACTGACGATCATTCTAGGAAGGAGTTTTCTTTGCCTTATGTCTTCCACTGGCCTGACCCATGTGCAACACACAGAGATGCAAACAAACTGGGCGAAGAATGGGAGGCAAACACCGGGGCAGCCTTCTGAGAAGGGAGCCAAGGCTTTCTAACTTCACTTTAGAAATAGCCACCGGTGTCTCAGGAGGGAAAATAAGTAAATGCTAGTTGGCCTTTTGTGATGTAGCCTACAATTAACAGAATTAACAGCTAGGCCTTCCCTCTACGTGTATGCAATACAAATGAAAACAGCACTGAGCAAAGGGACTGGTTATAGCTGACTTGCTCCAAGTAGTGTGTGTGTGTGTGTGTGTGTGTGTGTGTGTTCATGTGTATACTTATCTAAGTGGGTAGGGATGGCATTTGTAACTGAAACTGGCTGGATTATCAACATTGCTCCATTCTTCCATTCTGTTCTGGAAGAAAAAAAAAGACTCATACTTAGCCACTCTTAGGAAAGTATTTTGACAACTGTCTCTGGTAGTGACTAATTTATCCCCTTCTGGGTTCCTGTCTTGGCACTGAAAGTCTATGATGACTTTAGCTACACAGGACAATTTTGAAATCTGACAGTTTCATGTCCAATTGCTGCTGAATTTATTTTTAAAATGTATTCCCTGTGTGGGTAATGATAGCATGCAGAAGGAATGGTTATCACAGTCCAATATGGAAAGGCATTTTGGAGAAAACTTGAAGGATCCGACAACCAGAGTAGAGAAGGGAAGGAAGGAGGAAGAAGAAAGGATGGAGGGCAAAGTGAGTGGCTTGTCCTGGCTTCCTCTGGCGGGAGAAAAGCAGATGGGACAGGGAAGCAAAGCGAGGCTGGAAACCAGTTTGCTCACACTGTCAGAGGGCTTGGTTCAGGGCTGCGGGAGCCCTCTACAGTAGGCTCTTCAAATTTTGATTTACTAGTAGGACTTTTAAATATAGTATAATAAACAATAATAAAATTTCCAGTTTGCCAGTTTTGAGATGGAACCCCTGTCCCTTTCAGATCCTTAGAGATTTGCTGTGTTTCCCTTGTAACCTGCAGTCCTCTCAGGAGCCACACTGTTGTAGGAACGCACTAGTAGATGCCCTCAATCCAAACACTTCTGGGCAGGGAATTCTCTTTTCTTGTTGCTGAGATCTCGAGGAGAAAAATCATTCTTAGCACTCACATTCGGGAATTTTTGTTCCCGAACTATCCAAGACTACTATTTCCTATACTTATTAGACGGTGTGCATGGTTAAAACAAATGTGAAGTAAAACATTAAGCAGAATAAAGAGTTACACCCTATAAAAGAAATGCTTTTGCTATTGGTCTTATTTTTAAAATGAAATATGATAAAATATAACAAATTCATTATAATATATGGTGGACATTTAAAAAGGGACCTTTTTTTCTCCTCTAACAATTTCCCTCACTTTCACACATAGTCCCAGGCCCATGGTTCCCTCATGACTGCCTTCCTTGTTTTTATCTTTAGCCCCCGGCCTTGGCAAGTCATGCTTTATTGTAGACACACGAGTACATATTCCTTCATTTACACAAAACCTTTCTTAGAAGAACACGTATTTAAATCCTAGTATCTGTGTCATGTAATTTGGTGAATAAGAACCATCTCGTTCTGCTCTGTGCTCGCTTGGTGATTTTCAGGTCACCCAAATACCACGCTCCAGTCTCTATCCTGGGGTGGATATAAACACCACACACAGCAATGGTCCTATGCACTGGACTTGGCTTTCCCTGGCTCAAGAACTACCTTCACATCAGAAATAATTTTTAGCAAGGACTAAGTGCCCTTTGCCTTACTCCAACTTTCACAGTTTGTGGAATTTTGCCACACTTTGTGGCAAGATTTCTTGGGGAGCAACTCAAAAGCTTAGTCACATTATTGACCTTGACAAAGATCTAAGAAATAAAGTGGAAAAGGGATGCTGGGAAGTTTCAAAAAACCTGGGATGCTTTTCTGTCCAAATATGGCCAGGAGACATTGGCCTCTGATTCTTTCATCTGCTAAGAGGGAAAGCAACAACTTTTTGAACACCTCAATGAATTTGGAAGGTCAAATGAATGTGATATGTTTTGAATAAGAATAGCAGCCTTTTCAGACACGTGAGGGGGAAGACTTTCCTGTCAGTAGGTCCTCAGATTCTCCACCATTAGGGACAGCCCTAACTCTGACTGATTCATGGCCCACCTCTTCCATCCCAGTTCTCCATGTAAGATGGGAACCACAGCAGATCCTCCTATTGTACCTGTTGCACGGCTGACCCACCTTCACCCGTGTTTTCTTCTTCTTGATATAACTTACTCTGAATCCTTATGCAATAGTACAGCATGTAAATTTTGTTTTCTAGCCATTAGACATGTGAACTTCCATGATTCTAACCACTGTTTGTGTGTCTGTATCAACCTCTGTATGTTTGTAGTAGATAATGTCCTTGGGAATATAGGCATGGTTCCTCATACTGTATCCTTTCAGCTCGTACCTTAGCACCAAGTTCAATACTTTTTAGGGTCATTATTCTTTAATTTTAATGTATCATGCATGATACAGTTGTTTATTCTATTCATGAAAACCATGCCACTTACAAAACCATCCTCACTGAACTGCAAGTTTCAGTCTAGATGGGTACCATCCTGCATCCTAGTCTGTATCCTCAACTGCGCTGTCCATCCAACTGCTGCTGCTGTGAGATTCTTTCGCTGTGTACTACTCTCCTAGATTCAGGGTATATCCTTCACTGAACACATTGTTATTTCAGATTCTGGATCCTCATAGTTTTCATTGTTGGCCATTGAATTAGCATGGCTTTCACTTGGCTTATATTGACTCTGGTTGTTGTGTGTATACATACATACATACATACATACATACATACATACATACGTGTGTGTGCATACATGGTCAATTCTCACCCCTGTATTTTATTGTCTTCTGTTTCCCCCTAATTGCCCTTTTCACTATACTATGTGATGAACGAATGAAGAGTTTACACTCATTTTTATTTTTCATTATTTGTTGTTTTGTTCGAATAAAGACATGTCACTGAAGCTACCCTCAAACTCACAAAGGAGCTAAGATGATCTTATGGTCATCTTGATCTTCTTGTCTCCGCTCCTAACTACTGGAATTTTTCACATGCCACCAAATACAGTTTTAAAATGATTTTAAGTGTCAATAAACTTTACACAGTAGTAAAGAGCTCTGGAGGATCAGGAGAAGGTTTTGAGAATACAAAATGTACAGGGACAGATACATTTATCTGGGTATTCCTCTACGCATCATGGTGTCAGAACTGCTTTCCATGGCAGTACAAATAAAAGGTTTCAGAAGTTTTGAAATCATCATTATCATGGTTACAACTCATCAGTGTTGCTCTGGGTGGGGAATGGGAGCTGGCATATAATCGTTTTCATGTTTTTCTGCTCTAGAACCTTTTAGTTCTATAGGCTACATAGAGAGTGAAACGACAGTAAGAAGGACGCTGACATTGTCCACGTTTAGGTTTCTAGAGTTATCTAGGAACCTGTGAAAGCAGTGGCGTCACTACTCACTCAGGAACTTTGCATCTGGATCTGATAAACAGCCTGCCAACCCACAAACACGCACCTAATAAATAGTTATAAACATTTATAAACATCTCTCTTGTCTTCTAGGCCATCAATATGCTCACGCAAACTATCTTGCCACATCCTTTGTGGGCTCCTCCACTTCCCACTCTCTACTGCATTTCTTAGGTCCCATCTCTGGTCCCTCAGCTTTTCTCTAGCACTTCCATATTCCTTCATTCAGCTTCCATAATTTTCTTCCATCCAGGCTCTATTTAAGGGAGACCACCCATCCTCTCTTCCATCTGCTTCTTCATTCTCTACAATTTTCTTCTTTGGTTACTATCTATCTCTGCAATGTACTGACAGCCTCTGAGTTAATGGGGGGCTCAATGCCTCACCAGAATTTTCACTTGCTATAATTTGGTTCATGTGCTATGAGTCTCCAGATTGCCTGGGACCAAAATATTAGAATGACCCTTTACTAGCTAGAAAGATAAAATGGGGGGCTGGAGAGTTGGCCCAGATGTTAAGGGTCCTTGTCCTCTTTCAGAGGAACTGGGTTCTATTTTCAGAACCCACATGACAGCTCACAACCATCTGTAACTCCAGTCCCAAGGAACAATTCTGTCCCAGGGAACTCGATGTCATCTTTGGGCCACCATGGATATCAGGCAGGGAGATAAAATGTGTAAGTATAATCAGGCAAGCACTCATACACATAGAATAATATAAAAAAACCCAAATATTTAGAAAAGAAAAGATAAAATAGATCAACAATGATCCGTGTTAATGTTTTTGTTTGAGCACTTGCTTGGGTAGTAATGTCTTTGTTATATTCATAATCTGGGATTGGGGGTAGTATTACAGATACCATTCAAACAAGACAGGGGAAACTTACAAAAACATGGGGATAGTACAAAGATTGGACAAATTCAGTCAGAACAGGTTGGGGAGAGGGGTCAAGAAAGACAAAAATCTAATATCTTTCACAGGATTAAAAAGTAGTTCCTCACTTGCTATTTAATTAAATGTGAATCTCTAAACATGGGGAAAGACACTTTGAGAGATGATCTCAGTCTTTTGTTATGTTATTTCCCATGATTCCAGAGCTACAGATTTAGACTTCAATGAGACAGAACTAAGCATCATGGTCCAATACTTTTTTTTTTTTGTTTTTGTTTTTCGAGACAGGGTTTCTCTGTGGTTTTGGAGCCTGTCCTGGAACTAGCTCTTGTAGACCAGGCTGGTATCAAACTCATAGAGATCCGCCTGCCTCTGCCTCCCAAGTGCTGGGATTAAAGGTGTGCGCCACCACCGGCCAGCTCTTTTGCTAAATCTTTGTACATATGGGCCCATTTTGGTGTCACTCCTACCAATACTCCTAACACCCTCCCCATTTCCCTTCTCCAAATGCTTCTTCTCTCCTTTAAGACGATTGTATAGCAATTTCCTCCTAAATTCTTCCATCTTGGAGGCCAGTTCCTTAAGACACAGGATGTTCTAAAGGGATATGAAGCATTATACTTTGCCGGGAAGCTCTTTAAACTTGGGAAGGGGACAATTCAGAATCTTGAGAAATTTCCTGAAACCGATCGCATTCATTAGGCCTCGCCTTCCCAAGCGTCTATGAACAGGAAGGATTGCTGAGAGACGGTGTCCAACCAGGAGAGCTTCCTAGAAGAAACAGAGGCCAGCTGAGCTGCCTTGGAGAAGAGGCTCAGACCAATTACACTGCCCAGAAAAGCCAGTCTCCAACATGTTGATTCCCAGTTGGCTCCAGGTTTTTCTATTTCATGAGTCATTATGCATTCTGGTGTAGGCTTTGTTGACACAGCTGTGTTCGAGTCATTTTTGCCTCTGCAAATAACTTCTCACCCATAATCTTTACCATAACTCCAATAACTCTCATTGATGAGATCACCAAGGTGGGATTTGGTGATAGTCTTACTTTGGTCTATCCTTGGACTCCAAGTGAGAGTGAATAGATGTGTTTGCTCATATATCACCAGGAATATGACCTCACTACGAAACCCATCTCAGATGGTAAAGGAATATGTCCTCCCCTGACCTCTCCTTCCTCTAGTGAGAGCATAGAGCAGTCTCACTTCAGATGGACAGCCCCTATTGTTATTTTGTTCTGTTCATACCTTTCTCCTGGAACTTTCGGTTTTCTTTACAACATGGTGCCTTATAGTTGCATTCTTTTCCTCTTCTAGAGGAGCCCCTGATCCATAAACTCCTTGGTAGCAAAACTTTTGAGCCAATCATATTAAAATTGTTCCTAGAATTATACCAAAATGTACAGTGCATTCTTTTTTCCTCTTTCATTTTTCAAGACAGAGCTTTTTTTCATAGCCCTGGTTGTCCTGAAAAATCACTCTGAAGAGGAAGCTGGCCTCAAGCTCAGAGATCCACCTGCCTTTGCCTCCTAAGCGCACGTGCCACCACTGCCCAGTGCATTCTGAGCACTAAATACTGTTTTCTTGTCTTAGCCATTTCCCTAGAGACTTTGTCCATCCACATTAAATGCTAGGTGTCTCAATGCCAGGCCACAGTCCTAGCAAGTCTTCAGTCCTACTTGCTCACATACACGAGGAAAAGGTCTTGTTTTAGAGTCTTCAAGTGGCTGCTTCTCTTGTCTTTGGAAGGCGCACTGTACTGATTTCGCTAGCCAACAATGACTCCATGGGGCTTTAATGTCATGTCTATGGCTATGTTAACTTCTTTGTACCCACACCTGGGTCCGCATAACTCCCTAATCCCACAACCTATGCATAAAACTTCTGACAGGACAGGAGGATGTTTGCCAACCGTGGGAAGATAAATGGCCCAGGGACATCATGTTCTCAGGACACCATTGCTGCCTGATTGCTGGGCTACAAAAGAGATGTTATGCACCTAAGTTTTATTTTTTTCAATTGTTGCCAGTAAGTTATATTACAACATTAAATTTGATCAATTTTTGGTTTTCAAAAAGGAACATTTAGGCAAAACCTTGAGAGGATAAATAAAATAAGTAGGTGCAAGGGTTAAGACAGGGAAATGAAATAAAATGACTCTTATCAGGTTGCTTCTACTCTGAAACATGTGTCCCCTGAGATGACCTGGGGACCAAACAATTAGATACACACCATTGGATAAGACACTTGATCTTTTTAAGTCTGTATACACAACAGTCAAACAAAGTATTTAATCTCCATTAAGATTTTAAAGTTCAGAGTCTAAACATTCTCTGTCTGTCCCCAAATAATTGGTCACATTAGTGTGCCTGCGGCTTCAGCCTGCATCAGGAGCAAAATCAATTTGTCAGTGGGCTCTGGGTGGGAGGAGCTTAACCTTTTTAAAGAGATGAAGCCAAATGCCTGAAGTGAGGCTCCTGGATTAATTCATGGACTTCATTGAAACTTCATTGAAGAGACAGTGTTTTGACTAATATTTTAGCATTTTTTCTTCCAAGCTGCCTGATGCTGAGTTTGTGTTCATATTCAAATTTCACCATAATAGACTTGAGACTTTTAGAATCCTAGGCTGAAGCTTAATCAGAACCTTTACTACCACAGGCCCGTGTGAGAAGCTGAGGGAACAAACAGAAGGAGCCCCAGTGAGGAGGTAGAGTAAGGGATGACACTGAACAGGCACTGGCAATCCCATCCAAGCTGTAGTGCAGCTATTACTTAATTAATCTTTCATCTCTTTATGCAGGAGGACATGCCTGCCATTTAGTTTGGATTAAGGTAACGCAAATTATACTTCACCTGGTCTCCATTTATTACTTTCCTTTCTTACAGTCTGTGCTTCTTTCTCCCACGAGTGTCCTTCTCCCTCCCAAGCCTCTTCCTCAGTCCTTGCAGGCCTCTTTTGTAAGGCTTTCCTGCCATCTCATCCACATGACCAGCTCCTTGTTCTGGATAACTGCTTGGAGGAGTTTTCGTGCTGCTCTGGCATGGGTACCCCTGTCTTGGTGATGAGTGACAGCAGATTCTGCCTCCCCAAATGCCCTGTAGTGCTGATAAGAGGAGCTGACAAAGAGCAAAACAGAAGCTACCAGAAGTGGGGAGGGCCAGGCTCCGGGAAATCTGGTTACCTTTGTGGGAGGATCTTGATATCTGGGAGGTGAACTCAGGATTAATTCTCAGCCTCTATTTACCATGACGTTTGGGGATGAAGGCTGGCTTCCTTGTCTAATGATGACATCGGACTAAAAGGTACCCTATGTAAATAAGCTGTTCCTGCTTTTCCATTATTTGAGAGGAGCCTAGAGAGCAGGTTCAGTTGTGATGTTTCATACATGGCAGAATTTTAGGTCAAAATATGCAAAGATTGATTCCATGCAATCTGAAGAAGAAGCATCTTGACTCACACAGGAGACTTCTTCCACCTCATACAGGTACTTAACTTGGAAGGCACGTGACAGAATTCTGACTATGTGTTGCCGACTCTGGACAGGTTTGTTCCTCTGGAAGCCTATGTACACTAGGGGGATAGTGCTGCCTGGTGGCAGATAGACTCAAATACTGATAATTCCCAATCTGAGACCGTCTTTTCCTACTTTTTATGCATTTTTGACACAAATCAAGCATTTTAAAAAATGACGATTTAGCGGGTGACATATATCTAGAAAACGGACACAGAGAGTCACTGCCTTCTGAACTGAAGGTGTGGAGGGAGAGAAAGAAGTAAAACAGGGAACAACTATAAGCTGAGCGTGTTGTGAGGGAGCTCCTGAGACAATGCAATCCTTGGCTGAGCCAGGGTATGGGGAATGAAGGATTTGCCAAGCAGGAAGGATGAAATGGAGTCTGCAACCCTTTGCTAAATGGGGTCTCTAATTCCTTTCTCCATAATGGTAACGACTTACATTTATATGGTGCCTCTCTATAGCTCTCATCTCAGGGAGGGCGGAAAAATCTTCTTTGCGCTAAGCTCCTAAATCTGGTCCTCAGTAGGCTATAGAACAACAACTGTAGAGGGGCTGTATCTATTTTAGAGAAGAATTGCTCGTGTGAAATGGGATGTTCAGAGGGGGAGGAAATGAATCCAGCGTAGAGTACCAAAGAAGGCAGGGAGGGAAGCTGCGGAAAGCGCAGGTGTTTCCCATCCTGAGTGTCTATGTTGTCCAGTTCAACCCAAACCTCCACTTGAATACAGTTTCTGGAAGCTCTTCATGGCTCCCTTACCTTCCCCTTCACCTTACCTGCTTCATAGCTTTTCATGGGACTTCACACGTTTTTGGAAATTTTGACATTAAGGAAGATACCCACTAGACAGTTTTCTGAGTATAGCCAAGGACATTTTTTTGCCTGATGATTTGGGCTGCAGAAATAGAGAGGGCATTTGGGACACAGGCATGGGCAGGTCAAGGGATGAAAGGGAAGGACTATTCAGCAAGATGAACAGAGACATCAAATGTAATTGACTTAGGCATAGAAGCCATCAGTGATTATGATTCATTAATGAGTTGGGGTGGGGGAGCATTAGTTAGATAACTAGCCAGAGATGGATACAAAGCAGTGGCAAAATGCCTCAGAAAACCACACCATGTTTAGAAGGGGAGCAATGAGGGACCCTCCACAAGTCAGAGACTACATGAAACAACAAATCATTCTTCCCCTCACTGTTTTCTTCCGCAATTGTCAGGTGATCATTGGACAGCAACACCTTAGCAAAGGGAATGCCCCTGGGGGATGGATGAGATTCAGAAGGCAATAGCCACACATGGGGACGCTCAGCTGGGAAACAGGTCTTGTGTTCTAGACTTCCCCTAGTCAGTAACTGTGATGGCACTTCACTGCCATAGACAAAAGCCAGGCTTGCTTAGCATCAGAATGGACAGGTGTGTGACCGTGGACAGGTCAGACACTGCTCTCTATGAGTCCTGTGTTTATATTTCTCAATGAGAAATAATAGCACAGCATAAGCATAACTTATGTGAAAAACCAGAATCTAAAATATGCCAAAAACCAAATCATTTTAAATACCAATATGACACAATTAGAAAAAAATCCCATACTATAAATGCAATCCCCCCCCCAAAAAAAAACATTCTTAAGAGGTTATATAAAATTATTGTCAGGCTATGTGTATATGCTACATATAAAATATAAATGAAGTTTGTTTTTAGACCTCATTCTCATCCCCAAGATATATCATTATTTAAATGCAAATATTTGAAAATAAAAAACCCTGAAATTTAAAATATTCTGGTCTCAAGCATTTTGGATAGACAATACTTAATGTGTATCTATATGCTAGGACTGCATACAACATTCTATCAAGGAATGTATAGAAAACAACTTCAGGGACTCAAATCACATTATACATGAGGATTCTGGTCCTCTTCTTTGAGTGACAGATGAGTAGATCAGTGCTATACTCCAGGAAGATACCAACATTCTCCATGTCCATGGTTAATACTGTACCCCATGCAAGGTGGGCTCCATTTAGGCTCTTCAAGAAAGCATGGGACAAAACCGGTCTCGCTGAACATAATGGACAATGAGGACTACTGAGAACTGAAGAACAATGGCAATGGGTTCTTGATCCTATTGCACGTAATGGCTTTGTGGGAGCCCAGGTAGTTTGGATGCTCACCTTAATAGACCTGGATGGAGGTGGGTGGTCCTTGGACCTCCCACAGGGCAGAGAAACCTGCTTGCTCTTTGGGCTGAGGAGGGAGGAAGACTTGATTGGGGGAGGGGGAGGGAATGGGAGGTGGTGGCGGGGAAGAGGCAGAAATCTTTAATAATTAAATAAATTAATTAAAAAAATAAAAAAATAAAATAAAATGATAAATTAGATAATTTAAAAAAAAAAGAAAAAGAAACCAGGTACCTTCAAAGAAGTCTGTGAATGAGAAATGGCAAAGCAGAGGTGCAGTGGGCACGCAGGATATATGGACCATTGGAACCTTCACCATTGTCACCAAGTCCAGGGTAGCTATGACTTTTCTCCTTTCATGCAGAAGACTATCTACTACTACAATCAGGAACCTGACGCAATCATTAGTCACTCCTAATTGAGATTTGTTGGTCTAGAAACAATGTTTCATTCTTTTTGAATAGACTGTTTTCACAGTTACTAACTGTGGACTCCCCAGGAAGACAGAAAGCAAGTGAGAATCATGCACCACAAACAGAAAAAATATTATATCCACATATTCACAGTGTGCAATGAGTTCTTTAAAACCAGGGTTTGGCCAGAGTTTTTCACACCATTTGGGGACAAGAGAATATTGCTTGCAAGATATTCTTTTAATCTCTTTCATTTCTCATTAAAGATATTTCTACTATTTTCCAAGTAATTATGTACTCTTCAGAGTCTTAACATTTATGTACTATACAAACAGGGCAGCATGGATATGTCTGCCAAATTGTAAAACTCCATGGCAGGAAAGGATTTGTGTGGACCGGGAGGGTTAGCAAAGAGATTCTGCCAGTAACTGACAAAGAGTGAGAATTTTCTGGTAGCAATGAACATATTCGTTTAGACATCGGTGAGCAAAAAATCCCAGTTTAGTGGGTGTGCTAAAAATCACAGGGATATGGCTCCGTTTGTAAGGGAGAGACAAAGTACCTTTCTCCAAGCTTCTTCCATTTAGTACGTGGAAGCAAGATTGTGAATGTAGTGTAGGCTTCACTTTGGGATCCTGACTGTGGCAGCTTGTCCAATGCTCTTGGTGAAGAATCCATAATACGGTTTAGGACTGGGGCTCCCTGACTGGTTAGACCTCAGGATTCTCTGATCATTGGCTTCCAATCATTTTGTGGTAGACTTAAGATAGGTGACTTCTACCAACAGCATGGCACATGCACTCAATGCCACTCTTTCAGCCTTGGCATTCTTAAGATTTTGTTGATAGTCTAGTGGGTTTTAGAGCCTCCACTAGCAAACTATACCTTGTAATCGGGATCTTTACTACAAACTACAACTGTAAACTAGGCAGCAGTGGCATACGGCTTTAGTCCCAGCACTTGGGTGGCAGAGGCAGAAGGATCTCTGAGTTCTAGGCTGACCTGGACTACAGAGTGAGTTCCAGGACAGTAAGGGCTAGACAGAGAAAACCCTGTCTCAAAAAACTGAACCAAACCAAAACAGCAAGAACAAAAGGACAATTGTAGCACTTATGTCTGTCACTTGGACAGTTACTAAGGCTGTCCCTCGGCACTAGCTTTGGGGGACCAGAAAGCCAACACCATGTAAACAGTATATGGAATACAAAGCACATTCAAACATGCAAGGTGACCTATTTGCATTTAGCTCTGCCCCTTTTGTAGAACAGTGAACACTAGGTGCCCAATGTGACTGGTGTTCACATTGAAAAGGCCAGGACATAAGCAACTGGGCAACCCAAGTCTAGAGAAAACTGTGGCCTTACCTGGAGACATGGAGGACTCATAGGAACTTCTCTCCTTGCGGCTCATCTTGAAGGCTTGGATGTCCTTTTCCCTGTATGTCCCAAAGCCTTCGAAGCTCCTCCTCTTGCTCCCACACACGTCACTCTCCCACTTGTCACCGGAAGGATTCATTTCGCTGAACACATCCAGACTCTCCGCTCTTGTGCCGCTGCCGTCCCCACCAGAGTACCTTTTAGCACACGAGTCCATGGGCTCGCTGCTCAAGTCCCCTTTGTCCTTAGCCTGTGTCCAATGCTGGGCATCAGAAAGTGACAGGGTGGACAGGGTGTCCACTTCAAAGCTGCCCTTTGAAACCTTGTGGCCGGTGTCACCATGCTGGTGCTTCTGTCTCTCCTTATGCTTGGTCTTCTCGCTCACCAACGGGAGCTCCTTATCTGCACTGCTCAGCCGCTCACTCAGGAGGTGGCTGGAGAAGCCTGTCGCTTTGCCTGCAAAGAGACCACTCAGATTGTCGTGGGTCCCTAGGATTCGGTCCTCCTTGTGCTTATGCTTGTGTTTATGTTTCCTCTTGTGGAGCCGACTGCTAGACAGCGCGGCCCCGCCCACCTTGGGAGGGTTCAGGGATGGCTGGATGTCACCGAGGCCTATGCCTACCGTTCCCTGCAAATGTACTCCATGTTTGGCTTTGTGTTTTGTTGCCCCAGACATCTTTACATGGGAACCGGTGTGGAACTGAGGTGGTGGCACCGTTGGCCTCATGAAGGGGGACGCTGCTCCAAGTGTGTGCGAAAGGTACAGAGGAGCTGGATACTGGCCATAGTAACCAAGGTTCATCATAGGCATTGATGTGTAAGGCATTCCATAGGGTGCATAGTAACTTCCACTGGGAATAGGGTAGCTGAACCCCTGTAAAAAAGGCACCTTTGTCATGGTGTCATTGGTTTTTGCAGGCCTACCACGCTTCTTCTTTGACTTCAAATCTGAAGTCCTACGAAGATAGAGCAATGGGTCATACTGGATATATGGCACCGGGTAATAGTGATCAAAGTTGATCCTAAAGATGCTGGGGTACGGGTTCTCGTGGTAAAAAGTGTAGCCCCGGTGGGAAATCCTGAACACTTGAAATTTGGTGATGAGCTCTTCCAGCTCAGCCAGAAACTGGAGATCGTCGCGGTTCTGCAGGCTTTTCCTTTTCCTCTTGTGCTTTGGCTTCTTGAGGCTCTCATGGGCCAGAAACGTGTCCACAATGAGATGCTTCTGCCGGTGGCCGTGCCGGTTCTTTGTGCTGGTGTCGGACGGGATGGCCTCCGGGTTGTCCAGGGCACAGAAGTCGAAAGAGTACCTCCGTCGGGACTCTGAACTCTTCTCTGCTTGGTCAGAGGTGCTGTTGTTATCTGTCCCGATGCCACTGTCGCTCGGGATGGTCTCCTCGCTGTGGGATTCACTCACGGGGGACAAGGTGATCTCCTTCAGTGAGCTAATCTCGCAAAGGTGTGAAGGAGAGTTGGCCATCAGCCTGGGTGGAGACAGCTTCCAGGTTCCACTATGGATTCCCTTCTGGGTTTTGGTTGGAAGAGCACTGATGGGCTGGAGGTTTGGCATAGTTTTCAATTCTGAAAAATTGGTTTCAGTGCTGGCGGGGCTCAGGTTGCCATTGGACCCCCCTAACTGTGTTGAAAGGGGGTGCATAGCTGCTGGTGAAGAAGCCACAAGTGACTGAAAGTTGGAAGGCACGGCTGGGACATCCGGCTGGCTAGAAACAGGCCTGGGGTGCTTGATGGCTGTTTTGGGTTCTTCGGATGGGGGAGGCAGCTCCGTTCTTGGTTTCCTGCCCCTCTTCTTGCCAATGTATATGGTCCCTCTCTTGCTGACATTAATCTGCTTGCCCAATTTGCTTTCAATCGATGATGCTGCCCCAGGACTGGTCTCTGGGGGAGCTTTGGCCTTTATGGCCACGCTGCTGGAACAGGACAAGATCTGATTTAAAATGTTTTTCCTCTTGAGGGTCTTCATCTTATTGATGGTTTTGATGGTCTTCTTATCCAACACACCAAGCTTTCCAACCTTCTTGTGAAATTTCATCTCACTCATAGGTTTGTCCTCTCCCGGCACTAACTGGGCCAACTTAGCCAGATTGCGCCGCCTCTTTCGTTTCTTGGTGCCAGGAAACTCTCTGCTGATAGGACTAACCGGGCTAGTGGAAGTCCCTTCATGGATGGTCTCCACCGTGAGCAGAGGCTGCTTCTTTGGTCGTCCCCGCTTCTTTTTCACTGGTGTGATGACAGTCAGACTATCCGTGTTGGTGTAGAGAGGGCTGGAAGGGGTTATGGGGTAAGCAGACGGTGGCTCCACCATCAGTTTGTCGGCAGTCGCTAAGACTGCCTCCCGCAGCATAGCCGGGGGTTTTGCTTTGCTACACCGCCTCTTTGCAGCAAACTTGGGGTGCTGGATTTCAGGCAGCTTTCCAGATGGAGAGTGCTCTGTGCGTGTTGGTGACGTCATGACCATGGGTGGTTTCCTCTGCTTGGATACACCTCCAGGGACAGTTTTCTCATTATTGCTACCTGTTTCCAGGCCAGCCGAGGGGGACTCATTCTCAATCATCTTTCCTAACTTGGGGACACGAGGCTCTTTCTTGCTTCCCTCTGAGTTGGAAAGGATCCTGTTTACGACTTCACTGCTCATAGCAATCCCGGAAGCCAGTGCTTTCTCAGGGATGATTTTTTCTACCACAGCCTTAATGGACTGCCTCTTTTTCCTCTTATGGTTGGTTGGATCCAGAGAAGGTGTCTTTATGGGGATAGTAATCCGGACATGACTGGAATCATTTTCAGGAGTACTGACGGTGCTGATACCCTGCCGGCTCGGGGATCCCTCTTGAGCATTCTCTGCAGAGTAACCCTCTCTTTTCCCTTCTGCATTTTCAAATGCTTTCTGGGCACTTTTGACCCAATCCAAATCTGAGTTTGGTATGGTTTGACTGACCACATCTTTTTTATTGGACTTTTTCTTGCTACCTATAGTGGGTGGTTCAGGGAGCTCCTTTGTTCCTCCTCCATCTTGATCTCCCAATGGCTGGAGTCCATTGCACTCAGCAGAGTTGCTAGTGGGCGCTGGGGAGCTGTGGCTGCTGGGAGATGGTACCACATTCCCCAAGAGAAGATCTTTGCTGCTGCTGGACAACTGACTCCGGGTGTTCCCTGTATTGCCTTTCTTACTCTGGGCCTTTGCAAAGGAAGCCATGGGTTCAAGAGCTGGGATCTTGCTGGTGCTTACAGTGTCTCTGCCAGACTCTGGACTGATGAAGCAATTCTGAGTGGCAGGTCCACTGTCAGAGTTGGTGGACCAGTCCATGTGGTTCTGGCTGCTGCTTTTTTGCTGGTGCTTTGGTTTTAAGGTGTCACTGGTGAAGCCCTGTGAGAGGCCTGGGTCATAGTGAAGCGCTGAGTGTTTCTGGGGCCTCTCGTAAGCCTGAAGGTGGGCAGAGTGGAGAGGAAGAAAGAAACAAAAATGAGCGGGTTGGAACTCCTTAAAGTTTATTGTCTAGAAGCTTAATTATTTTAAAATTTGATAAGTGATTATGCTAATATTTTCCCAAACTTTACACACAGAGAGAGAGAAAGCGAGGGAGAAACACAGAGAGAGGTTTTTCTCAATTATGATACTAAAGATACAAGACACTGGATTTGGACATTAACAAGGATGCTTTCAGTGCTGTCTTTCCCCCTCCAAAGAACTTGGTTTCAAAAAGTCTGAGAACTATATGGAAAGTGGACAGACTCCACCCAAGGGCTCTGGGCTAGAATCTTATGAGAAGGACACTTAAGGACTGGAGAATCCAGCAGAGTCGGCCAGACTCTCTCCCCCATGTTCTCCTTTGCCTAATTCAGGCTGTCTCTTACTTGTCCCCGCTTCCCCTCAGAAGTATAGCGTTCCCCTCTCCTGCTTCCCTGCTTGCTTTAGTGTGGACTGCACAGCGCAGGGCTCAGTATCTTTGAATGCAAGCTCCACTGAGTTCAGCAAGGGAAAGCAGCCCACATCCAGAGCGTGCGGAAGACACGCGAGAGGAGAAACACGCAGGAAGGACCCCCATCTTTGTCGATGGGCATGCCCCTGGGTTTGAGGGCTAACATGCGGCAGGAGCTGCAAGCCCCTATTAAACAGTTACAGATCTTTAAGGAAAGTCTCCAGGAACACACTGTGATCCTTCCAAACCACCTTTCCTGTAGCCTGGCAATTGTATTTCCCCTACACAAATGGTAAACTTACAGGACAGATCAGTTTCCAATTTGTTACAGAAGGGAGAAGATCAGTAGATTGAAGCAAACGTCTTGTCTCATTCACTCTAAGAAAAGTACGGTGATTGACGTAGAAAATTTGGCAGTTTTATCCTGCAGTGTCTATCAGTCTGATATTTATATATCAGCCTCCTTTATTATCTATTGTTTATCAATTGATCACCTATGCACTTACCTATATACTTTCTATTGTTTTATCCTATTGTCATCAATACTACAGATCTGAGTGTTCCAGCTGAAACCATTCTTGATGATGCCTTTAAGACAAGGCACAGGTGGCTGGAGTGTTGTAGATAAAAATCAGTGCCCTAACTCAATGGCTCTTGCCTCCACTAACCCCAGGAATCTCCGGAGAAACACCTTGCCACCACGACTTCGTGAACTCCTTTTTATGTTTATGTGGCCACACTGTCTAGTTTTCTATGTGTGATCATCTCCCCACGTCAAGCCGATACACAACCAGGAAAAAAGTATGCTTTTGCTATCTTACAGTTTGTAGTATTGGCAGCATCACCATGGATGTATACAGAGTTAACTGTCACTGGATGCTGTCTACTTGGGATTATTGCTGTGGACATAAAATATACCCCAGTTTCTATAACAATACACAAATTTAAGATGGGGATAGAATATTAAATATTACTCACTCATCTCCTATGAATCAGGGGTTTGATACTTCAGCATTTTTGTTGTGGCCTGTCACTATACCCCAGGCTGAAGGGTGGACCAGGGATGCTATGTTTTCTACTCTTTAAGGATGCTGTGTAACACATCTTGTGGCCTTTCTGAGAGTGAAAGAAAGTAAGGTATGAATAACAGTGTTTTCAATCTGCACACACAGGTTTGGGGGGAGTCTGTCTTCTCCAGACTCCTAGCTCACCCATACCTCCAGCTCTGGAATTAGAGTCCACGCATGAATGGGTTTTGTGATGAAGCTGAGGGCTGGGAACTTGGTCCGTGACCCTCGCCAAGTGTTCTTGGCTCTCACATCAGATCCTTAGCCCGAGCAGAGCCCACAATGAACACTTTCTTCCTGCAGCACGTCTCAACAATGTCTCTCACCCTTAGAGAAATACCCCGGCTTCGAGCTTTTTAGTAACACGCACGTCACCTTTGCTGCACTAGCTGTCGCTAATTTTTGTATGTTTGATTTGTAAGATAATTGAATTACATGCCCACTTCCCTTTCTAGCTTATTACATATCAACAAGGTGCCGATCACAATGCCTCCGCACACAGCAGGCCCTCAATAAACATTTACTGAATGAATGGAAGAATGTGCATTTTATTATGGATATTTCATTTTGTCAATGAAGAGATTAATGTGCGAGGCGCTGCAACATATTGCTTGCAAACACGGCTACCACCTCAAACACAATTACACCCAATTTCCTTCACTCTCTCTTCTGCATGTTCTGCTGACTTCCATAAAACACATCAACACAGTCCTTACAATGCCCTGTGGTATTTAATCCATATGCACTCCTGTCTCTTTCTCGAAGGCAGTAAACATTTTTGGGTAAAAGCAATCAAGCAAACAGACAGACAAATAAGCAAACACACAAATTTCCCATCTTTTTATGTATCATATACTTCCCAGGGCATACTACAAAGCCAAGTACACAAAATTGTTTACGAATGTATTTTGAATTAATAAAGAAAAAAAAGAGGGACCGGAAGGATGGCTCAATGGCTAAGCGTGCTTGCTGGGTAAGGTGGCTCACAAACTGCCTTTAACTCTAGCTGCAGGGAAGCTGACACCTCTTTCTGCCCTTCATGGGCACTGGTGACATACAGCGATTCACACGCTCAAATAAAAATAAGTACAAAATAAAAAATAAATTAACTATTAGCTGAGGTTCCTATTACAATGGCAAAATATATAGCTCCACACAATACACTATTCATCTTTTCTTTCATGGTGGCTCACAGTGAAACTGGAGGACTGAGATACATTCTGTGATGCCCAAACAAAAATAAAACACCCCATCCCATCCCCTCAACTTATAGCCTAAGTTTCTGGTAAGACACCCCCCCCCCCCCCCCCGTTAAGGAGATTTGTATTGCTAGTTCTTTTTTAAATGTTGTCGCTTGCTTCCGGTTTGCTCTACTATGGGGGAGGGTCTGCACCTAAAAAGATGGGGGTTTCAGTGAGGCAGGAATGCCTGGGCCTGTATTCTTGTAGGCAGGGACCTGCTGAAGGTCGTGCATAGTGTTCCACTGGACCACATCCTAGCCTGCTTTTCCGACCATTTCACAGGTAGTTTACCTTTCAAGGTGGGTTCAGCCATCAAAGGCGAGGATGGACATAAGGATGGTAAAGGATCTGGGGCTGTGGACAAGGAGCAGAGAAGCAGGGTGAACCAAGAAAGGGCACTTGATAAAGTGTCTGAGAAGGCCTCCTACTGTTCTGATGGTTATATGGAGCGCATCCGCGGAGTACCGATACCTCCTCTGTCAGTCATAACATGACATATATACAAAAGCCCCCATATCTCCTTCACTGAGAACTGAGCCCTTACTCTACCCATACAAAGGTTGACAAAGCGCACTGCCAAAAGGAAGAAAAATGACTGCTCACTCCCCCAAATCTTTTATACAAATTATACACATTTAAAGTCTGTACAGGCCAACTTTCCTTTTTAAAAAGTTTATTTCTTTTTTTAAGTAAATTACTTTTAAATTCTTTAAAAGTGGAAAGAAAATGAGTGCTAAGCCTTATCTCACAATTATCTAAAGCTAATCTTTTCCTTTTCTTTTTTTACCCAAAGAAAAATATGGTGGATCAAAAAAATTAAAACAGCCTTCATAGAGACAGACTCCTCTTTGGGTAGCCTTTGTCTTTGCTGTTTCCAATGACGCCTATAGTATGAATTTACTGTCTTTGAGATGTGCTGATTTACAGCACTGGGAGATAGGAAGCCACTGGAGAATCTTGACCTCTGAACTTGGCACTTGGTGCTTCTCCAGATGTGGCGTTGGGTCACTGTCTCAGAAGCACTTAAGGCAACAGTTATAAATCCAGATTGCTTGGCCCATTGCAGATCCACTAACTCACCGTCTCTGCAGGTGGGATAAAGGAAGGGTCCTCTAACAGGATCTCCAGATAATGTTGATGCACAAATTTAAACCCCACTGATCACACGTTCTAACACAGGCTCACCTGTGGTTTCTATGGCATTCACAGAACTTTCTAGGGGTAAGTATGCATAGCAAACCATCATAGGCCTGTTAGGATATGCAATCTGGCAACATCGATCATTCCTGTTTTGCTCCACAAACTCAGCGACTTACATGGCAAGAAACCCTAACAGTGTTTCTGATTTAGGGAGAAGGAGTGTGTGTGGGGGGTGAGCTTTCTAGGAGGAAGAAAGTGTTACCGTCCCAGAAGGGAGAGCATGCAGGTGTGCATGACCTCCCATCCTGGGATTCTTATCCAGGCTAATCATCAGAGCTCTCGGGACTCCTGACTTTTCATTTCTGGGGCTAGAAGCAAGTGCTTAAACTTGATCAAGACCAGAGTGAGGAGACAAGGAACCACAAACTGTCTGCTTAGATTAAAAGTATCCAACTTTAGCTGTATGCTAAAATCACACAGGAAACATTGTGAAAAACAACACACCTGGGATCTACCTGGGGCAATTATGCCAACATTCTGGTGGTGAACCCGAATTACTAGCACTTCCTTCAAAGCTTTCAGGCAACCCCAATGAGCAGACAGAGTTCAGAACCCTGGATTATAGCAAAGACAGTGCCTGGCTTAGGCACCAGAGAGATGCCAGTATTGCCAGGAGAATCTGATTCCAGTGGTTTCCAAACATGTTTCACAAAGTCCTTGAATTTTCCCAAAACATTTTTGAACTGTAGCCAGTGGATCTGGCAAGACACACACCAGGCACTCCCGGGCCGGCAAAGAAAAGTCATTTAGCTTCATGGATTCAGGGTTCTCTGGTTCTATGAGATACAGGATAGTTAAAGAGCTCTTCTTTAATTGTATGGATTTTTTTTTCATTTTGCAGAGAATCCCCTCCTGCCTACTATATTTCTATCATTTCTACTTCTTCCTCTAGCCCTCCCAACTCCTCCTGTGACCTCTGCTCCTTTCCAAATTCATGATCTCTTTTTAAATTATCACTACCCACATTATGTGCATGCCTCTGTGTGTTTGTGTGTGTGTGTGGTAAGTGTGTGCATGTGTGTAACTTCAGAGGCCATTTGTTCTGCTGGCTGAGCTCAACAACCAACGACTAGAAAGATGGTATCATAAAAGATCAGAAATAACAGGAATGGAAACGGTATTTTAAACTTCTGAAGAAACAGAGAAGCAGGGTTGACAGCGATCTCTCTGTCTCTGTCTCTGTCTCTCTGTCTCTGTCTCTCTGTCTCTCTCTCTCTCACACACACACACAACCTGCTGAGTCCACTAAGTGTTCATATACATGTGTGTGAGGGCTATCCAGTCTGGGGCTTCTCCCTTGAGGACTGATTTCCCCTCTATCAGCAGTTATTAATTTCCATCTTCGCCTAGTGGTTGTAGCTTGTGGGATTTCCCCTGTCTGCATTGGCAAGTCAACTGGTATTTTCATTATGCAGGCAACAGTTTCTTTTCAATGCTCCCTTAAGTATATAAATTGGACCTGTCACCTTAGTGTCTGTGGGCTATCCTAAGAAGTCAACAGGGTATGATTCCCATCAGAGCAGTCCTTGGTGATTTGGGTGCCCCGAACGATATATTAACACATCCCTATCCCTGGAGGTGGAAAGAGCTCACACAAAGGCACAGGCTCTGACTGTAAGTTCCTTTGCGTACATTATCTTTTTGCATTATTGAAAATTACCACTCACTTGATTTTGGCTATGATGAAATAACAAGTGCTGCCTACAATATTTCCATGAGGGCCGGGTGGTGGTGGCGCACGCCTTTAATCCCAGCACTGGGGAGGCAGAGGCAGGCGGATCTCTGGGAGTTTGAGGCCAGCCTGGTCTACAAGAGGTAGTTCCAGGACAGGAACCAAAGCTACAGAGAAACCCTGTCTCAAAAAAAAAATATATTTCCATGAGGACAAGTGTAAAACTGAACTGACCCAACTCATCTCCTGCAGTTGTAGCAGACAACATGGGCTGTGAGTGCGGGGGGGGGGGGGGGGGGAACCACACAGGCCTCAAGCTGTGCCCAGCTTTCTGTGCAGGAGAACTTTTTCTGGTAGAGAGAGGAAGGCGGAGACCAGGGCTGGCATTCGATAGGCAAATAAAACAAAGGTTAGACTTTGAGACTCACGAGGGACCAGAAGTTTGAGGGGCTAGGCACACAGAGGGAACTATGTAGATAGGAATTCTAGAAACCTTACTAGATTCCTCTTAGGTCTCTAGACAAATGTTAATACACACGTGAGAAAAAGAACCCAAATGCAATGCTCAGTTGAAGTTGACTATGAAGTTCTGAGGTCACACAAAGTGGGGCAATGCTGAACTTGTTACCAGCTGGTGGGGAGGCTTTAGTGAAACGTCCGTATTTCCTATTTCTATCTTCAAAGTGACACTCTTTGTAACTACACTAACTCAGTTTCTCCTTGGGAAATTCTAAGAAGGATTATAAACAGGATCCTGATTTAACTGGCTACAAGAACAAAGGCTGAAACTCTTTAGAGAAAAACAACATGTCGACTCTGTATCATACAGGATGTATACAATACCTAGGACACAATAGGAGAGTTAGTAATGGGGCTCTGGGTGGGAGTTCAGTGGGTAAAAGGACCTGCAATCACAACCATGGGGACCAGGTTCACATCTCCAGCACTCAGATAACACAGTGGGTGTGACCATGCTCACCCTTACCTCCATGAATGTGCCAGGTAAAGGCATGAAGATTGCTAGCTCACTGGCTGCCAGATGAGCTCTGGGCTCGCTGACTGATACTCTTTCAAAGGAATATGGCAGAAAATGAGAGAGCCTGATACCAACTCTAGCCTCCAACGTGGACTTGCACACACACACACACTCACACACATGCATACAATACACTATTGAATAAGCAAGGAGGTAGGCAAAAATGTCCCAACACTGGGAAAAGAAAAATAGACTAAAATAACCATTCCAAAACTGTTCGACTCTTTAAAGGAATGGCTGCATGGTCGCTGATAACCAGATGGGAAGCCTCAGCATAGCAATCACAAGAACAGGGAAACAGGCAGGTGTCAACTCTGCACCTGAATAAAGCTACAATGGAAGCATCAAATAGGGGCCTCCCAGCTTCCAGCGCACTGCGGATGCTCAGCGAGCATGAAAAGAGCACAGGAGAAAGCATCTAAGTCGCGAGCTGGGGAGAGAATAATAGCAGTGCTTCACTCCAGCACTTCAGCAACACGCGGAACATAAAGAGATCTAACAGCCTTAGAATATCAGAAGGAGAACAGAGGAGGGAAAGTGCATGCAAATTCATGTCGGTAAGAAGGCAAAATAAACACAAACAGAAACCATGTCTAGGCATATTGTAAAGAAACTGGTCCAAACCAAAGGTGTGGAGAAAATTTTAAAAGCAGCTGTATAAATCAGATAGGCAATTTGTAGCAAAGTGGAGAAAAACAACAACAAAACCGAGGATGCCTGACTCCCATCAACGCAAAGCGAAAGACTGTGCATAAGAGCTGATGAGCATATCAAGCAATCCTGCTTTGCCCAGTAAGTGCAAAATATTTCCGCTGAAATATTTTGGGCAATGAAATGAGGAGAAATGGCCAGTGAATTCATACTTATGTTCGCAACATTATTTGCTGTCGGGGAATAACCAAACTATAAGAAGATGCCCGCTTGCTTCCTGGGATGGCTAAGATAAAAAGGACAAACAGGAAGTGTAGGCAAGGATGTGAAGCCCTTGACACTTTCATCCATTGCTCGAGGGAAGAGTGTCAAAAGGGTGAAAACATTGGGAAAATGTTCTGGCCATTTCTGTCAAGGCTAAATATACCTCATGATCCAACAATTCCATTCCAATTATTTACCTGAGAGACCAAAACAAGTATCTATAAATAGACTTTTATAAAACGCCGTAGCGGGTTATTCAGAGTTCTTAGTGCTCAGAATAGCTCAGAGGCCCATTAACATGAAAACAAACTAAACTCACTAATAAAAAGAAACAAGCAAAGATGTATTTGACAAATAGGGTGAATCTCTCTACCTCCACTTCACCTCTCTCTCTCTCTCAAACACACACACACACACACACACACACACACACACACACACACACACAGTCTCTTAGCAGGGAAGCAGACCTTTCTTTCCAGAGGTTTCTAACCTTAGCCTGAGACTCATCCTTATCTCCCTCTCCGGGCCCTCATTCTTCCTAACACACAGGGGCAGCTGACTGAGTTCATCCCTAAACAATAGGGCCTAACTCTAGGAGGCAGGTGCTGTCTTTTCTGCAGGCTGTTTGGTCCCTGTGCATGGGCTCTGACTCTGGCCAAGAGGTGGCAAGGTAGAGGCTACCTCCACCGCAGCCACCAGTTCACCTTTCCCAAGGTAAGCATGTAGCTTGACAAGAACCTGGCTCGCAAATCAAAGCGAGCGCTGCCCCACCTCCCCCGTAAATCATGTGTGATCCATCTGGGTAATGACGCCTCCAGTGTAATTCCCTATTAAGAGGCTTTATCTGGAGAGATAAGCAGCTGGTTCCCCTGTCACTAATTGCTGTCTGCTGTGATTTTAAAACATCTGCACCATTGTGCTCTTCATTTTCATATTCTAATCACTGAGAAACTTGAAAAAGGTACATCATTGATTGTTTCTATGGGTTAATTAGTACACAGTCTCATTGTAGAGACAATTTAGAGGCAGCCAGAACCTCAATCAGGAAGTTTGTTTTAAAAATTAATAACATCAGCGTGAGACTGGAGGGACAGTCACATCAGAGAGCTATCGGGACAGTCTCAGGAGGGACGGAAGCCACTCTTTGTTGCCCTCTACAGAGGAGAGATGCCAACAGGGCATGAAGCAGGGCAGTTGAGATGGCAATAGAAAGATTGAGGGAACCCTGGATTGTGGCTCCCTAGCACAGTATGACCCCCTCTTGTCCCTCCCCCCATTATAGCTATCCCAAGTAGCCCCCGTTCCTTTTCCCTGCCAGCACAAATTGGAACTTTGCTGACATCAGTTTAAAATATTTAAAATGCATCGGACCCCAAACGACCAATTATACTTTAAGGTCTGTTCACTATCTTCTTTGTTCTACCTCAGTTATGGGAGGGACCAGAGAGGAAGTCTGGAGCACAGAGCAGAGGAGAGGGAGGACTATAATCCAGTGCTCCTCAACACCAACTGCTTGGAATTCTGGGATTCACCTCAGGACTCTCTTAAAACTTGGATTCGGATTCTGCTAGTCTAGGGTGGGGCTAAGATTCTGTATTTCTACCGAAGGACCACTACTAGTGATAAGCTATTCTTTCTTCAAGCAGTTGATTAGCGTTCTCACTTCTGAAAGTCATGGAATAACAGAGAGGCTGCCATATACAGTGGGGGTGGTGTGTGTGTGTGTGTGTGTGTGTGTAAGATGTACTATAAGCTGAATTAACCTCTTGGTCTCTCACCCAGAAATTTGCAGCAGTGTCTTTGGTCATGGGGGAGTTGTAGGACCGGAAGCTAGTGAGTATCCCAGTATCTCCCTCACAACGGGCATTATCATACACCTCCTACCTTTAAACTACTGTTCAGAATTAATGATCTTCCTCCAGCCTCACTGGAGATGACCCGGCAGCACGAGACAGGAGGGAGCTCACACCGGCACGAAGAATGCAGTTTTATCTATTTGCTAGTGCTTCCTTTTCTCTTTAAAAGAGGCTTACCTATTTTACTGTGCATGTATGAGTGTTTTGTCTGTTTGTATGTGTACCATGTGCCTGCCTGGTGCTCATAGAAGTCAGAAGAGAGTGTCTGATTCTCTGGAGTTATAGCTGGTTGTCAAGTACCACGTGGGTGCTGGGAAGCAAACATGGGTCTTCTGCAAGAGCAGTAAGTGCTCTTAACCTCCGAGCCATCTCTCCAGTCCCAGGTAGTGCTTTATTCTCTTGAGCTGAACGCTCTTTACTTTTTTCTTTCATGAAACATCACGATAAATAGGGGCAACAAGTAAGCCGAAACACAGGGTGGCTGGGGGTGAGCGTGATATCTCAGCAAATCAACGAAAAAATGCACCGTGGAGTGAGTTCAATCTCCTGCGCTGTTTTTAGCAATTTTCAGACTCCATGAATCTGGATATATTTTTATTCTATTGTTAGATAAATGCAATTGGGCTTTTAATTATGTGACCTAAATAGTGTGTCTTGGCAGAGGGGGGCTGGGGGAAGGGATGGCTAATAGTGAAGATGTTTGAAAAGGGCACCCACAAGCCTACTAGTTTAGACACTTCCCAACAATACTCATAGTAAATATTGCAATTGGAACTATCCCATGCAGATTCTGCCAGAAGTCACAGACTGCCAAATAAAAAGCTAGGGCCAGGTATGGTGTACCCCTCGAGTTGCTGGTCAGAGGTGTCCCAGAGACAACTCCACACCAAATAACAGGATATTGCCATAACTCTTGGTTTTGTTCCAGAACTTGTGGTAATCCCCTCCTGCTGAAGAAACTACACAGTATTGATCACAAGACATAGAGAAATCAAACTGGTGCTGCCCAGGAAGCTTCCTCCCTCTGGTAGCTTGCACAGTATGAGGAAGTGCTATGTAGGCATCTGAGGGGGAAGAGCCATCAACAGTTTTATCCATCTACAAATCATGTGAGCAACAGTAAAAACTAACCTGGCAAGGTATGCCTACGGGTATAACAGTCATACAAATGCCAAGGGTAACTGACCACTTTCTGATTGGACGTAAGTCTTCTCAGGAAGACACACATGTCTGGTACTGTAAATCTGGCCAGAGACCATTGATAGAAAGCTCACAAGCCCCAGGGGTAAACTTACTATGATTATTCTGCTCTACAGACATAGTACCAGATTTCCTTCTAAGTTCGTATCCCTATACCCAGAGATTAGTGTAGGTCTCAGACCTCAACAAAGGCGTTTCTCTGGGCAGTGGATGGTTGTTAAGGCTGAAAGTCATAGCTGGTCAAATTGCAGAGGGTAAGTGTGGAGTTCTCAGTCTAAATGGCACTTCTATATCAAACACAGACAGACAGACAGACAGATGCACGCACGCACGCGCGCGCACACACACACACGGGGTGGGGGGGAGGAATAAAAAAGAAACAAAAAAAGAATAGAATAACTCCAAATGATATTCTGCTATCCTCATAGATCAGGGCCTTGCTCAGCCACCATCAGAGAAGCTTTCTCCTGTGGTACGAAAGTTACATACAGAGAAACCCAGTGGGACAAGATGCAGAGAGTGGGGGAACTTGGAACACTTGGCTCTAAATGGGATGTCTCGAACAAATCCCTCTCCACAGAGCTCAGGCAACCCCGTAAAAGAGGAGGTGGAAAGAGTGTCATCACCAGAGGAGATGAGCAACTCGCCTGTCTATGGGGAGCAGGCATCAGGGACTTGTGTCTAGAAGCTGGAATGTGGACTGAAGGAAATGAGACCCTTGTATGACAGATCTGAATCCAGTAGGTGGATGGGAATGAAGCTGTTCTACAGAGGCCACATGGAAAACCATGAAATCTTGCAAATCACTCTAATTCTGGTGATCTGAACAGCACCAACTCATCCCAATCAGTCTGCCTCTCCAATAGTAACTCAGGTAACAAGCACCTAGGGGTTTCCCACGAAGGCTTCCAGGGGGTGACTTTCAAAAATCTTGGCACCCATCAGAGACAGGCCACTAGGGAGCCAGGACAGCCTTTGAGAGACCACTCTATGGTGCCACAAGGACATCCCATGCCAGATCCAGAAACACCACGTCTCAGCACTTCCTGAGAAATTAATAATTGAGAAAAAAATATTAAAAAAATTTAAGATCTTTTTCTCACAGTCTTTGTGGATTTTATACAAAGAATAATACTGACGTCAAAGGCCTAGCATATTAGCTGCAGGTAAACCTCCTCCCAACTCTGTATTCAGGACACTTCTGAGTGTTACCAGTCCCCCCAGCAGGTCTCTACTTCCAAGGCAAAGCTCTTAATTCAGCTTATCCCTTATTTGGTTAATGTGTTTCTAACTTTTCATTCAGGTCTTACCTAAGGTGATATGACCTTGAGTAGGTTTTATGTAACCTCTCTTTCCATCACACTGATCAACCTGCGCATGTCTGCTTCTCCAAGCTGCTCTGGAGGCGGGAAGGATGTGAAAGCATTTTGGAAACCATAAAATACTATATAAATGCAGGTTACTGCTGTTTGTTATTGCTTCACTGAAAACTCTTCTAATGACTTGGGGAAGCTGAAAACACTGAATATAGTTCCTGTAAAAACAGCATGGGATATAGAGATAAATAAGAGAATCATCTATAGATTCTATTATTTCTATCGACTTTCTTGGACTTATGGAACCTTACCACCCCACTTTTCTGGTTTCAGCTGATGTGGGAACAGGAACAGAAAGGTAAAGAAGAGAAAACGAAAACAACATCCCTCCCCACTCTGGCAATAAACTTCTAGCTCCAAAAGCAGGTTTTATTTAGTGTGCTATAAAAACAGGCATTTCTCCCATCATAAAAGCAGCCTGCCTACTCAACTTTATTTTTTTTTTTAGAGGTGAGATGGCTGGTGGAGATTGAATGCTGCCACATTCTGAGCAGGCCACAGCCTGCCCTTTCTCCCCCAGTCCCCATTTCCTGCCCTTGCAAACTTGTATTTATATTGAGAAATGAAAGTGATTCCTGAGTATTTTATTACATGTGAATTTAGTGGGTTGGGGGAGTAGGGTTCTGGTGCTGGAGCTAAAACTTGTCTCTCTGTTTTATAAAATGCCTCCTGGGTACTCGACAGCTTGCTCTCTGTAGTTAAAAAGATGAAGGCTTAGTGGGATTGTAGCCACTGTCCTAGGCATTAAACAGACATTCTGGAAAGTTTAGCTAGTCTGGTGGAATTTTTTAAAAAGCCAAGAAACTTTACACGAGCTGATGAGGGAAGAGGAGTGAACTTGGCACACCGTGTGGGGTTTCCCACGTTGGGCATGCCTCCCTCTGAAGTGTTGTCCAGATCTTCAGGCCATGCCATCTGCGAGCTCACTGTGCTCTTCTTAATCACCTGGGAACATTTCTGATGTCTCACGAGAGGTTATTGACGAAGTAGATGCCCACATGAATTTGTTCTCTTCGTGGTGGGTGATTGATGTATTTTGGGAGTTGGCTTCTCCCTAAATAATCAGAGCTGGCACTGAGACCTCCCTGGGGGCCGTGGTGTATTTCCAAGTTTGTTGTGAATGAAGCTATGTCCTGTTAAGCTGGAATTACACTCCTGGGACACAAGAGCAGCTTAAAACACAGTAGACGCTAAGTGAAAGCATTAGGGTGAGTATTGGGGTTCTCGTGTATCCAGTGCACGCACTGTTCCTCTAGGTCTCAGTTTCCCCACAAACAAAAGCGCTGGGACAATCAGGGATGTCCATGCTCATCTCAGCTCTCTCACTGTAAATTCTAGAACTCAGTCATTCTCACTTCAGGATGGAAGAGAGAGGAGGAGCTTCAGAATTAAAAACCCTAAATACAGATGAGGTTGTTTCCCTCGCTAGCCATTACCTTTTTCAGCTGGGCTTCTCTAAGCCAGCTCTACACAAAAGCCCTAGGCCGTCGGTGACATTTGACTCAAGCATCCCCCAGCCCGTTTATCAATGGGAAGGACAGAGTGACAGGAGCCTGGGGAACCAGATGCACAGAGGTGCCTAGCCCGCATCCTGGCATCATTGATGAACTAACTGCCAGTTGCCCTCTGGTACAACCTGAAAGCAAGCTAAAGTCCCAAAGGTCTCACATATATAACTGGGCAATCCAGATGTTTTCCTGTTGTGTCTGTCTGAAACCAAATAAAGAACAGGCTTCAGGGATTTCCTGAAAAGCATAAAACTTGGCAAAAGAAGTAAAAATCGGAGTGCAGAGTAGATCTCTCTGGTAGCCATGAAACTTCTACAGATATATCCCATTTCTTTAACCCTCAAACTGCCACCACTCCATCCTAATTTCTTTATGAGTACAGGTCTTGTATATTTTAGATTGCACATCCTCTTCCACGTGGCATTAGGATGCCATGGAGAACACACTCATAGCTCAGCGGATATTTTATCTGTGATAACAACACATTTTCTAAGTTGTGGCTATTCAAGATGAAAGATGCAAGTATGTCCATAGATCAAGCAGTGTTAAGATGGCCATTCAGTATTGAAGGCTGAGTTTACCATGGTCAAGGCTGTGTCAACCAGTTGGTGTTATTCAGTTCTGCTGTTGTATATATTGTATACAGTGACCCTAACTTCTCAGCTGGCTCATGAAAACATTCTCTGAGCACTGGAGATCATTACTTTAAAGAACAAGATCAGGACATTTTAGTCCAAGTGAATGGCCATGTGCTTGTGTGTTAATGTCACATATACACACACACACACAACAACAACACCATCAACAACAACAACAATAATCAACAGTATCAGGAGCTCTTTCTGGGAAGCAGAGTGCAATACAAATCTCAGGGGGCATCCTGACACTAAACTCTCGGACATTAGTTTTGTAGACAGAAATAATGCCCTCTGTCTCGCAAGCACTCAGTCATGTTACTCAGGAGAAAAGTTGTCAATGCTACATGAACAGCTTGATATCTAGAGTGTCACAGTCAGATCTCCGGTCACTTACTTCTTTCTTGCTATTTCTTTACATATAAACCCACAAGACTAGCCACGTTCTCAAGCGACCCTAAGAATATGTGCTATCCTGACACCACTATTCTTTGCTATGAACTAATCAACATGGCAGCTGGCCAATTGGGGATTAGGCAGGAGACTCTTTTGAAGGCTGAGCTAATCCATGGTTTGAAGGTAAACATGTGGAACTTCTGAGCTAACAATCTCTAGGAGAGTTTCCCCGACTCTCTTCTCATCTCTTGGAGGATACAGCAGTCACCCTAAGTGTCTGTCATTACATGTCTGCTTCCCTGACATTTTATAACCGACAGCATCTTTGCTCAAACATGTGCCATGGACTTAGATTCCCTTGCCATGTGTGCTGTGCCCCTTCAGTTTGAAAGAAGAGAGAGCTACTTCACCTGGAGATAAGAGCTTCCCAATGCTGCATGTCTGCTCACTCACTGGGTTCATTTCTTCTAGGCAAGGAAAACACTGGCTTTAAAATGGAGGCTTTGTCCTTTCAACAGCTGCTCCAGAGAGCTGGAGAGAAGAGAGTTTTAATCGGGCCACACAAAGCTCAGATTCTAACCCAACTGCCTTGTAGGAGGAGGGGGAGGTGATAATTGCACAAGCCCTATATAAAGATAATCTGCAAGAGCAACACTTTACATTCTAACAATGGCTGGGACTCACTTGGTAACATTTGACAGAACTGAAAACATCTCCCTTCCTAGGACCTCCCTGAAGATCAGAGACACAGTTCAAGTATGTTCTATTAGAAGAAGCATGGATTTTGCAATTCTGCAGGTGGAACTGAGATTTTCTTGCACTGCACTTAGGGCTTGGGGTCAAATCATTTATGAAAGTCTGCATTTGCTTCAGATCTAAACAGAAGCAAATCTCAGCAGACAAATCTCAAATGGCTGAAAGACACTCAAGGAAATGCTCAACATCCTTAGTCATCAGAGAAATGCAAATCAAAACAACTCTGAGATCCCATCTTACACCTGTAAGAATGGCCAAGATCAAAAACACGGGATGACAACTTATGCTGGAGAGGACGTGGGGTAAAGGGAACGCCCCTGCATTGCTGGTGGGAGTGCAAACTTGTTCAGCCCCTTTGGATATCAGTGTAGTGATTTCTCAGAAAATTAGGAAACAACCTTCCTCAAGACCCAGCAATACCACTTTTGGGTATATATCCAAAGGATGCTCAATCATGTCACTAAGACTCTAATTGATGTGAAAACAAAGCAGAGAGTGAAGACCTGTGGCTAGGTGTATGAGTTACTTGCAAAGAGATAAGGGGATGATCCTGACTCTCTTGATGCTGGGAAGCTGTTTCATATTCATCACTATATTCTTAAGAAGTTAGTTCTTGGGCACCAGAGAAGAACACTCTTTCCTTGACTTCCAGTTTAGTGGATGCTGCCTTTGAGGGTTTAATCACAATCCACAGGGGCCATCGTGGTTCCAACTCTCAGAGGCTCAAAATCATAATGGGCAACCACTAATGGCTGACAGCAACGTATGCACTAATACATACACACAGAGACTATTGCTAAACCACTTAGCCTGGGTTCTCATCCCTTACTGTCTTATCTTGCTGATTTCAATGGGCAGTTTCTCATTCTGCAAGTCTTGGTTAAATTATATTTGGTTTGCAAGATCCAACTCAGGTCCTCTTTCCTTTAAACCATTCTCTTGCTCACTCATTCAGCTAACACTGTCGACCAATTATCTAACACCGAAGCACATTCTTTGATGCAGAGCTGAGCAGTGCTGTAGCCAGACTATTTCTGTCCCTGTAAACATGTTAGAAATGCAACGTCCACCTTGATGCATTGGGAGATATAATCTAATCCATGCTATAGGCATGTGCGGATTACCACTATTA
Organism: Chionomys nivalis; assembly: GCF_950005125.1. NCBI lineage: Eukaryota > Metazoa > Chordata > Mammalia > Rodentia > Cricetidae > Chionomys > Chionomys nivalis. Next base: position 8,925,344 of record NC_080099.1, on the reverse strand, counting down.
TAGGAAAGGCTATAGGAGTGGGTTTGCACTGATTCTGCTGCTGTCTTGGGGGTATTGTGTTAAAAAAAAAAGCCTCCTTGTGAGCAGAAATACAAAGCCTTAACCTCTGGCATTTTGATCTTGAGAATACCAGATGATGAGACATACATTTTTGTTTATTACAAATGACCTAGCCTTGGTTATTTTGTTATATCAACACTAAATGTATTAATGTAAATAGTGAGCAAATCAACACCCCTTATATCAGGAAACTTACATTATATTGAATAGAAAGTAGACAAGAAACAAAAGCAAAATTCTGAAAATATATTTAAGTATGAGTTATCCCACTGTGTATGTTAATTAATAATATGCCTATCTATACAAATATATGGTATTTACATGTACTATAAATATATGTACATGGATTAACATTAATGAACTGATATTAATTATAAAGAAAATAATCAGATCATATATAGGGATAAGTTTAAAGGTGGAAAGATTTGATTTAGAAAGGCTGGTCAAAGATATTCATTCTAATACTGCAATATTTAATCACATATCCATATCAAATTGACTCTTGATTCTCTACATAATGAATAGCTGAAGATTCAGAATGCTATGGCTAAGGTCTTAACTCCCTCTGTGTCTTATTTTTGTTCAATATAAATTTGCTGGGTATTATGTCATAAACCATGCTGTCTAGATGTTGGGGTCACCATTGAGAATGGGATGGCTATAGTTCTGCCTCAAGGGAGCAGTGGGCTGATGCAGGGACCAGCACCGTCACTCTGTAACGGAAAGTGTTACTGGAAGAAGCATGTTGGCTACACTCCTGCTCTATTGTCATTGAAATCCAGTGAGTGGATGACATGTGCTATGGCTATGGAGAACAGTCTTTCACAAATGGGCATGCAAGGAACTGCCCTTAGAAATGAGGCTTGCACTCAGCTTTTACTGGGGCCACTTATGGGGTCCATCCCAGTGGTAGTGCAGGTAAGATAGCCATCCAGCTTAGAGTTGCTAACTAGAACATAAATTCTAATGCTCTCAGGCTCTATTATATTAATTAATATCTTTTCTTTTTTGTTTGGTTTGGTTTGTGTGTGTATGTGTGCGTGTGTTTGTGTTTCCATTCTAACTATTGAGCAGAGTTGAGTAACTTGTCTGGAATCAAAAGCATTCACAGCTTGAAACCTTGTAGATTCTGCCCCTCACTGGAGCAAACCTCACCACCCCTGATTTACATCTAGAATGATAAAGGGTGGGTAACCATCAAAGCAATCACTTCCTTTTTTGGCAGCCCCATGGCTTCCTTGTGCTCAAGTGGGGTGGATCTTCTGTTCCCTATCTCCTAGTCAAATGGTGTGACCCTATCATGCAGGGATTTATGTTAACTTGGACACAGCTAGACAACTTTTCATAGAGAAGATCTAGCCAGTGGTAGCAGAGTTCCAGGTCACTCCAGCTAAGCCTGCGTCCCTCTTCATCAGGCTGAGGTGCTGGCCCTATCCCAGTGACCCAACTTTATAAGTACATGTCCTTGAGAACTCTAACTAGAAAAATAAAGCTGGCCTCAAATGTAAACTCTGATTATGGGGATTACTGTTTTGAAGCAGATTGCGCATGTGTTCATTTCATCAAATTCTCTGACAACTGTTTATCGAGAAGAAGTAGAGATGGCGCAGCGGCAGCAAGAAGGATTTTGACTCTCACAACTCTAATCTTCTTTGCTAAGCCTCCCAAAGTACAAACAGAGGGCAGGCCATGTGGGCCATCCCTGGGGAACAAGTCCATGTAAGGCCATGTGCACACACTGGAGTTTAGTGAGATACAGGTCGGCTGCATGTGCAGCTGGTGTGTCCCAGGCTACCTTTGCTTTGACACTTCCTTCTACACGTTGAGGCCTCTGGGAGTCCTCAACAAAGAATCCTCCATGAGAAATACAGTTATCTGGGACTCTCCTGAGCAGTGGCTTTGAGTTCAGAGAGAGAGAACCCAGTGTCCCTCAGCATCTCACAACCTGAGTTGTAAGAGGCAGATTCAGACAACGGTCAGCTTGAGGCAAGCTGAAGAAAAGGAACCTTTCCTTGTTGCTGGGGATGACAGAAAATGAGGAGGTGATTGACCCCTTCCATCCCTTAAACTCACACCTGGAGTTTGAAGCTGACCCTATTAACTGACTGGATCAGTGAACCATACAGTCAGGCATTTAGATAGCATTTGGCCTGGCTTGTGACTTTCTGTTTCTCTGATGTCTCAGGTAGAACATGAAAAAAGAAAATCCAAGGTGAGTAGTTAGAGAATTGGAGAGCTGCAAATACTCTCAAATATCCTGCCTCAACTCACTGCGCCCCAGGTGGCAACGACACAGAAAACTCCCCCATGCCAAAGTCACAGAGGAATTCTAATTACTTTTCCATTTTGGGAATAAGGAAGCTGAGCTTACTGAGAAGGGGCTGACAACAGAACTGTCTTCCCAATTCTGGTCTAGGCTCCCCATCTCTGAGTATATTGAAAATGACCAGGGTGATACTCTGGGCGTCCTCTGAAAAATGGGGCCCCCTTCACACCAGCAAAAAGTATCTTCTGTGTCTGTCTGTTTCTTTGTCTCATTGAGTTCCTTAAAGTCAATCAATAGGGCAAGATGAAGTATCCATGAGTGAATGAGGTCTATAAAACAGCAAGCCTCTTCAGTTACCAAGTGTGTGCCCCCAGACCTGGAGCAGGCTACACATTCCGGACATGTTTCAGAAGCATTTCCTTTTGTGATTTCCAAGACCCCATGTGAAACTGGGAAGGGAGGAGACTGTTAGTGCCATTTTGGACTTGAAACTAATGACTTACCTAAGGCTTCAGAAATTAATAACAAAGCTGGGGGTTACATATAGATATCATAATATAGTTTGTCTCATTTAGCCTTATTATTTATTCTGAGTACCCAGAAATACGCAGTGTCAGGTGGTCTCTCAAGACTTAATTCTGCATTTTCCAGCAAGACAAGGTCAAGTCACAGTGCTGTGAGGGTCTGTCCAAAGCAAGATTCCAGAGTGACATGGACAGCAGTGCTATTTAAATGGTGTTTATGTCATGAGAGTGCTTGAGAAGAACATAGTAAATATTTGTAGACAGTAAGAAGGGACATTTGTAGCATCAAGCAGTTCAAGGAACTTTTCCTCACTGAGCCACGACTCTTAGTACTAGGAATTCAGCTATCCTGGAAAGTGGAAATCAGAATATGAAAACAAACATGAAGGGGAAAGTCAGTTTTCTGGACTCTGAGGTCGATCATCAGCAGAATGATTTGGAAAGGAAAAGAAGTAGAAAGGGACTCAGTCTTGGGATTCTTCAGGGCTACATTTGGATCATAATTGGTACTTGCTAGCAAGGTGACAAGGAATGAGCATCATAATAGCTCCCTCTGATCCTCATCAGGACAGATAGAGATGGACAGAAGGATGTGCTTGACCCATGGCATGTTGCAGGGCAACAGTTGGCTGTGCTCCATTCTTCCCAAGGTCCTCTTCTGTTTTCTGGCTTTAAACTGATTTGACTCAAGTGAAGCCCAGTTCTGATGCACACCCTGAGTATTCTCTGAACTCTTTATGGCTCAATCATTACTCATCACATGTATCTAACACCTGGTCTTCATTAATAACCAAAGATAGACATTTATGCCCTTATCCATTTTCTATTATTTTAATGTGTTTCTGTCTGTTTGCCCTTTTAAGTAAAGATCAAAGGCCCTGTAAGTCTGCCATCATGTCCTCCTTTCCTTCTGGGTGTTTGACATAGGGTTAGACACAACTTGCTTGGAGTCATCAATTGACTAGCTGGTTAGTTGAATGAGTCAAACCCACTACTTGATACTAATGTCCTTTTTTGACAAGAAGAAAATACATACTACATACATACATACACAAACATACTCACAAATTTTCCCTAGCCTACCAAGTAAAACCTAACATAATCTTAATTAGTGAATTAATTTCTGAGTCTGGAGAGCTGCTTAGAGAATTGTCATTCTGGAGTATGATGGAGTAAGGGGACTCGAGTTGGCAGTCTCACAAGTTGCTTTCTGAGGCATTTGAAAACTCAGAGATCCTCCATGACCAAACTGGAAACACAGTGCCCAACACTGTTTTCATCATCAGTTTCTACAACTAGATTCAAATCAATGAAAGTACACATTCATGCACTTTATACTGCCCATCATAATGTTTCTTGAAAGGACTCTTCTTCTTACCTGTGATCTGTGAAGGAATTATAATAGGCTCTGACTCAGGACATCCAAGGTCATTCCCAATAATTCACATGATATTTTTTTCCCTTAATATGTGCCTCAGGACACATTTTGGATAAGAGCTAAGAGAAAGAACACTTCATGATATTGGTCTGGAAACTGAATCCTGAGCTCAAGTACTATTTCTTTTGCTAAGTTACTTTATTTGAAAATGTGAAGCGCTGGCTATGATGAACCTCAAGACTCCTTCTGGATCTTCTCAAGAAAATCTCACTTCAGTCCCAATCTATACTAATCAATAAGGACCAGTGACATTCATCCCTATCTCCAACTATAATTTTCTGCCATTACTTAAAGATATAAAACCTTAAATCAAATGTCTCTCCTATTTTTGTCTGAAATGTAACAGCCCCTAAAAAGGTAGTAGAATGTCAAACAAATTCACTATTTGTCAACAATAATGATCACTTGAAGACAGTGGTTTCCAACCAACCTAGAAAAAAACCACAACAACAACAAAAGTAAATAGAAATTAGGCTAAAAGTCCAACTTGAACCCTTGATACTGAACTTGCAAAGCCAAATGTGATGAACCATTTCCCCATTTGCCCACTTGATATCTGTGTTGCCTGGAAGTAGCATAGTTCGTGGATGAAGGAATTGGTTTCATTCATCAAGATCTGCCCTAAGTCATGTATTCATATCTGATATAAACAGCCATGGTTATGTTTTGAATCATTACTATTCCCCTCCCAGGTGGCTCACTATCCTTAAACATTAAGATGATGTCTATACAAGCCTGTACAAGGAGCAAAAAGAGATTTTACGTTAAGAATCTGAAAAAAAAGTCTTATTATTGAATTATGGGAAATTATAGACAGAAGTTTCTGTCCCGCCTAATCCCACAGTCGTTCAGTCCTAAAGAAACACATGGAGGCTTATATTAATTATAAACTGTTTGGCCTCTTAGCTCAGACTTATTATTAACTAGCTCTTACAACTTAAATTAACCCATAATTCTTATCTATGTTTAGCCATGTGGCTTGGTACTTTTTCTCAGTAAGGCATTTTCATCTTGTTTCCTCTGCTTCTGGTTGATGACTGCATCTCTGCCTTTCCTTTTCCCAGAATTCTTTTAGTCTGGTTGCCCTGCCTATACTTCCTGCCTAGCTATGGGCCAAATCAGCATTTTATTAAACCAATACGAGTGACAAATCTTTATAGTGTACAAGAATATTATCCCACAGCAGGAAATAACAGTGATTTTGATATTATTGATGGCTCCAACACTGTGTTTAGAATCTATAACTTATTTCAGGACAAAAATAAAGGTTTACTCTAAGTAGCACCATTACTGGACCCTGATCTATCTCTCTGTCTATCTATCTATCTATCTATCTATCTATCTATCTATCTATCTATCTATCTATCTATCTATCTATCTACCTATCTATCACCATAATGGTATGCATAGCCTATGTTACAAAAGATGGCAGAAACAAGAAATAAGCCAGGCAAGCCATACCTCACTAGCAACTGAAAATGAAATGGGGCCCACTGTGGTGTGGTGTCAACATGACCTTTACACACCAGCTAGAGTTAGTGCGAACCACTGGAAGATATATGAGAAACCGTACTGAAAGGATAGACAGACACACAATTCTGGGTCCCAAGACAGAGACCCACTCTACTCATTTTCTCATGGACTGTGAAGGCTCTAATGGAAGAAGTAAAGGGATTTTGTGTGGCCCTGGATCTCCTTTCCCAGATCACACTCCTCTTCTTCCAAGCCCCACTGTCAGCAGAATGTTCCTATAGCCCTAGCCTTCATTAAATTGACTTTGTGCCCCTCACTGAAATTGTACCTTGTACTCCTCTTTGCTCAGCATCCTTGCACACCTATAGTTCAAAAGGGTGTTAATACTTGAATCCAGTTATGAGGTAGCCTTGCAAGAAGACGCTTTCATCAAAGCTAGTAGGGAATGACATACCAAAAAAGACTGAATTCCTATGACATGACAAAGCTGTGTCACCAGTCATGATCTTAAACCAGGAGTCATTCTAGAGCAAAGTCAGCTTCAGTCTTTGTAGAGACTTGTTCTGCTGGTTTCATGTTTTGGGCAGCTACCATTGACATTCCCTGACACAGAGGTCCAGCACTTTGTATTTGTGGGGGAATATTCATGATGCCCCATTACAATCAAGCAAGCCATGTCTCAGGGCCAGATTTAGGTGGGCTTGAAGCAGTCCACTCCCTCTGTTATAATCCCATTTTGAATCCCTTAGTTCCCTGACTTCACAACTCTCAGTCATTCTGGGCTGAATGCCAATATCTGAGGGAAGGGACTTCATATTTTATGGTTGCTGACAGTTAAAAGAAAGGCCAGGACTCTGGAGCATGGGACAACCATCTGTCCCCTTATATTCTTAGCTATCCTTGAGGGGAAAGGTGTAATGGCCAGGAAAGAAGGATCAACAAGAAGGAAATAGAAAGGAAAACAACAAAATCCTCTCTTGAGCCCATCAAGAGGTGGGTAAAATCCTCTGAATATCGAATCCACCATCATGGAAAATGTACACAGGTGTGCTCAGCAAGCATCGAGAGATACAGGGAGCTTCCAGAAGGAAGGCAATCATCGGCAATCATTCCATACCATACAGTTCTCTCAGACTCAACTGCATGAAATTTCAGAAAATTCTTGGGTAACATTCCTACAAGTCTTAAGAGAAACAGGCAAAACTCAGCACTTCCACAAGTCATCATAGAGCTACTGATATGTGATAAAGTTATTCTTCAAATTGTATGGAGGTTTATGACCAACATTTAATAAGCAAGTAAGCTGAGCTAACTTGAAAGAGCATATTAATGTCATTTCATTCAAAAGCCAATTTGCTCTTTATGTTGTTGGAAGAATTTAAATCTCCAAAACCCTTAGAAGCTCTTTCTCTTGCATGTGTGTGTGTGTGCATGTGCAAATGTGTGTGTATGTAAGTGTGTATGTTCTTGCATATGTGGAAGCCTACTCTTTGTTTTTAATGTTTTAACTAAAGTATGTCATGGAAAATTTCTTTCCTGGTCTTAAATATTTGACAGTTTGTGGGTCTCTTGTGCCTAGCCAGATATCTGTCTAGTTTGGGCACATTTTCTGATATGATTTTACTGAACATTTTTCTAGCACCTGGCTCTGGATTTCTTCCTCCTCTATACCTATAACTTGGAAACTGTAACTTTTCGGCATTTTTCCAAGCTCATCTATGCTTTGTTTATTTTATCTTTTAACTTTTCATTGACCTTTACTGAGTAAGATAATTCTTCTACTTGGTTTTCCATTCCTGAATCTGTACTTCCAATGTAATAAATTCCATTGGTAGTACTCTCCCCTGAGATTCTTAATTGGTTTATTGAGTTTTACATTTCCAGTATCATTTGGTTTGGGTCATCTTAAAAATAATTCAAACTCTATTTTCATGTCTTGGCATGATTTGCTTATTTAATTCATCTCTTCATATTTGTCTTCTTTGATTTGCTTGACCATATTTTTAATTATCCTTTTAAATGCTTTGTGTGTTTCCCATGTCACTTTCAATAGGAGCTATTGCTATGGGGTCTGTATTTTAGAGATATGACATTAAATTTATTTATTTACTATCTTTTTGCGAGTATCACTGTTATCCATGCATTGGGATTGAAGTATCTGGAGCTAGTTTATTGGTTAAATTTTCCTTCCTTCCTTCCTTCCTTCCTTCCTTCCTTCCTTCCTTCCTTCCTTCCTTCCTCCTTCTCTCTCTCTCTCCCACCCTCCCTCACTCCTTTTATTTTCTCTCCACAGACAGGCTTATAATGTTCAGGACTGGGCTAATTCATAGCAGGGTTTGGATCTCAACTTTTTCCATTTGTCTAGAATTTGAAGATACAGCTTCTATACCTGTCTTCATTCTATGCTAGTGTGGTATCTCCAATGGTTTTGTTAAGAAGCCTACAGTAATTCTTCTAGCAGTGTAGACTAGTGCATCTATACTCTATCTGGGGTATTGGTCACTATGCTTCCTGTCTGTACAACTGACTCGATTGAGAATCAACTAGTAGACACACCTGTGGTCATGCCTGGGAGAATGTTTCTAGATTAGTTTAATAGATATGGAATGTTCCACTTCAAATACAGGCAGCACCATTCCACAAGCTGATCCCAGACTGTGGAAACAGGAGCACGTGAGCTGAACATGAGGATTTTCTCTCTTTGCTTCTTGACAGCTGATGTACAGTGACCAGCTGCCTCATGAACTCTGGCTGCTGTGAATTCTCTGCCATGATGGACAGGAATCGTAAAGTGTAAGCCAGAATAAGCCCTTCTTACCTTGTCTTGTTATTTTGTCATAGTAACAAGGAAATTTACTAAATATGTGGTCCAACTGACCTTATAGTTTAACATGAATAAAAGCTACAAAAACAAAACAAGGGAAAATAGCATGTTCAGCAGTAAATACCTGCTTCAGACTATCATCAAACGAGCAGCGCAGATTCCAAGTGCCAGAGTTCCCGAGAAAGAGGTTGACAAATGCATTCAGTTTAGCTATCACATTGTGCTTTTTATTTTGAATCTTCTCTGTACTAGACACTGCTTGGATTAGGTACACAAAAGTTCAACATAAAGAAGGTACCGTGTCCTAGTCATAATGTCATAATGTCTGAAGTCATCATGGAAAAGAGACCATGTCCTAGTGTTATAATGGCTATGAGAATGAGAATTGTGTTAAAACAATCAAGCTCTTTGATCTTTATGATCAAATTTACACAATTCTCATTTGATCATAAAGATCAAAGAGCTGGATTGTTTTATCAAATTTTTGATGGACAGGGAAACTCCTTAGATTATTTCTTTCTGTCTTGTCTTCTCAGTCATTTCCTCAAAGTGCCCTCAGATTCTCTGTGGCTTGGTTACAAATTCTATTACAGGTATCTGGGTACTGTTCAAATGGAAGGTGTTCTTCCTCCTTGGCTTTTAAGTAAGGCAATCCATGTTTTCAAAATTGCCAATAGCAATCCATCTCTGCATGTCCTTGACATCATGGGACCACCCAAGAGGCATCTTGGTGTACCATAACTCCATTTTTTCACACGAGAGAGAACAGATGAACACTGTTGGTGTTAGTGTGAGAACAGTTTAATGGACACAGAAATTATTATTCTGTGTGTGTGTGTTGTGATAGCTTAGATTAAGTTGAGTCTTGATATTTGATATATGTGCTTAATAATGAAAATAATAACCATAGTGAATAGCTATGCTCCCTGGAAAGGATTTTTCTAAGTGTGCTAGTCAATTTGATAATTTAGACAATTTTAGAAATACTTCCAAATGGGGAGAGATTATTTTAAACATGTATGCAGTATCCTTTCAAATTTTCTATGCTTTAAATATTTTAATAATAAAAAGGTTGCTAGAAAATGCACATGTATCTTGTGTGACTCAGGGCTACTGAAAAGTCTGAGTGAAAGTGTCTCCCATACCTGTCCTGCCTCTTTACAAAGTTCATATCTGAAAATTCATCATCAAGAATCCTACCACAATTCCATTAAAATTTTATTCATATTACCATGTTTGCACACCAAACAGTTTTAGCAAATCCAGGCTGCCTTACGTACAGAAAACACATAGTACAATATGGTCAGCATTGATGTGGGAAATAATACACTATAAACTGTAACAAAGAACAGAAATGGGAAGGAGGAAGGGAAGAGAAGCAAAGCTGAGAGAAGCTGAGAGGAAAGAAGAACTCTAGAGTGGTACACTTCAATAGATCCTTCCAAAATGGCAGAATTAGACATTAGCACTATTTAATGGGATCGTGGTAGATATATCTAACTAACCAGTACTGGGAATGTAGAGACCATAATTAAAGTACAAAATTTCTAATTTTATGTAACTTTAACTGATTTAATCGTAAAGAAATATATGTTAAAATATAAAGCATTTGGGGCATGAATAAAAGACAGTTACTGCACAGTATTAATGATACACACTCCTAGGAGTGGTTGACCATGATGATTACAAGGCAAATGTTCCCAGTGCCACACTTTTATTTATAGTGTGCAACACACTTATGTGCAAAGTATACAATCCCTGTCTATTACAACAGGATGGGTAGATTGAAAGGATAGGGTATGTCAATCAGCAGGATGTTTGGAGACCTACTGAATGGCCTAATTGGTACAAACAGCTCACTGTGTCTCTGTTCTTGGTTTATCCCTATCTTAAGCCTCAGTCAAGAGACAGAGGACACCTCCCAATGGTAATAAGGTGAAGTACTTCTCATCAGTGAGCAGAAATAACTCGATGTAGGAAAAGATGACCTCACATAAATATGCAGGAAGACTGAATTCCTTAGGTGGATCTGTCGGTGGTCAAAATCTGAAACTGAAAAATATCTTTCTTTCGTTTGTTTTTCTTTCCTTCACTATATCAGTGCCATTGTGCCTGCTTGAAGAAGTGACCTGGGAGACCGGTCGCATCCCACATTAGACAGAAGAGCACACAGCAGACAGCGCTGCACAAGACTACAAAGCTGGAGATTAACCCTCATGTTGGACAGCACATGATAGGAAAGGGGAATCTATCAAAATGAGAGGCAGCTGCTGGACCTCAAAAGAAACAGAATGGAACTGAAATGACATGGCGAGCTCAAGGGCCGTCAACTAAACAGTTCTTGGTCTGTTCTGTGTATTGAAGACCCCCATAGAGTTTTCCTTGGAGGAAGTAAAGACATCCACAAGTTATGCTTTAAAGGATGGGGCCTAAGGAAGATTTTTGTTTGCTTTTTAGCATTAATTGACAGTGTCTTAGAGGCTCTAGGCTCAGGATTGGAAGACTTGGACCAGCGTAAATTCAAACCTTCATAGGAGCAGTCTGGTGCCCTTGGCAATCACGCTGGCCCTCTCCCGCCCACTTCACTGCTGGTACAGAGCCTGAGTTCCTTTATGCGGGCACTCCTCAGCTTGTTTCCTCACAATCAGGATTCTTAAAGCAGAGTTCTAGGCCTAGGGCACAGAACTAGTCTGAATTGAGACCTGAGAACTTTCTTGATGCAGGATTGGAAAGCATTGCACACTACTCCCAATGTCCTGGCAGTCAGGAAGTAGGGGGGAGAGAGAGAGAGAGAGAGAGAGAGAGAGAGAGAGAGAGAGAGAGAGAGAGAGAGAGAGAGAATATGCTGGTGCTTAGCTTGCCTTCTCCATTTTATTCTGTCTGATACCTTAGCCTGTGGAATAGTGTCATCTGTATTTAAGGGAGGCCTTCCCACTTCAAGTCATCTAACATATGAACTCCCTCCTAAGCATGCCTAGATCTGTTATGTGGTTCTAAATGCAATGACACTAAAGATCAGTCTTAACCATCACAGCTTATTAAAAATAACTGCCTCAGACTCTCAGATCCAGTAAGCATGAGATAAAACCTGAAAGCCTACATTTGACAGCATCCTCGCTGCTGTTTGCAATACTTTGAACACACTTATCCATTTGCCTCTGTTTTTCTTGTTTGGAATGTCTCTCCCCTCTAGTCCAGGTGATGCCAAAACTATGGCCACCTGTTTTTCAAAACCATTCTATTGCAACACAGTCATATCCATTCATTAATGAATTGTCTGTGGATATTTAAAACTACAATGACAGAATTGATGACAGAATTGAGACATTGCAACAGATTGTGTTGAGTGCTTGACTCCTTTATGTAAAAAGCTGGCCACAGTCGGCTCCTGTATCCACCACCTCCCCCCGCCCCCCCGCCAAATACTATCTTCTATATTGTTACCCATCTTTATACACTGTTTTATTTTACTTTCCAAACCATGTAAGTGTTCTGGCTTACTTCTATTTCGAGGGGATACTAATTTGCTTGTACGCACATAGACTCCAAGTCATAATTAGCTACATCATTTGAAAAGACCAATACACAAAGACTTATAATGCCCTTTGTTAACATTTATTAGGCAGTCTCACTGATAACCAAGAGGCGATGTTTAAAGTGTAGACCTTTCTGAATGTACAGGTAAAATACCCCTGATGTTCATCCTGATCTGAGCAGATGTCTAAGAACTGCTCTTCCTTCCTCTGAGGTCTGCAGTTTTCCGCTGATGGTTGACCAGTAAACCTCATTCTCCACGGCAAATTTGGACTGCAACAGGGAACTACTGCAGTGTGCCTAAGGAAAGAGTCCCCTTCTTCTAGAAATCTCCCCCATATCCTCAGCTTGTGACTCCATCTCCACTGCCAAGTCCAGTTATGACTCTCTGGGAGGGGAATGCATCTTGGATTCCCCCAAAAACTTTGGTATCTGCGAGAATCTCAATAAACGTGATTGTATCAACTTTCTTCTTTGTCCTAGAGAAGATTTATAATAACTCCATAATAAACTCTTACTCGATTAGTAAATATCAACAAAGGCAAAGGAGCAGAAAGACAATATGTGGATTATTTTTATGATTACAAAAAAATCAAAAGCGCAATAAAGATTATATCTACACTATGCCCTGTTTCTCTGTAACTCAGAAGTTCCGGCAGGGTGCCAGGCTTACACCCAGTGTCCTTTAAAATGAGATACGTGGATGGTCTCTAAACTGACAACGTTTCCATTTGGACATTCCCTCAGTAGTAAGGGGTAAGTGACAGCAGTGGCAAAGCTGATGCAAAGCCGACGCAAAGCCAAACTGGGGATCATTTTAAAGAATGCAGCACCTCCTGTTATTTGATCACTATATTCTCTGAGCATTTAATCCTCTCAAATATTTTGCAATCACTTCCTTTAATTACAGAGAAAACACACTGGAGTGACATGGGTGTGCAGGAGCATCCCCTTCTGTTTCCTTCTTTCTGTTTAATCAAGAATTTGAATCACCTTTCAGCTTCCTAATCCTATAATCCTAAAAGGAATTTACTCTGCTCCAAACTCTGCTTGGCAAGGATCTGTCCCAGTAGAACCTGGAGCCCTCTGACAAGGACTGTGAGAGGAAAGGAAATCCTGGAGGCAGGCTTCCTGGCTTGCTCACTGAGACTTGGGGAATCTGGGCTCCTGGAGAGAAAAGACTCTGAGCCAATATTCCCAAGATATAAACCTAGGAGCAGCAGGTTTACAGACAGGAGTGGGGGTGGGGTTCTTAAAATTCTGGGTGGGACCAGAAAATCACATTAAATTGAAAATTGGAAGCAATAAATCCACCCTGTTTCTTTTTTATCCTAAGTGATGTTCAAGCCTATCGAATCTTGAGATCCAAGTGGCTATTCAAGCACACACTTAATGTACCTTCACTGCATCTGAAGAACTCATTAGTTGTTGATGCTATAACCCGGTTTAGAGATTATAATTCATAAATACATAGGATGTGCCCTGTTGTGTTTGGAAAGATGCTCAAGTCCACTGTTACAGAACCTAGAAGGAATGGGGAAGACCAACGAAATGGGTATTTCCGCAGTTCTGGTCACACTGGAATCCAGGGTAACAAAGATGTCCTGCGTGAGCCTGGATGCTGATCTTTAGAAGTCCAGCAACAGCCTCTACAGCCACCAGCGCTTTGGAATGTACCACTCTTCCAAGATTTTGACCTACTCTCTCCTTAAACCACGGTCAAGTAGTGGGCATCTTCACACTCTCATATCTAAACCACGCCTACACACCACACCCATGGTACACTGATATCCTTTTCCTGTCTGAAGATCTATAGTTCTGCTTCAGTGAATATGGTCACAATGACAAAGACACAAAGCCCAAATCTAGGGCTCTACCATGTGCGCTTAAGTCTACTGAAGACAACTTTCACCGGCAAAGAAGGCCTTGTTTCTTCTCACACATGGTTATTCTTGTTCCTGTGTCACTGGCCACATGGCTGCCTGCCCTTCCCTCTTCACCTCACCTCAGAGAGGAGGAGCAGCACTTCCAGGTTTTCTTTGCTCTCACACACGCACCTGCACCGTTTCCCACACAACTCAATTAATTCTGCGAGCTCGTGAAAGACGATGGCCCCCACTTGATGCGGGCTTCTCATCAGTGAAATGAGCCCATGTGTTCCAGACCACACACAGAGAGGAACAGGGATTGGTAATGCACCTTCTCATCAGCCCCGGGTGCTAAATAGGGCAGATTCTTTTTCTCCAAGTCTCCATATGGTTCACTCATATGGATCAATAGAAGCAACACATTGTCTTCACAGAGCTGCAGATCCTTCCCCGGCTTTCTCCTCCCCCGTCCCTGCTCCAAATATGGGATGCCCTGAAGCTTTAGCTGACAGCAAAAACCAGAAAAGTGGCCCACAGTGTTTCTCAGCCAGCCCAACAACTTGTGTTTGCAATAGCCCTTCCAAAGACCTCCTCATGGAACCTGAAAGTGGAATAACAGCCGCAGCAACTTTGGTACCCAAACGCAACCTTATTTCCCAAAGTGTTCTCTTGAAACAAGGCAGAAAAATCTAGAGTTAGGAGTGCACAGCTGCCCAGCCCCTGTGGAAGCACAGTCCCAACAGGAGTAAGTCAACATACTGGGGGTGGCAGCTGGGTAAACATTTCTGATAAAGCCTCACAGTTGTGATAGAGCCTCCTGTGTGGGGATGGTACAGTCGGATGCGGTGGTAGCTGTATAAATGTCTGTGAGCAGGGCACTTAGTAGGGAAGACATCAATGAACTGGAGGCCATGATGAGAGAGACAGATAAGGAAAGCCAACTTATGTGGCAGGAGGGAGAATGAGGATATTTAACCCTATAGTCACCAAACCTGGCAAGAGTGAGGAGCACTGGGGCTTATAGTCCTTTTCAAATCTGTCCCCGGTGGACACAGGGAAGATTGGCTAGCGGTAGGCAAACCGAGCTAAACATGAAGTGCTTCCTGAAAACCAAGACTGTTCAGAGACAGAGATGCCATGGAGACTATGAGCAGAGAAAGTGAGATAGAGACTTTTGTGAGGTTCCATTCTGAAATCATGACCCAGGCTCCTCTCACAGGCTGTACAGTGAGAAGGGACTCCATCCCACCTCCCCATGCTACCTGCCTCAGCATACCTGCCGGGAGCTGTCCCTTGATAGGCGACCACCAGCAACTTAAGATGGCCCAAATGCTACAGATATGCCAATATGCAATTCTGATGAGAGCATATTTTCCTCTCTGACAGTCTGACAGTTACTGATAAAGAATCTAATTATTAATTCCAAATGGATGTAAGAATAGATAGCGAGAAATGTAGAGGGAGGGAGGGAGGGAGGGAGAGAGAGAGAGAGAGAGAGAGAGAATGCATTGCTACTGTGCTATCTTAGTATTATGACAAAGCCCCTACAAACTCTTTGAATTTGTTTCATGATAATATAGCATATAACGTACATTCAGAGTGTTATTTTTCTCATTGGGTACAGTAGACAAAACTGAATATTTTAGTTTCCCTGTACAGAAGTGACAGTTCTGCTAAACATGGGGTTATTAAGTTCATAAAGTCACCTTACAATTCTTAGCTACTTGTCCACTAGGAGGATAACAGAGACATTAAGGAGATCCCATCTTCACATCATTGCTGCCTTTCCACAGGGCGGCAGTGTGGGGTTCTGGCATGAGCACTGTTTTATGAGTCCACCTACCTGTCCCAACCACTTGGTGTGGCACCTTGGCCAGCATTTCATGCCCCAATCATGCTACTGCCAGAACCTTGTGGTTATGGTTGTGCGGGTGCAACTCTAATTATTCATCAGGGAAGACTGAACAGGAAGCATAGACCCAAACTCATGGTGTTCTCTTGATCCTAAGTTTTCTTAACTCTAAACAAGTGGAAAGACTTTGATGTCTAGCATTTGATGTGGAATGTAGGTTTTTGGTTACCTTTTTAACAAGGGGTTGCAATTAAATGGACTTCTGTTTCCTATGACTGAAATTAATTTAGGTTTTGTTGGTGGTCTTTTGCTGATGACTAGACATGTGTAGTCTGTACTAACTTAACTTACATAGAATTTAAGGGAACGGAGTGGAAAAATCCATTTTTTTTGCAAATATTTAAAATGGCTAGCAGGAATAATGGGAGCTCCTTTGTGTTTTCATCTTCAGTCTTTGTATCAATGTCTGCTCACAATTTACCAATCTTATTATTTCTTTTCATCCCTTATACAGCACTAGTTTTTCCTAAGAACCCAGGAGATCCTAAAGTGTAGTACTAACTGTCACAATACTTTAGTAAGTACAGTGTCCTTGCTCAGCTAAGGACATTGCTACATGTGAGGACAAAGAGAAAAAGATCACAGATATCACCTGGAACACAAGTCGAGAAGCATTCTTTTTTTCCAGGGAGGCAGGCTACACGTCTCCAATGGAAAGGTTATGTAAAATAAGTTCATATTCACAACAGCTTCCTACATGGCTGGCTATATTGAAGGCATTTTGCCAAGCGTCAAAATAGGAAAAGAAGAAAAGGATGGGGCTCTTTCAGTGGGGCAGTGGGACAGTCACTATCAATGGTTGGAGGTGGTAATTTGGGACGCTAGGAGGATGCCTAATGTGAATTGGGGGACAAGAAGACAGGATTTTTATTGCTTTTATTTTAGTCTCAATTATGGCTTTGTTTTCGGATTTTATTTGCCTAAACTTTCCTCTTAGTTGCAAGCTGAGTGGCTCTAGAGTCAATAGCACCTCACACTGAGGAGTGGCCTAGCGTCCTTGCTCAACCCTAGAATTAGGAAACGGGCAGATCTTGCCATGTGTTATAATATGGCGCTTTCTTAGATGCTTTGGCCATGTGAAAAAAGTGCACAACGAATTTTCATCTGAAGCTACTCATGCTATATCTGTATGCTTGCCCACTTGTAACACGTGATTTTAAAGAAGAGATTAAGAAACAAAACGTGTGCTTTATGGTGCTTGGGCTTTGAGCCTTTGTTTCTCCATCTCATATTTCTTCTTTCTTCCTTCCTCTGTCACTAAAGGCACATTTTACTGCAAAGACCTGAAATATCAGTTTGAAAACTACAAAAACAAAAAGGTGAAATTCTTGGTGCTACTCCAGGATGCCCATATTAGGATGTTAGTGGTCAAAGATCACTAATCTATCAGTCAGGGCTGGGGGTCATTTTTAGTTGACAACTAACCTGGTAGCAATTAGAAAGTCAGGTGAAAACTGTGAACAGCGTGTATTGGACTCTCGCCTCCCCCACTGACAACGCCTGTGAACTAAAGTGTGAGCTCTATAAGCCCTTCCATGCCTATATTCTATATAAGGGTCTATATTTCCCAAATGAAGCTCTATTGTGTCCTATCCCAAGAGTTATTATGAGCATTAGGGAGGTTAATAAAAGCAAAAAAAAAATTTCTTACCCAAAATACATGGAGAGACCAGAAGTGTTTTAGGTTTTGAATTTTATCATAATTTAGGATATTTTCATACACATGTATATGTGTGTGGGGGGAGAGAGAGAGAAAGAGAGAGAGAGAGAGAGAGAGAGAGAGAGAGAGAGAGAGAGAGAGAGAGAGAACAAAGATACAATGAGATACAGACAGGGATATACAGGAAAAGAGAGAGAGAGATCTTGGAGCTGATATTCAGTTCTAAACCTCAAATCCATTTATGTACACTTGATACACATAAAGGTATAATTTCATATAATAAATTCAATGGTTTTGGGTTTTCTACTTGTGGAAGCAGGATGGTGTTAAAAATATCTTCTGATTTTAGAGCTCTATGAATTTCAGATTTTTTGGGTCAATGGCATTCAAGTTTCATAGAAAAATTGCTCAACACGGTGCTAAGTAAGACTTTAAGCATTAGTAAATGTCACACACCCACACACAGACAGACAGACAGACATTCTATTTAAAATTGGGGTGATTGCATCTGCTTTAGAGCACCCAAACCCTCCCTTTAATTTAATGACGATTAAAAAAGGGAATCTGGAGCTGTCCCAGGAAAAGGCCAGCGGTGTCTTTTGATCTCAGTTTCACTTTGAGGGAGCACGAGTTGCTAAAGTAGACATCATAATCCTAGAAGGCAGCCTCTGATGGAGAAAATCCCAGTGGGACTGATAACAAATGCATGCCATTAGATAGACACTTTAGCATGCTCTGTCAGCTCTTGAGGACTTGTTGAGGTTGTCAGTGAGGAGCCACCAGGAGAGTCTGATGGAGAAGGAGGCCACAACAGCAGAGCCATACAGAGCACAGGAACAAAAGCTTGGCTGAGAAAACAAGAAGCATTTAGCTCAGAGATAAGATTTAAGAGAGCTTAATAATTACTTCTAAATGGTTGAATTATTATGGTCATGACAAAGAATAATTATTGTACAAGTATTACTACAGTAGATACAAATATCAATGAGATGGATTTGGATATATATGGAGAATAATTTCCAAACAATAAAAACTGCCCAACAACTAAATCTGCTGCCTGCTACAGTGACAATAGTCACTGGGAACATTCTGACAGAGATGATATGACCTAATAGGAAGATTTAATTGAATTTCTAAATTGGCCACAGGATCTGATCCTATATAATATTTACCAGAACAAAATTTCTACAAAACGACATAGGTATATTTGGGATTTAATGTCTTAAAGCCATGAACACACATAAGATATTATTAATTCTTTAGGGGGGTGTGAAAGTTGGGGATCAATCTCAAAGTCTCACATGCCAAGCAAGAGCTGCACCTTTCAGCCACATCCTTTAGCCCCCAAGGAAAGGTGATTTCAATGTTGATTGTCCCTGTCCATACCATCTGAAGGATCTATTAAACTCTAGGAGGAGGTATTTTGCTTCTTGCCTTTAGTCCCCATGCAACACTAGCCCCAGAGTTCATCAAAGCCCACGCTGGAAAATCACAAGACTGATGGAGTGTGTAGTCCATGTAAAGGCACTGCTCCCCTGAAGATAGTCAGTGGGGTCTTAGCTTAGTCTCGTACTCAGCACTTTAAAAACCAACAAGTGATGAGTGGTTAACACACACTCTATGTAAACTCCTTTCCCCATCTTAGGGCTAAATCTTGTCAAAATGTTTGACTGTGAAAGGATTACTCAGGAGTCACGATAGGAGACATTTCAGCTTGATTTTGCCTGTTTCTTCTCACTCTAGGGCACTCCCCATCGCCTCAGCATTGAGTCTGAGTTTCTCAACTTGTAGGTGGATTTGATGAATACATCTGTCGATCATGTGCAAATTCCTTTGAGAAAATGAAAAGTAATGTTCCCACTACTTAAAAGTCATGTCTTTCACCATTCTTATCTCAAGATGTTTATGACAAAATTTCTGTCAAAAGTCTTATGGCAAAAAGTAGAGAAGAAAACGTCATCCCCTTCCTTCTCTCCACCCCCAGGCTGCGAACAGGACCTTATACACACTGGAGATGTACTAAAATCCACTCCCAGTCAAAATACCAGCTTTAGAAAGAAACCAAAATCATTTTGCATAAAGAGCAAGCTGAAATAAGCCCTTTCTTGCTCAAGCTGTTTTGGGGTATGGTGTTTCATTGCAGTAGCAGAACATGTGGGAAAGATCCTAGGGCACAAAATGGTACCCCAACATATAGACCCAAAACCCCTGTATTCTTTACAAATGTGCTCTTTTCTTGGTTTTTCACCTGAAGACTTAGCACTACTGGAGGAACATTGTCTTGGAATAAAAAGAGACATTTCCAAAGAATTGGGTATTTTAGAGCCATTTCTGTCAGTCAATCGATTTTCAGTGCTGTGCAATGTGCCATGCAGATGACAAGGATTTACTAATGTCTATGTTTATCATAAACTTTGTCCTAGATAGACAAACCTATGATGACCTGTGACCTATGTGTATAGACTTAGGTTCTGAGTACAATAGTCAACCTACTTTCAATAGCTTAGTAATCATTCAAGAGTTCTGGTTCAGAAGTCAGGCTTGGTGGCAAATGCCTTTTATCCCAGCACTAAGAAGATAGAAGCAGATATATCTCTGAGTTCAGAGCCAGCCTGGTCTATAGAGAAAGTTTCAGGACAACCAGGGCTAAACAGAGAAACCTTGTCTCAAAATGCAAAACAAAACAAAACCCCAAATATTTCTGGGTTCCAACACATTGAGTAAGGCACTCAGCATCACTAATTCTAATGACGAATCGGCAGAGTTCCTGGAAACCGTGTTATCACTCTGGAATTCTGTTCTGTGGTCTCCAGAGAAAAGGGAAGTTTACGTTTCCAGAACAGTGTTTCTTATGACTCCATAAATTCCGCAGGTAACTAAAGGAACCTGAACTTACAAGTCCAAGCCCTCTGAATGCCATTTAAAGGATGGACTTTGGCAGAGATGTAATATTAGCTCCAATGAGAGCTGTCAAACTGAGAAATAATGCCCATCTTAGGTCAAAGCACAGAGCGTCCTCGTTAGAGTCTTCACTTAGATTGGAGAGAGAAGTAGAGCATTTTAAAAATCTACAGAGAACTATTGCTGTCCCTGAAACTTAGTGCAAGAATCTGCGGAGTCTTAGAAGTATAAGCCAAACTAAACAACTGATGCCTGTTTTGAAAGGCTGAAGGGGAAAAGGTGAGGGGGTGTGACTTGAATATAAGATGGGGAACAACAAAAGTTTCTGAGAAAAGATACTTAACTTTCAAGGCAATTAAGACCTGGAGGCAAATGACATCAACTTCAGATTAGTCTCCAGAGATAAAGCAGTGGAAGACGTGAGTTTCCACTTGCTGAAGAGTGGCTAGCCAGGCTGTTCTTTGGCACTGTACCCTACACATCTGAGAAAGAATGGGTGGGTGCCATTTTGGACAAATCCAAGCCTTTTTACTAGACTCCTGGGAGACAGACTTCAAACTAAAGCAATAAACTGGCTAGAATTGGTTCTCAACTTTTTGTGGACCTCTTTGTCCCTCTTTCTTGTACGTCCAACTTACTACCAATCATTTTCTATGCTCCTAAACCCCGGGTGGGCTGTCAGTAGCATCAATGTTATTAGCTTCAATGGCTGTGATATTGAGAGTTGCCGCTCATATAAACTCTCTCTGAGGATAAACATAATAGAGAGAGGCATGAAGCCGTGGTGGACAAGGTAAGTCTGTGGGAAATGAGCAGCTTCGTTGTCATAGCTTTAATAAAAGCACAAAGCTCTTTTATCTGCTGTATGACTTTTTACTTTGTACCAAATTGGAAGCCCATTCCTTCTGGTGCCAGTTCAATTCATAAAGCTCGGAGGAAGAAAGGTCTTTGGCTAAAGGACACAGTAAACAATATGAGCTTTGAAGTGCTACTTCGCAGGATCCAGTCAAAGGGTCCCTCCAAGCACCGACCTGAGCTAAACTCCCAAGTTTGCTGCACAAGTGGCCTAGAGTAGCTGCTAAGAAAACACTTTCAGAGAAACAGAGCTAATTGGCTTATGGGGGGGAAAAAAGAAAAGATAAAAAAAAATCCATGATTGGAGTATGATGAGTTCTATTTCTAACCAATTGAAGTGCATGGCTTCGGGTTTAACTTCTGTGTGACTCACTTAGGGGCTCTGTGTAGAAATGGATCACCTTCCTCAACAGAGGGGGAGTCGTATTCTCGAAGGGGCGTCCTCTGTGGGCTGCTGCAGGAAGAGACTGATAGCTACTTTACCATGGACAGTCCTTATTGGAACTACGGAAATGACTTTATTTCTTTGGTGTTCCAGCTCTTTCCTAGCTTGGCTAGGCTGCCTCGCTTCTTTGTCTCCTCTCTTCTTTGTGAACCTTTCATTTGGGACTTCGGTTCCTGCCCCTTGAAACTGGATACCATGGTGCCAACTCTTATGAGATCTTTGACTACCTCTCTTCACCTTCTGACTTCTCGCAGCTCTTTACCTACTCAGATACATCCTAGGTGTCTGGGACACACATAGCCACCTATTTAATGTACTATGTGCCTATGCCTTCCCTTGTGGCCAGTGGTCTGTCACTATTATCCGCTCTGCATGCTCACTCCAGGAAAACTGGTCTGAGCTACTTCTAGCTCTGATCTACTTCTCCTGGAGATCTGCACTGCCCTGGCTTTAACCTCTCCATGGCTCAGTCTCTCTTCCTACTCTTCTGACTTTAGTGAGGAAAGAGGGAAGGTTTCTGTTCATCATCAGCACTGCTTTCTGGGCCCTCCGGGAAGAAAGACTCCAGAGGGAAATTCCCAGGTAAACTGGTTCATGCTTACGGTAGCCAGAGATGGCTCCTGACACCTGGCTGGATTAATGTGGCATCCAGGAGACTGGGACTTCCCCAGCTGGAAATAGTAGCGCAGTAGGTAAAGGAGAGGTAATTCCTATGTGTGAGGATGACTCATGGCTTCACATAAGTGCTGTTCTCCTCTCTTTAGTCACCAAATGTTTTCTGAGGGTCCATACAGAAGTAATCAGGAGAGAGGCAAAGAAGTAAAACCAAACCAAAACAGAAAGAACCTCTCTGTGATCAGGCACCAAATTCTCCCAAGAATGTTATATTGTTGCCTAATCATTCCCATAATAGTCAAAAGAAGTTCATATCTCCAGTTGTGATGATTACTGTTGATTTTCACTGGACACAACCTAGCATCACTTAGGGAACTAGCCTGTGATCATGCCTGGCATTTCCTAGACTGAGTTCATTGAAGTATGAAGACTCACCCTACTAGTGGGCACCCATTCAGTGTCCACTCAGGGTCTAGCCTGAAGTAAAGAACAAGTAAGAAAAGAAATCAGAGCTGAATGTGAGCCTTCATTTCCCCGTGCTGTTGTTCATCAGCTTTCCAAGGCTCCCTTCTTAAGCTACCAACCCCATGACTGTGCCCTCACGCTGAACCAAAATAAACATTCTTCCCCTGAGTTGCTTTTTTCAAGTATTTAACTCAAGTAAGGAGAAAAGGAATGAACATGGCATATGCCAACTGAGAAAACAGAGGCAATATCCTAAAACTACTAAGAAGAAGGATAAATCTTTCAGGCTCAAATTTCGTTCAACCTCAGTGTCCAAGTTCTTTCTAAACACCATATGGCTTACCACTACTCACTCAACTAGAATCTTACCCACTCAACTATCAAATTATCTTTACAGACAGATATGGGCCAGGGTCTATGTCTCTGCTAAATTAGCTATGACACTCCAGGAGGTTCGGTTTCCATGGTTGTGTGTTGACCAAAAGCAACAATAAGGACAGATCACAATAGAAGGTTCTTAGTGTTGTGCTATGTGGTGGTATATTGATGTTCTGAAGAGTACTATCACTACAATTGGTGAACAAGTATTCTGTGGTGGTGGTCGGGACAATTTTACATTTCTTTTTTCAGATTCATTTACTTACTAAGAATTCTGAGAATATTAGTTCCATATGATATAAGTTTTTGTTCAATTCAACTTTGCTTATATGATCATCTTTCAGGAAAACATCATAATCCTTTAGATAATATGACTTAGAAAATGCGGGGTAATATTATTTTTGCATTTTCCGATAAGGAAATTGAGATTTATGGTCACAAAGGTCTTCATACAATGAGAATCTCATGTGGTTAGTTAGCATTGCCTGTCACTCAAATTGACATTCTCATTCAAAGGCGTGTGTGCATTATAAAAATAATCCAGAGACAACATTCCTAACAGTGTTGACAGTGGTTGTCCCTGGGTAGGATTTGAATGTTTTTTGTTTGTTTTTCAAATTTTCTCCCATCAACCTGTATTGCCCGAGGGATGTGAAGTATATGATAGATATACATATGGTCAGAGTATTTTACCTAGATACTGAATTCATGATTTACTGAGAGATCCCACTCCCTGTGGAATCTGTTTCTTAAAATGCTCTTCATGATGCCAAGAGAATCAAGCATTATGGGATGGAAGGCCCTGTATGTGGGAAACACTGAGACATTTCCATTTAAGCCTTTTTGGCTCGCTTGTGGATTGCTTGGATTTGCTGCAGGCCTGAGTTCCAGTTTCCTAATAAATTTCTGCTTTTTAATTCTGAAGTGAGTTTTTAAAAGCTCTGTTCCAGAACTGAGCATGCGCATGTGGGTCCTGTTGCCCCATTGCCAACCCTGGAAGGACCTTCAAGACTTTGAGTGATCGGCATTGATGTGGAAAGGGTGGCAGAGAGAGGAGAGCCACATAAGACCCGAAGACATGGAGAAATGTTAAGCTGGAGAGGCCTTACAATGGCATGTATTGAGAGAGTATTCTGTTCCAGGAAAACTGGGGCTCAGACAGGTTATCAGACACGAAGGTATCATCACGCTAGGAAGTAGCTAAGCTGGGTTGCTTCCCTACCTCCGTCAACCTAACTTGACCATGCCCTTTGCTGAAAGCCTTCCTAAAGATGGTGTTTGAAGATGGCTAATGATGAGCTGCAGCTGAGGCCAGCTGCCAGGGAGTTCAGTGTGACCTGGGGAGGGTTTTCTAAAGAAACTGGAAATCTGTCTCTCTCAATCAGTTCCTGTTGGTTCCAACTTTCCTTTGCAGAGGGATTGATTTAGCAGCACTTTTAAATTTGTTATATGCATTAAAAGAAAAATATCACGGAAGCTAAGACCTTCTCCTAAATGCCCTGTTGTCTTAGGAACGAGAGAACAGAGAGCAGAAGGGAGAGAGGGGCTGAGAAGCTAAGGGCTTTGTTCTGTGACTTTCTCACTAAGGGTTTTGAAAAAAGTTCTTTATTCTGCCTTCAGCTGTGCTTTCTTCTGTGGCATAGAGTTCATCATCCTTGCCTACTTCACATTCCTGCTCCTCTCCATGCATGAGAACTCATTGCAAATTGCAGCATAAATGTAACGTTTTCCGTGCTTTGTATCTTCTTCCCATGTGCAGCCCCTGACTCTAACGGTGCACAGATGCATGTAATGACGCCCTTTTCCAAAGTCACCCTGGTAGGATTTTTGTAGCCATTGGGATTCTGGTACAGATGACCAACCACACATGCTAGCACATAGCCTGACAACCTACTCAAGACTGATGTGCCGCTGGAAAGGCGATCACTAAGATTGTCAACACGGGCAAGTTTCCCAACATTCATTGATCATAAAGATAAGGGGAGTAGGCAGGGCAGTATGGTTGTTATGTGCCCCATCTTTAGAGGATAGCCTTTCACACTGCGTGGGGTCTGCACTTGATGGACCGATATAAACTTGGTGGAGATGCAACCAAGTCACAGTGATGCCCAAGGTCACTGTTGGAAAACATCAGCCTCCGCACAGACAAGGAGATCACTAGACGGTTCTCCATTCATACTGATGAGAAGGCTGGGTACGACTTGTTCTCTGTCATTAGCAGGGGAGTCACTGATGATGCTGGGTTGTTGTGTCATGATTTCTGCATTTTATGCTTCATTGTGGCTTTATAGGACCTCTCTTGTCCGCAAGAGTTTGTTGGGAAACCAGGAACATTATCTGAATAGCTGCCAACTGAATAAAGGTGGTAAATGCACTAAATGCACTGGCTGAAATATTTTGTGCAGGCATGCCCACCCTTTCTCACTGCAATATGGCATTGTCATCTCTTAGATTTATACTTGAGAACCATACAATTGAGTTAAAAAGGCATATAGCAAAAATAATAATAAAATAAAATCATGTTTGAAGTAGGTTATTATTTTGGGGGTTGGAGTCACATTCTGTTCTATACTGGGCCACATGCAGCCCTTGGACCATGTGTCAGGTACAACTAACGTGGGGAACACGTATTTAGCTGTATTCACACACACACACACACACACATTGGAATGAGTGAACTTCAGATTGTCTGAAGCACACAGCATGAAACTTGCTATGCTATCCTGGTCTAGCCTGGCTTCATCGGGTTTCAAATGTAAATGGATTCCCACCCTGAGCTTGCAAGCCAGGAGTGCTCAGCAGCTGCAGCTAAGAGTGAAGGCCTGGAAACCCACGAGACCTGTGTATGCTGGTGTATGCCTTTGAACCCTTTCTTCTTTAGGCCAAGCAAAGCGGTCTTTCTCATGAACACAAAGAGGAACAGGCAAGCGAAACTAAGCAATGAGATGTGAAGTCCACTTCTTGCTGGGCAGTGGGAGCCCAAATGGTCCCCACTATGCAGGTTCTGGCTTCAGATGACCCCTGAGCACCTGAGGAATCTCACTATCCTTTAGCTTGTCCTCTTATTCCCAATGGTCACAGATACAACGTCCAATCTGGGTGTCTATTAGGCCAAAGCACTCAACGCCCATGATTATTAGTGCCTTCCTCAACTGGGAATATAAACAGTGAATCACAGCCCACTCCCCAAAAATCTAGTGCAACATGTCCACTATTCTAAGGAGCCAAATGCAAAAAGAAAACAAATGCTCCTATAGTTTCCAAATTTTATTTCCTCTGCTAAAATGCAGAAGGGGTAAAGAGGAGGTAGGTCTCCTTTCTTATGGTTTCTTCCAATATTGGAAAGGATTTGTATGTCTGACATTCCACCCAGTGGGTCCTAAATGGAGACAATGAAAACCCCGAACCCCCATTGTTGATATTTAAAACTTAATAAACTCTTGGCCAGTTCTCCACCAGAG
Source organism: Chionomys nivalis (assembly GCF_950005125.1). Lineage (NCBI taxonomy): Eukaryota > Metazoa > Chordata > Mammalia > Rodentia > Cricetidae > Chionomys > Chionomys nivalis. The sequence continues at coordinate 8,898,665 of NC_080099.1, read as the reverse complement.
TTTTATGTTTGCTATTGCTTTTTAATGGTGATCTTTCCAGTTCTCCAACATGCCAAGAAGCCTCATTGTTAATCTGAAATGTGTTTTTATTAAGTAGCTGGTTGATCTATAGAGAGCTTTGCTGAGCTCTGCTACAGTGACCAAGAACTGGGCAGCCCACTGTGCTGTCAGAGTAAAGCCCCAGGCTTCATATACAGAGAGAACACACTGGGTCTAGCGTGTTCCAGCTTCCATCCCCAAAATAATCTTTGCCAGCTGTGTGGGAATCTGGACACAGAGAAGGACATTTAGAGCTCGGAACCTTTGGGTGTAAAAGATTCTCTACAAATGCACATTGGAAGTAAACAAAACCCATCAGGCCCAAGCAAGAGACTAGCGCCTGATTGCACTAAACACATCACACTGGAATCTGCAATTGGCAAGGTAATTGGCGTTATTACAGCTGATGGGGAATTTCTCATGCTGCCCAAGCTCTCTCTTGAAATAATACTGAGCCATTTAATTTGTCCAGCTCTCGTTTAGCTGATTGCTCTTTTCTGCTGGAGTTATCAAGAATGAAGGCCGGCTGCCTCTCAAAACATCAGCAGGCTGAGGCTCACAGGGGTTTCTGGCCGCAACGCCCTTCCCTTCCTCCTTCCCTCCCCCTCAGGCTGCTGTTTGTAGATGCCATGATACCAATAATGCACCAAGTTCAAAGTGGTGGAATCCAACTGATTTAATTGAAAGCTGTGTACTTTGGGTCCCCGGTTCAGTGCTAATTGACGCTATACTATGAAACCACAGTGAAAGGAAAGAAAGCAAAGCAAAAGCTCCCAAGAATTATTAGCTAAAAATATGACCAGAAACAGAGGGCATCTTCAGTATAATCCTCAAGCCAGATGGCATTACAGAAATACCAGAATTTGTCCGCATACGTTTTTCTATGGGGGATCTGTTTTAAACTTTGCTATACAAACAGCCCCTCTTTGTAGAACGGGGTCTACAAATAACCTTGGAACATCTTATTGTTTGGCTGGGAGCACACAGATTTTTGTTCTCTGTCCCCATTTTGGAATTTCTGTTCTTCCCCAGATTAGGGGCAGGCGAGCCAAACTCAGGCAGCTGTGTTTTCTCACAGTGCTGATCAGGCTGGCAGAAACAGGCCTCTCTTTGTAGTCTGTGAGGTATTTGCCCTGTCAGTCCATCCTGGATGGACTGAGTGGGAAAAAAAAAAAAACAAGAGTCCTGTGGTCAGCGTGGCCTCTTTTGTGGGTGCCGTTGCACTTGTGTGGCTCATTGGATTCACGTATTCTTTAAACACCTCTTGCCTTATTCAGATGCCTAAGAAATTGATGCCAAAGGTCAGCACACAAACCCCTACAGCCCCTTAGGCTCTAACGTGGTCTTCTCCTGAGCACCCACCCCAGTGCTCTTTAGCGTGCTTCCTCACTGATACTCCTGGGCCGTGAACCAGGCTCTCAGGCATTCTTCCGCAGGGCAGGGGTCAAAGGGAATTTATGGAAATAAGTTTAGAAATTTCACTAAAATAAATAATGGTTTAAGTTAGATTTTGATATTTTATAGATATTTCTCTTCCCCAAATAAAAAGCTGCAAAGTTAACTTTGAAAGTGTCTTAGGTAAGAAGAAGAAGAGCCATGCTGAATGTACTTGTGGCTGTTCTCCCAGGCCGATGATCCCTGTCCATCCTAGCTGGAAACAGTCCGTTGCTATTTGGGGTTCCGGTGTCTGCCATTGCTCACTTCAGATGGCAGGTGCCACGAGAGGACAGGTGGGAGGCAGAGCAGTCACTCCTGTCCTTTGTTTGCTCTGAGACTATGGTTCTCGTTTTCCTTTTGGGTAACAGCATCCTCTGACCATATTCCTTTGGGAAATTGCAATCTGTACTCTAACTCTGACATCAGGTATCTGTGACTAATTTTAATTATGTAAAGTTATGAGAGCAATAAGAATTGCAGGGCTTACTAGATGCTTAACACGGTTGAATCTTACCCAAAGTAGCATAGGATAGGTGTCTTTCCAACGAAGAGATCTCTGGTCTCATAAAAGTAAGAATTTTTTTATGGAAGCCCTACCACTAGACTCAAATACACACACACACACACACACACACACACACACACACACACAATCAGTTTAGGCCCATCATTGATTGGCCTTCTTAACTAACCCGTTGATAAGGCAACGAGACATGTTCTTTTTGCTCTTCATACTGGGACTCCAGTGTTAAGCCTTGTGAGTTAGCAAGCACAAACTTTCCCTGTTTCTATGTGTAGGCAGCTCTGCATTGCTCATGTTTCTTTTGATGCGTGTTTCACTGGCTTGAGTTGAGATGGAAGCATGGGTTTTGCTAGAGGCTCTGGTACATACACTTTAGACAGCTGAGAGATGTGAAAGGAGAAAGAAGCTCATAACTGAAGTTTAACAGGAGGGGAAAGGGTGACCATTACCAGGACATGTCAGAATGCTGCCGTGGAGACAGTCTAGAAGGAACAGAGCCTCTGCCCACCAGCAAGAAGATAGCCAAAAGAAGCCACTAGGGCTAGATAAGCAAGCTGTTCCCAATAAGACTCTTCTCTTAGGGCTCTAACACCTTTCAAATGGGCCTTTGTGTGGTAGAAAAGAAGGGAAAGAGGTGGTGAAGTAAGAAAATAGAAGCAGATGCCAGGCAGTAGAAGTAGAATAAATGTTCGAAGCAAGGTCATTTATTGGCTGGAGAGGTAGCTCTTCCTCATGAGGCAGACTGGGAACAATCCTTCTAAAGAAATTATGAAAATACCCCTCAGAGGAATTTGCATTTACTCTATGGTAGTCATTCTCAAACCTTGAACCATGGAGGCAACCCAAATATTATAGTAAATATATATTCACACGGAGAAATGAGGCTGTGTGACTCATGCCACAGAGAGCAGATGTTTGAGATGTCCAGGCTTCATGACAGAAGCACCACGAGGGGATGTTTAAGATATCCCCACGTAGGCTCTTTTAGGCATTAGGAAGAGAAATATAAGACCATAGAAACGAAAAACACAAGGTCAGGAGAAGGATAATTAAACCTTGGGTGTCTCAAGGGATTACAGGTATTATCTCATCTTTCCTTCTTGTTGCTAAGGTTTCGTGTTTTTGTTTTTGTTGGCGAGAAGAGAAGACTCCAGCTAAAAGAGCAGAGATTCCATTCACAGTCAGTTCCCATTGTTAGTCCCTCACTCTGTTTTATTTCTCTTCTGCACAGCTGATTTAAGTCAGCTGCTAGAAGCCTACATTCTATTTGGATATCCTAGCAGAGATGGCCTGCGCTGATTCTATTGATAAAGTGGAAAATACCTCTGTGTATGAATAATCCCTTCCTCTTTCCACGCTCTACCTGTTGTTTATTCATTTTCCTGGGGGGTGAACTCTTCAACATTTGGTTTGCTCTAAGTTGGGTCCACCTGCAGATGCCTCTCAGATGGTCAAAACTCCTTGGCAATCAGAAACAAGATACGCACCGAAGTCTAAAGAGATTTAAATATCCCCAGAGAACTTATTAAGCCTTCAGAAGATCCCACCCCCCGCCCCGAAATGGCAGGCTCTCTGGAAAACACCTGGAGAAGTTTTCTCTCCAGAACCAAATGCCAATGCTGTTTTTTTTTTTTTAAAAAAAATGCTAGAAACATTGTCTAGCAGGACAAAAAGTATATGTTGATAGCATGAACCTCATGATTTCACGTATGATAAACAGTCATGTTCATCAGAGTTTTAATACAACGTATATATTTACATGTGATGCTTTGTTAAATGGTCTGTTATAATCACAGGTATCTATATCCATTAGGAAAATATTAAACTGTTGGCTGCCTTTAGAATCACAGAGAAGGATGTCCACGTTTTGTCTAGCTGCTCTCAAGGTGTCAAGAAAGATACCTCTCCAGGTAGTGCTATTTCCTCTAGAGGAGTAATATTCACAATACAAAGATGCAGCTATAAGCTCACAGAATAAAAGAATAAAAAAAAAAAACACCACCAATCAAATGCTCTACTTTCATTGAAAGTAGCAAATAATGACAATAAAAATCAGAACAGAGTTTCCCAGTGATTTGTAGTGAAGCACTTGACTTCCCCTCTAACCATTGTTTTGCTATGAATATTGTAAAATGTTAGAAAAGTGTTTTGCTGATAAAATCTTCAAATTTTTAGATACCACAGAAGCTATCAGATTGCTGTAAATGTTTATAAACTCTTAGCGGTTAGCCCTTAATCCTGTGGACCAATAGCAGACTCTGGGCAGGTTACTCTAGTGTGTATCTGATGCTCTAAAAAAGCCTCCCCAGTCTCCCCAGCATGATATAACAGCTGAGTTAATGTCCAACCAGTCAGATGAAAGGCCTTCAGAATAAAGCCACATATTTCTAAAGCAACCTCCTCAGGCAGGAGGACTCACAGATGCACCTTGCTGCAGCAGGCAGGGGATAAGGCAGGCTATCACACATGTTCATTCTCTCCTAGGGGTAGCTTAATAAAGATGGACCATTTAGATACTGCTATATCCAGAAAAGAACCTAGAAACAGCAAGACTATGAACTCAAACACTGGTTAGTCTACAATTTGGGGCAAATTTCAATTGTTGAATGGAAATAGCAGGAGATGAATGTGGGAATGGGCTGCACAGAATCCATGCTCAGTCAAACTTCCTCCACCCCCGAGGTGGTGAACTAGGATATCAGCTAACAAGGCTGCTATGGGAGGTAGACTTCAGGGGGCAAGTTGAATCCATGGCATGTTCCTGGCACAAGAGTCTGTTTGGATAGGAGACTCTTCATACCCCTCTCTTCCAGGTTTCCTTTTGACTGAATTCTTCAGCCTAGAAACGGGATCTCCACGTATTACATGTAGAGCTTCTGAAAATGCTTATGTCTAGACCCGTCTAGAACAATGCAAATCCAGCCACAACAGTTAAGCCTGGACTTTTGTGTTCTCCATAAGTTCCCCTCGCAGTGTTTTCACTCGTGCTAAGGTAGCTCTCAGTTTTAATGTGTGGCGTGGGAGCAGCGAGAGCAAGCAGGCAACAATAACAGAGTGTTCTCATGTATTGCCTGGCTCTGAAACGGTTCCCTTCCCATTGGGAGGCTGTGTACATTCATTGCCTTCCTCACCTCAGTGTCCTTTACTGTAGAGAGGCAGTCAACAAATGGCTGTCCCTCGGGAGTTTGGGGAAAAAGGAAACTAAAAGAGCAGAAATTCTTTTTCAAATTTGAAGAATTCAATTTGCTTTGTACTGGTCTTTCTACAATCCTGAGATATAATAATGTCCTTTTCTTGGAATTTGACTAAAAAAATTCTGTACGATTTATGAAAACAAAGACAAGTATATCTTACCCAAGGCAATTCTCTAAGCCACGGAAATCATGTCTATATTAACTTTACCTGTCCTCTTGACAAAACCTTGGGTCAACTGAGAAAGAAGTCTCAATTAAGGGATTTCCCAGACCACACTGGACTGAGGACATGACTGTTGGGGATTGTCTTGATGGTTAATTGATGTAAGAGGGGCAGCCCACTGTGGGATGCTTCATTCCCTGGGCAGGTGATCATGAGCTGTATAAGAAATCTACCTATGCATGAGCTTGTGAGCCAGCCTGAAAGCTGCATCCTTCGTGGTTTCTCTGGTACTCATTTGATCATCAAGAGAATTCTCGGGCAAAACTTAAAGCTGTGTGAAATAGCAAGCGATCCTGCATGTGAGTTACTATTTGAATTTCCACCCTGATTTTCCTCAATGATGGACCATAGCCTGTAACCAGAAATAAACCATTTTGTCCCCAACATTGTTTTTAGTCAAAGCATTCCATCAGAGCAACAGACGGGAAACTAGGATACCTAAAGTAAGGTGGATAGCATACATGGTTAAGAACATTGATGTTGGAGTGAGACCTGGGTTCAAATATCACCTTTGTCATAGGCCTTATAATCCTAATACCTGTGTCTTTGTCTGTGTTTTTATGAATGGGGATAAAATAGTTACTGATCCAACATATATCGTAATCATTAAATGAGATGATACATTCAGAGTTCCCAGAATTCCTAACACCAGGCATAAGGAAGTCCTTGGCATACAGATAGACAAGCAAAGGCAGTGTGAACACATAGTAACACGTTTTGCTTCAGGTCCACAGGAGCCTGGTGCTCTGGAAATCAGAGCTACACCTCAATGTTTTATCTGTTGATGCTGCATCTATGGATAGATGGCATCCATTTACAGTCAAATCAGATAGTGGTGACTTAGTTCTGACTGCAACAAACTGACTATGAAATAGTGTACCTATGCTCAGAAACATCTAAATATGGATGAATATTAGAAAGTACTAAGGGATTAGCATTTGTTTTGACAGGGATGACAATAGCTTATGATTGTTTTTAAAACCCATATTAGTTTGAGAATCTTAAATGAGTCTTTGTTTTATAAGTAAAATGAAATGATTGAGGTTTGGTTGAAAATAATCCCCATGGCAGTTGGGTAGCTCGGTCTGTTTGTGGGGTCCTGTCCCTGACACATGAGCTGGCTCTGTGGAACCTATTTCCTGTGGAGGGATGCCATGCCAGCCTTGATGTAAGGGGGAGGAGCTTGGCCTTTACTCAACTGGATATGCCATGCTTTGTTGACTCCCATGGGAGGCCTTACCCCTTCTGAATGGAGCAGGAGGAGGAATGGATGGGGGCAGGGTGGAAGAGAACAGGAGGAGAGGAGTGAGGGGAAGCAGTGATTGGTATGTAAAATACAAATAAATCTCAAAAATAGAAAATAATCCCCATCATTGAATACAAATTAAATGAGAATATAGGAGAAATAAGACTGGTAAACCAGTGCTGACTACTGAAGCTGACCCAGTGGTGTGTGGAGGTCAGTTTATCTCAGCTCTGGAGAGTTAACTAGCAGTGACTTTGCCAATGGGAGTTCAACCACTAATAGTCTAAAATTAATGAAGAGGGTATAGAAACTACAGAAAACATCAATGACACCAATAAGTGCCTTCATTAGAGCATATCAGTGTGTCTGTGTCTGTCTGTGTGTGTGTACAAATCTGAGAGATATAGGAAAAATTTTAATATGAGGAACATAAAAGTCTCTGTCATCTAATTTTAGAATATTCTGCCAAAAATATCATATTTATGATATATTACATATATTCATAATGTAACATGCATATGTGATATGGTATATATTATAGATAGTACATCTGAAAACTTCAAAACAGTTAATTTTTAAAATTCAACTACTTTTATAGACCTCTAAGACCTGAAAATTGGCTCTAACTCAATTCTAATTTTTTCTTTTCTTTTCTTTTTTTTCACCATAGTCCCTTTTAAAGCAGACAGAAAAGTCAGCGCCTCCTAAACTCAGCCCCAGCACTGCCACTCTGGGTTAAGCTTCATGTAGCGTGCACCTGCCTGGAATAAGGCTTCCACTTCATAGTTCTTCTCTTCTCTCCTGCTTCAGGTAAGTGACGCCTCTACTGGGAAAACTTTCAAATTTGTTCTATAAAAATATATTTTGTTCCTTGCCAGCATTTTTACTTAATTTAATCTGTACTTCTTCAATGCAGGAAATACCCATTGTTCACACAAGGTTTTTTACTGGTGGCTTTCTGGTGGATTGTCTTATTCAACCCTCATAAAAAAAATCACATATGCCGTGAGACTTTTGTTTTTTTTTCTTTTTATAAGAAAAAAGTAAGCATCAAAGCCACTGGATGTCTTTCCCAGAGTCATACAGATGATATTCTTGGTAGAACATTCTAAAATCTAGAGAGTAGAGGGGAGGGCTGCTTTATGCAGCAAAGAGATCACCATGCAAAGACCTTACAGGGTTGCTTATTGAGTTTTGGTGGCAGTCACGTCCTATGGTCTCCACACTACAATGTTTTCCTGTATGACTCAGATCTGTGCCTGTGCACCCTTGACCATAGTAGCGGTTACCATTTTAGAAATGCATTATCAATGACAGTTCATATGTTGCTCATACATGTGTCTCATCTTAAAGTCCTCTGTTCTCTCTAAAGGAAGGAATGCCCCTTGTGACGATAGATTGTTTACAGAAGGCAAGGCACAAGACTTACAGTCTTTCCTCTGGGAGCAGTGCTTGTTTCTGAAGTCATGGTCCCCCAACATTATGGTTGGACTTAAAGGGTGGGTGCCCCATTTGGTACCCTCACTACCGTAATCTTTCTACTATAGTCCCACCTGGGCCCTGACAAGCATGTGCACAAGACTGTGGGCTTTGGGACAAAGCCTAAGCAACTGTCACATCTTGGTAGGAACTAGCAAGAAATCCAAAAATAACATGAACACATGTATGCGATTTGTGTATGAGATGAGAGGACTTTGTCCTGCTTTAGACTGCGGGTGAGATCTTAGCCTCTCAGGGCCGGTGTTCCTAGTGAGAATGGGCTGGTAAATGGAGAAAGGGAATTGTAACAAGTGCATGAATAACCAGCCGCGCCATGACTTTCCATGGAAAGCATGCAATGAAAACAGAAAGTCACAACAAAATGGAACGTGTAACAGTGGAAATTCCAAAGAGATAAACACGACTGTGTAGAGCAAAGATAAATGACCACGCCCAGATGCCATCATCTGGCTTCATGCTTCTGTGGTAGAAAGACAGGAGGCTTGTTTGTTTTTTTTCATGCATCACAAATTTCTACTTAAAGCTTTTGTGTTAGGGGAAAGAATGAGAAAAAGAGAGAGCAACATTTGTATTTATTGGACTTTCACTAGAGAATTAGATGCCAAATCTTTTTCTCTCTCTCAAGGATGGAGAGCATTCGTCTCACAGGAAAAAATGTGTGCCCTCATTTCTGGTTACTGAAGACTAGAAATGGTGGTCCTCAAGTGTGTCTGCTGCTTCAAAAGTCAAGAGTGGAAAATTCGGTGTAGTTTAGGCGTAGATGCCAGAAGCTTTTCTGTCTATGCTTTGAAAACTGCTTGAGATGGCACGCCTACTAGCTCTTGACCTCACACTCTGAAAGACAAGTCTGCCTGTGGTGCTGAGGCCAAGTTCCCTACTTTGGTGAAGACTACCCATCCTTCATGTGTAGTAGCTTAGAGACCCAGGCGCTGCCTGGAAAGATACACCCAAGACTGAACAAGGTACATAGGAAATCAACAGCAAAAAGGAGAATTTGGTTCCTTATCCTCCACTGCTTCACCCAAATGGAGAGAGAACAGATACAGACAGAATGGTCCAGCCCAGCAGAGTTACCACTCTGCACTTAGAAGTCATTAAACTCAATAAGGAGATCAGACTATGTTCTTTAGGAAGATGCAACAAAAGCTGGCCTTAGCAAAAGTTAGATTACAGAGAAGCTAATCAGTCCTCCCAGCAAGGGGTCCTCCTGGTTCCTACCAACACACAGGGAAAGTTCCTGGAAATGCAAACATCCATGGATTATTGCATGGAGCCTGCTTTCAGCTTCTATTTGGAAAAGTTCCCAAAGGCTGGTGCCGACTTGAAACACACCCCTGCCTTTTGGATTTAAGACTAATACTGGAAAGTTAACTTTGATCTCAACTTAGTAGACAGCCCAAAGGAATCACAGTACTTTCTGGCCTATAAATGGCAGCCTGAGAAGTCATAAAGTACACTTTCAGTCTTAGGGGATGACATCAAAGTGGAGCGGTGTGGAAGAGAAACACGCAGGGGAGTGAGCCGTCTGCATTGGAGACTGAATGCGTAGGGTTGCTCGGACAGTGCCTCTCTAGGATCCTGCCTTCCAAAGCAGTAGACCAGCCAAGGAGGCCTACCTGTGCCTGTTTCCTTGCTCGTTTTAGATCTATGATCAGGCAATATCTCTAAATAATCATGGGAAGAATGTGATCATGTCAGAAACATGCCATGGCCAAAACACATGCACATGTAAACACTGTCACACCCATGGTCACTCACTGACACTCACTGACACAATGCTCACACCCTGCTCTCTTACATACACACCTTCCAGAAACTCACTGTGCACTATCTTCTTTTGGTACAAGCAAAATAGCCCCTCCAATGACGCCTTTTCTACACTTTACAAAGGGACTATAGGCAAGTCTGGAATGCTGAGAGCCGCAGAAACAGTCATCCTTAAGGAAAGACACCTAAATTGGTTATCCAGTACCAATGGGTCAGTCGTACTGAAACCAAGGTAACATTCTACAGTCTGGGAAGATTGTAATTATATATTTAGGATATATTTGTACATGCACACATATAAAATAATAGAAAGAATATAATCATGTCACTAACATTTGTTTATATATGTACATATGTATATGTACAAAAATAAAGAAATAGAGGTCATTGATTAGATAGTGAATTGGGGTCAGGGTACATGGGAATGGCTGAAGAGAGGAAAGGGAAGGTGGAAATGATGTAATTACATTCTAATTTTTAAGAAAGTAAAAAAATACATAGTTTAAAATTGAATTTAAAGTGAAAAGAAACCTTTAGCTGTGATGTCACTATGTGGAAGAGGATCACGGAGGTGAGCGGGATCATGGAGGAGAGTGGGATCACGGAGGTGAGCGGGATCATGGAGGAGAGCGGGATCACGGAGGTGAGCGGGATCAGGGAGGTGAGCGGGATCAGGGAGGTGAGCGGGATCACGGAGGAGAGCGGGATCACGGAGGTGAGCGGGATCAGGGAGGTGAGTGAGATAACGGAGGTGAGTGGGATCACGGAGGAGAGTGGGATCACGGAGGAGAGTGGGATCACGGAGGAGAGCGGGATTACGGAGGAGAGCGGGATCAGGGAGGTGAGCGGGATCACGGAGGTGAGCGGGATCACGGAGGTGAGCGGGATCACGGAGGTAAGTGGGATCACAGAGGAGAGTGGGATCACGGAGGAGAGCGGGATCAGGGAGGTGAGTGGGATCACGGAGGAGAGTGGGATCACGGAGGAGAGTGGGATCACGGAGGAGAGTGGGATCACGGAGGAGAGCGGGATCACGGAGGAGAGCGGGATCAGGGAGGTGAGTGGGATCACGGAGGAGAGTGGGATCACGGAGGAGAGTGGGATCACGGAGGAGAGTGGGATCACGGAGGAGAGCGGGATCACGGAGGAGAGCGGGATCAGGGAGGTGAGTGGGATCACGGAGGAGAGCGGGATCACGGAGGAGAGCGGGATCACGGAGGTGAGCGGGATCACGGAGGAGAGTGGGATCATGGAGGTGAGTAGGAAATGGATCAATTGTGATTGTCTTTTGCTTTTGTTTCAGATTCTCTCAGATCCCTTGGAAGTTTGTTTGCAAATGTGAATAGCATTTAGTTCTTTATTGGTTGTCAATGACTGGTAAGAACGCCATATGGGACAACTACACATCCCCTAACCCTACTCTAAATCCACTGGATTCCCTTTAATTGAACCCTGTGTTAACTCCACCTTCTAAGCATCTTGACCTAAATGTGTTTTGTTTTGCTTTTCACTACATTCATGAAATCAGAGTAGAAAACAATCATTTTGTCCATAGTGAGACAAGAGAAGAACCGGAGAGACGGAACAAGCACCGGGTCACCCTCCCTTCAGTCCCAGAAGTTAGAGAAGCAGGAGGTCCCCAGTAAAGCTTTAGCCCTTGGGCACAGATCATGCCACTCTCAAACTACATCAAATCAGGATGCAGACTCACCTGTGTTTGAAATCCTTTGAGGTCACTGGCTGCAAGGTCACTGGCTATGAGGAGCTGAAAAGAACAAGGGAGGGTTCGTTACTAATGTTTCTCAATGTTTCCATACAGCATTCCCAAGACAACCCACCTGGAATTACCATAGCCCAGACCAACACCTCAGCCACACAGCCACAGAATGTAGACCCCAGATGCTCTGAGCTTCCATAGTGTGCCCACAACCTCCTTGACTTCCCCCATATCCTCTTGGTGCCATCTGCTACCCCTCTTCTCTGTGCTACCCTTTATTCCAAGGGTCTTGAGTTAGGAACCAGAGCGATGGATGAGGGTCATTGGCTCACAGAAATTGTGAGGAATGATGTGTGCCCACAGGTACAGCATTTCTTTAAAGAGAAAGTCTCTGGCTATATTTCTATTTTCAAAGGCTTCCATGATAAACCAAATTAGGAGTGACTATTTTATATGCGGTTAAAGGTACTTCTAACATGCCTTTTTCTTTTCTTTTGTTTTTTTCTTAAAGCCAGTGAACTTGACTAATTCTTCCCACCAACATGGCTCAGTGTACCTTTATTGTATATTGCTTGTAATTTTATATTCTAAGTGTTCATAGCTTATGGTTCAAACAATTATACATAGAGAAAAAAATTCAATTCCAAAGTGTGTCCCACATACACACACACACACACACGCACACGCACACGCACACACACACACACACAGAGTCTTTATTTAATCAATATAGTAGGGTAACGGTATAGTTTTCAGTCCTTTTTCATCTTTTTTGGGGGGTGGAAAACCCTCGATGATAACATAACATTAATTAATGAATTACATTCTTGCTGCTGCTAAGCGCTGGGAAAGGATTGGGTAACAAGAGAAAGGACAAGAGCCTATTTTAAGGAAAGGAGTATGACGGTCAATGCAGGCCTGGACAGTGTTGGGAAAAATACACAAGAGCTCATATTTGCTCTAGCAATATTCTGTTTCATTCAAGGAGTAGAAGGAGCCCTTCTAGGCTCTGGGGTCTTCTGTGGGGCAAAGATTTAAAGGATTTTCTAGAATTCCCAATGGCTCCACCATATGTGGGCCTAAGAGGGATTGGACCAAGGACCACACACTCTGCTCAGCCTTGGGGTTGCCATGTCTGTGGGATAGAGCCTCATCCTGGGAACAAGCCAGCCTGGCTCCTCTAGTTACAATGAAATAATCAGGCAGCTCCCTATTACGCCAACAGCCCAGATACATAGCTCAGATACAATAAAAGACTCAATCCTTGCCTTCAGAGAGCACCATTTACAGAAAATGGAATACACACACACATCTATATATAAAATTCATTTTGAAAGTTATTATCCAAAATAATATTTTAATTTGGCATTCTCACATGTATGTGCTCTACTTTGTTTTAATTTATACCTCTTCCTAATTCACACAAATCCTGAGATGGAAAGTATTTCCATACTATCCATGAGAAAACTGATTAAATTAAGCAATGTTTTCTAGGTGTTGCTTGAAATGACATTCATTTTGGGTTCAAACTACATTTTCCCAATGATCATGCTTTTCCTCCTATAAGGTGTGTATGATGTGAATTTCAAAACATTAGAGACATTTAGTAGAGTCAAGGTGGGCAAAGGAAAAAGGCCAACCATCAGAATATTAATCAAAAGAGCCCCACGCAGTAACATAAGGTTTATGTCCTGACCAATGACGCTTACCTAGCCATTTCTCCAAGGCACTCTTGTTTCTTGGTAATGACCATCTACTCTCCAAGACTTATCAATACAACATAAGCCTTTAACTAAATCAGGCAAATGCAGGAAAGTGACAGACAGACTTCATATAAATATGAAGCCACTACGTGCTGCAGTATAGAAGGAAGTAACCACACAAGCATCAAAATGTAAGAGTCATCTCATCAATGCCCCAGGTCTTTCAAAGTCAGCCAAGAAACACCACCTACCCATTGGGCTTCCCAGGAGGGCAGAGACAGGGGACTAGACTATGCCCCTCTCTGCTCTGAAATGCTGACACGGAGGGTAAATTACAAGTGGGTTCACAGTGTCTTCAAATGTGGCTCATTTCTTCACACCATGGTGGAGGACTGAGAACTGAGCAGATCCATTTGTATAGAAATCCAGCAGGCTTGATTACGGTTTGTTCGGTTGCTTTGGGTTCTCAACAAAGTTAAAGTCTACCACATCCAGCCAGAAATCTAAATTCTTCCCTGTCTCTTCTCTCAGAAAGGAACCAGATGTGTGTAGCTCAGTTCTTAACGTCTTACATTTCCATTTTGTATTCTGCATATATATATTTTTTAAACTAACAAAACATGCCCAAAAGATATGAGTGGCACAATATCTTCTGCAAATTCAGTACTTTGTAATGTGTTAGGTGGGGTCTGAACACACAGTCACTAAATAACCTATTGAACATCTGACTTGAAAGAAAAATGGGAGAGATTATCAACCTTGAGGGGAGGACAAGAACCATTCAATTGCTGGGTCTGGAGAAGAATGGGAGACAGCTGAAGATATCCTCAAAGCTGACAAAAGGACATAGCACTCAGCACCCAGTCCATATTCTGCATGAGGAGCCTCTCGGCATTACACCGAATCTATGAGTTCCCATGATAGAAATAAGTTCTTCCCCTTTGTTCTTAGTTGTAGAACAGAATATTGGCTTATACCTCAGTGTTGAAGTCATGGGTTAAGTTTTAGGATGTGCGACATGCAAGGAAAGAGGCTAAACAGCAAATGGATTCACCCCCAGCTGGGAAGAGGGTTCCTGTTTTTCTGCCCGTGCAACAGTGAATTGCCCAATGGCCCAGAGAAGTTCAGATATGCCTGTCTACCTCTTTGGAGTAGGACACAGGGATGTGATGTCAGGAATGGTGGAGTTGAAGTAGAGTTTCAATGTCTCAATTCTTTGTCTTTGAAGATGCCAAGTATTTCACTCATAGAGTCGTGTGCTTAGCACATTTTATCTGGCCTAGAAACAATCAAAGGGAAGTATAGTGGCCTCTCCCAGCAATGATCCCTGAAAGGGCAGAGTGCAGAAGCCTGTCGTGTCCCAACACACCACAAGCGTCCTCCAGGCTCTCGGGTTCTAACTGTGCTATAATCAAACACAGGGAATTTTAGGCAGAGCATAGACCCATGGTATGAATGTTCCTCAAAGTAGACACCCATTCTGTATTTTTAAAGGAGAAAGGACTGATAGGCACTTACAATGTGCTGCTCTGCTGTCAGAATTACAGGGGCAGGAGAAGTCCTCTTGTATTTCAAAATCATAGACCACCTAAATCTGGATTCCCTAAGAAGTTTTAACCTTAATATTGGGAACAGATTTAAACAGATGAAAGATTCTGGGAGGAATGGGGGTATTGTTTCCCCAGTGTGCTTAGAAGCCACTTCTGGGGAACTGAAATGAAGGAACACAACATAGAAGGTTCCTCTGTGTTCCTCTTCCTCCCTAATCCAGAGTTGTTTCACCTTTCCCAATTGTTGAATGTAGTTTCACTAAAGAACAGACAGTTTTCCATTAAAACACATAAAAAATGAGTTCTTTTGGGGGGGAAGAAAGAGCTGACAGTGACATTGTTAACATGACAACTCTTCGTGTGTCTCCTAACCCTCAGCCTCTCTGCACAAACGTCTGCTTGTGACTGTCAGCTGTCCAATAGAACCATACTGCCCACACAGAGCTGGCTGTTGGCTTCTAAGTACGAGGCAGAAACTCAAGAGATTTAGTTGAAACTGAAAGACCAATAAGATGTACACAGAGAGATGGCTCTGAGGTAAAGTGTTTATTATGAATTGTTGACAACTTGAATTTAGCCCTCAGAACTCACTGTGGAATGAAAAAAAAACAAAACAAAAAAAAAAACAACCTCTAAAAGATGCACACACACACACACACAAACAATAGTCATAATGATAATACATATTATCAATACTATTTTAGAACAAAGGGAAAAGAAAACACAAACACCCATCTGCCTTTTCCCCACTACCCCTTCCCACTGTGGCCCTGTGTGCATTAGGTGCGGCCGGGACACGGTTCAATGCCCAGGACGACCTCAGTGTCAGGAGTATCCACGATAGAGAATGAGACGAGGAAGATGAAATCCAGCCCAGCTCTGGGGACTTCAATCAGGGCAGCGTTAATGAAAAGGATCCTGTCTTTTCCCAGGATGGTTAAATGTCTGTACCACTCTTGGCTAGAGGACTGAGCAGGTGCAGGGAGGAGGGCAGACGGAATTTCATTTAAAAGGCAAAAGAAAGAAAATGTTCTCATCTCCCTGGTGGAGCAGGGAGCTTTCCTGGAGCCCTGCTTGGACCAATCACATTCCTAACACATCCTGCTGTCCTCTGAAACAGCTCACATTTAAATACTAGAGGATGACCCTGCCTTCCATTTTTTCAAGAACTGCCCTTTCCCTCTTGGCAAAAATTCAGGGTGTGTTTTTGTCTCTCTAGACTCAAAATGGGAGTTGGAGAAAGATGAAGGGACTCCCAGCATCCAACAGAGGTAGAAGAAAAAATTCACCCAGCTTCCTAAGCAGTGACTGCCTGTTCTTTTCTTCTTCTTCCATTCCTTATGAACAGGACTCTCCCTTTGGTTCCTACACTAAGTCTTCACAATGCAGCCATCAATAAGCCAGTCTAGAATGTCCCTCTTTGAGTGGCCCTCCTACCTTACAACTCCATCAGTTCTAAAGTTTCCCACTGGAGGTAAGGTGCAGTATCTCTCTCCCATCCTCATCTTCTTCTCTCCTGCCCTGTTCTTCCTCTCTGCTGGTCCTTTAGGGACAGCGGGTAGCCTGGGGTGGCTATGGTCCCAAATATCCTTCGGCTCTTACTAGACACCTGTCTGGGAACGAATTTACTAATACAGAAAAAGGGAAGGACAGAGACCATTCTGAACTTCTTGGCAGAAGGGTTTCAGTAAAGATATGACACTGGAAAAAATAAACTCCAGTGAATCTGCCCTGGGGCCCTATAAACCATTTATTCTTCCCAGAAGATTCAGCCCTTGGAGTACAGAGATCCGGATTCTGATGCATAACATGGATTTATAGGTAGATAGATACAGAGGAAGGCAAGCAAAGGAACACAGTAAAGTGGCTCTGGAGAGAACAAAGAATCCTTGTCCACGTTTGTCCTCAAAGACACTGTCGTTTCCTTATATGAGCCTTCTATTTACCCTCCCCCCCCGTCAATCATCCATCCTTTCTCCTTTCTGTGTTGTGGAGAACAAGTTTTTTCTTTCTCTTTATTCTATGAAGTGTCATCTGATCCTTACTTTAGCTAGAGGAGGGAAGCTAAATGATGTTTGACTAATTATTTCATCCACAGAGAAGACTAGAGCGACTTATATTCAGGCAATGTCCCAGCAAGCAAAGACAACTATCCAATTACATGTATGTCTGAGGTTACTTTGTGGACTGGAACCACTCTTTCCAGTTCGGGATTAGCAAATGACATGACCAAGAAAAATATGTGTGAGTTATATTTTGTATATGTATTTTATTTTATTTATTTTATTTATTTTTTTTTTTTTTTTGGTTTTTCAAGACAGGGTTTCTCTGTGGTTTTGGAGCCTGTCTTGGAACTAGCTCTGTAGACCAGGCTTGTCTCAAACTCACAGAGATCCACCTGCCTCTGCCTCCCGAGTGCTGGGATTAAAGGCGTGCGCCACCACCGCCCGGCTAGTTGTATATGTATTTTAATATTAATATTTTCTTCCAAAATCAAGTTTTAGATGTGCAGATCACTGTGGGTGCCTCTGCCTGGGATCGCAGTAAGGACCAGGAAGAGCTGAATGTTTGCTAGGACTGAAGGCAGAGAAGGAGAGAAGTTCCAGCTACAGACTCGGAAGAGATCGACCATGAAGGACTTCACAGTCTGTGGCAGAGCAGGAACAAGCAAACACTGGAATAAGGGAGCTGCAATTGAAACAACCACTTGCTTCTCTTCACAGGCATGATAAATTATTCAGAAAGCACGAGGCATAAGGGAGAAAACATATGTCTTATGTCCTACTATGTGATCAGTTTTAGGACCATACATCCCCTTGCATCCTTTTTTTTTTTTTTTTAAAGATTTATTTATTTATTGTATACACAGTGTTCAGCCTCCATGTATGCCATCAGGCCAGAAGAGGGCACCAGATCTCATTACAGATGGTTGTGAGCCACCATGTGGTTGCTGGGAATTGAACTCAGGACCTCTGAAAGAGCAGTCAGTGCTCTTAACCTCTGAGCCATCTCTCCAGCCCCCCCTTGCATCCTTTTTATCTATGAACTGAATGAAGTCTTTGTTCCCATTGGTCCCACTCTTACAGCATCCTAGTACCCCAAATTGTCATCATATTATGAATTTAAGAGAGAAGATGAGATACTATTTATTCTGCTTCGCCCCCTTCAAATAACTTACTCCTAATGACATACTCCTCTTAAAGCTTGTCTATACCTCCAAATGTCAGAGCACGGACAGGGACATTGTTCACATCATGCTTCTTTATGGGCTTACAAACAGAACTGTGGACAGATGACTAGTTAACTTGCTACATGTGTTCGAAATCCCATTGCGGTAGAAGACAAATTCACATCCAAGTTAAATGTAACCAACCTTCCAAATTAACAGGCATTAATTATAACGGCCAAGGCATTTGGTGTACATAGTGCCGGGTCCAAGGGAGACCCTCCTACCAAACTAAAAAGCAAGTTACACACTTGGGGTTGCCATCTAGTTGTGTTGTGCCCGTCTGCTAAATCCCCCTCAGCCTCATGGAATTCCAGTGGTACACCAAAACCACTGACATCAACAGGGCTACACCCAGGCTTGTTGCTCAAAGATGGATGAGGATTTCTAATAACAACCACTGTATATAATTGCAAGCAGGCCTGGCCTTGTTACTCAGGTTTGTCTTACATTATGTTTTAAATGATTTGGTGCTAATGCTTACAGGTAAGTTCTGTGGCACAACCTTCTTGTTTTCCCTAGAGACGCAGCCAAAAGAATCATTACAATTGTCGTTTTAGGATTTCATGTGCAGCCTTGCAAATGTGCACACCTGCCTTACAGTTGTGCATCTACACATCTGGATGCTGGGGCTCATTTAGAACACACTGAGATGACCAGTCCTGCTTATGTTATTTGGACCTGTTGAAACTGTTCTCTGCATCTCAAATTTAGCAAGACACACATGGTCCCAGAAATAACTAAAGATACACCACATCTAAGCCACGTATTCCTAGTTCTACACACACTCACGGTGCCTGATTTAAACTCACCAGTGTCATTCTTGCCAAATCATTGTTCTTCAAACTGAGAAAATTGGATTTCATGGGCGTCGATGTGGGTTGTGTTGTGCAGGAAGTGTACTAGAAAGATCTGGTATGAACTGGTGACATTGGTGCTGATTATCATACCTTATTAAGCAGTTCACACTGGTGACATTGGTGCTGATTATCATACCTTATTAAGCATTTCAGTAAAACTGGTTTTAAGAGGGTTTGATCATCTCTGGAGCACATTATCTGTAGATAGCAGATGCCGTGGTTTGGTTTAACTAACGTGTTTCAGAACATCATAATACCCTCTAGGACCCTCTGACTGCTTTGGGAATATGGATTATGGAAGAATTTTTTTATCAGGTTCTCCATGATGTCTCTCATACTTTGTAATGAGTCATGTAGAAGTAAACCTAGAGAACAATGCCTTAAGGAGCTCGAGACTTAGAGCATCCTTTAATGGTTGCCATGAGCCACTAACAGGGGCAATGCTCACTTTTCCTTCTTTCACTCTTTCTCAAACAAGGATGTCCTTTTTGTTCATTCTTGAAGCCCGGCACGCTATATGTTTAAGAAAGTTCCAGGCAGGGAAAGAGCTGAAGATGTGCTATATCTCCAAAGGGTGATCTGGGCCATAAGTCTTTCATCTCAACAAAATTAAGAAATCACATCAGCAGCATCTGTGGGCAGTTTGCAACATTAGTAAAACACCAATAAAGGAGCTTCCTGTCATCCCACACATGTTCACCAAAGCCAAGTGCTTGGTGAGGATCCTCCCTTGCCTCCTCATCTGTGAGTGAATTTCTGCTTAGAACTGACCAAATGATCTGCTTGTGTGGCTTTAAGGAGATAGCAGACATTCTAGTTCGTCATTTCCTTGGTGATTCCCTATATTTACTTAGCGGTAGAAAATGACTAAGGTAACAGAAGGTGTTTTAAAAGGACCGGAGGTCTGGAAGCAAATGCTTTGCTCCATATAGCAGTTTGGAAAAGAATCATCTGGAGCAATCATCACAGTAATAGGTGCATATGTAAAACAGATAAAGCCAAGGTGAGACCAGTAATAGTCAAACCTTGTAGGTGTTGGTATTTAAGCTTTTATAAGCCTCCTATAAAATGGGGAAATCTTTTCCAGAAACATACCATGAACTCAGAGTAACTGAAACAGTCCAATCTAGAGCCATGTATGCCCAACTGAGAAATCTTGTCATGGGATGTCTTGTCCCTTCCTCCGTAGCCTGAGTGGCAGTGCTGGCCCCCACCATCAATGGAGGAGACAGGTTTACCCTCAGTCAATACAGCCTAGCATAGTAGGCATTGCAGCCAATGGTTCTGCCTCTTGAACTTCCCATCAGCATCTTTTTTCCCCATGAACTTGAGTTGATTTCGTAGTTCTTTGGGTCAGGCAGATGCAGAAGCTACTGAAGCCTGATGTCCATGGCTGGGAATCCTGCTCATGATGACACGCATCTTCTCTTTCTGGCCAAACTTAAATCCCTCTTTGTGCAACCCTCCTTGTCTATCCCCACCATTTTTTCCCTCCCTCCTCTCCTCCCTCCCTCCTTCTTTTCCTCCCTCAGTTTCCTTGCCTTCTTCTGTCCCTCTCCATCTTATTCCCCTTTAAACAAAGGAGGTGGTCCAAGTCACAGATACCATGACAGAGGCCAGGAATCCCAACAAATTTCCAAATGCTAACTGCATTAATATGGAAAACCTCACAAAATAGTATAATAGTATAATAATTATACTACTTTACAAAGCAGAAAACAGAAACCTAGCAACACCAAACCATCTATTCAAAGGCACCCAGTGGTAAACAACAGATCTACAGGGACACGCAATTCCATGGAAAGCTGAAGATTACATTATTTTGGAATCATTCTTTGTGGTGTGGCGTGGTCAGTAATCTCAATCCTGTCATGAATCACCACATTCCACCTAGAAAAGTCTTAATATAAAGACCCTACCAAGATAAAGAGTAGATAGGTATTACTCTCAAAAGAAAGAAAGAAAAAAGAAAGAAAGAAAGAAAGAAAGAAAGAAAGAAAGAAAGAAAGAAAGACAGAAAGAATCTGACAGGGAGATACCTTATTGTGTAAACACGAAAATCTAAATTTGGATTCCTTGTACTCATGTAAAAAGCCTATCATGAAAAGACACTCTGTAATCCCAGCACTGAGAGGCAGGGATGGGAAGATCACAGGGGCAAACTGTCCATTTAGATTCTGCTAATCTGCTGTGGTTAACTCTAAGGACTGGACCTATACACTTACATAAATGAAATCATTTCTATTGCCTGAATTGAAAAAAAATCTCTTTGAATTGTTATTAAAAAACATTTGTACAACCAACATACGAAGTTCTTCTATAAGAGGCACTGCTCATGATCTAAGAACACAGAGTCCTAAGATAAGATTAAAAATTCAAGTACTGAAACATCTGACCCCAACACAGCTCTGAAAGGCATTCCCATTTCCAAGCAAAATATGCTTGGAAAATCAGTTTAGATTTTGAGCATGGTAACTTTGAAGCAGGACTATCAAATACAAGCACCTTGGTATTTTACTTTTAAAAAAAGAAGCCTCTTCTGTATTTCACAGCAACTTCTTGAAACAGCTGGTTCACTAGCAATTCTTGGCTGAGATATGTAGCATATATGTCCATTTGTATGGTGTGGGAGGTCCTTCTGTCTGTGTGTTGCTATTATTGGTTAATGAATAAAGAACTGCTTTGAGCCTATGGCAGGGAAGAACAGAACTAGGCAGTGAAGAACAGAACTAGGCAGGGAAAGCTAGGCTGTATGCCAGGAGAAAGAAGGGTGGAGTTAGAAAGAAGCCATGGAGCCACCAGAGACAGACGCTGGGAACTTTACCTGGTAAGCCACAGCCACTTGGTGATATATAGATTTATAGAAATGAGTTAAATTAATATGAGTTATCCAATAAGAATCCAGAGTTAATGGGCCAAGCAGTGATTTAATTAATACAGTTTCTGTGTGATTATTTGGGGCTAAGCGACCAGGAACAAACTAGCGGCCTCCTTACTATATTTGTGTCTCACACAATGCTGTCTCAATGAACCAAAGTTTGCCAAAAAATGTTCTGCAGTCCTTCTTCCAAGTGGTTTGTGATCATTTCACAAGGGTATTGACAACCTGTTCTCACTACAATGATTCAGTCAAACTGGATTGTATCTCTATAAACTTCTAACTCAATTAAGAAACCCTGTTTTCTTATCATTGAAATTATAGGAGTGATTGACTTCTAGTCCATCCTATTTATGAACAAGTGTACTCAGAATTTCTAGTTGACTTCATTGGGAGTTAGCCGTCTACTCACTCTCACCACCTCGGTGAAATAAGAATATGATATATCATCAGGATTGGAAGAAGATGCTAACTCAGTGTAAGACCTTTCAGTAATTAGATGCCTGAGTCCTTTATGTATAATGCAAGAGATTATGGATAACACAAGAGATTACTAGGGAGTGACAGTGTATGTTTTCATAGCCATTGGACAATTCACTTATGACTTGCATCCTTTACTGATGGTTAGTATGCTCTATCCTCATGGAAGAAACTCTACAATGTATCTCTTAGTATACTCTACCCCCACCTCAGGAGCTCTGCAAAGCATCTTTAGTATACTCTATCACAACAATAAGGAACTCCACAAGATATCTTTGAATATGCTTCAGCCTTACGTTAAAGAACTCTTCAAGATACACATGCTCTGATGGCCTCTGAAGTTCAGAATGAAGGTGGACATCCCTGATGCTCACTCAGAGCATTCAGGTTTCACATTCACTCTCTGCTACCAAAGGTAGGGGTTACCCATTTAGATCAAGGTGGTATGTAAGGGCAAGGTATCATAATGTGACAGTAAGGGGCTAAGGCTCAGACCACAGCACAGGGTCACTAAATCATGTGTCTTTAGGAAAGGACTGCCTTTGTCACTTACTGCTGTCTCAGAGAAGGAGGCATGCATATTCTGTCTGTATTTCTTGCTACTGAAAGTCTAGTTTGGGGGAAGTATTTACCTACAATCCATAAATCATACCATAATCACTGTGAAACTGCTCCAGGAGTCAGCATTGGCTGTGCTGTGCTTTAAATAGGCAAGCTACTCATGGACTTTGATAAAAACAGAAGCAGTAGTTCCAAGAGAAGAGAGTAGAAGGGACCCACAGCTGAAGGGCAGAAGTTTCATTGCTTCATGGAGGTTATATTGAAGAAAGTAAGGCTTGGTTTAGGATAGAAGGGCATTAGAACAGGGAAAGCATCTCTGTTTCTGTGTTCCCACTCATCTACTCTATATCCAAAAGAAAGATATGTGATTGTCAATGGCGACCAATCTCCTTGGTTCACCCTACAGCTTCTCCAACCCTAAAGTATAGAATTGTACTTGGAAATAAAGCTGTCTTTTAATTAATTACTGTCCCTTTAATGCTTGGAGGCAAAACAGCAAGTGTGCTTGATAATCAAATCACAAAGAGTATTGTCCTATTTCAAGGCATTACAGTATTTCTGTTATAAAAAGAAAGGTGGAATATGAGATTGGTAAAAATAGCTCTACATTATAGACCTATAAAGATTCATACAATGACCTCTTTTAACAACTCAGCAACAAGGAAAAGCATGAAGGAGTAGAAACTATCCCACTTATTTGACAGAAGGAACATGTGGCAAAACAAAACAAAACAAAACAACAACAGCAAAAAAAAAAAAAACAAATCAGTTAGTTACTTGCCCAGGGATAAAGTAAGTCTTGGTTTCTGCTCAGATCAATCTACCACCTACAATGCAGGGATCCCCTTAGCCAACCTCTCTAACAGATGGGGACCCAGCTGGACTACTTCCTGTAAGTGTTGCTCCTGGGATAGTAATAATCTTTAAAAGTTCCACCTTTATTCAGTAGAAATCCCCGCCCCCTCCCCCACTGCCTACTTCTGAGGAACAGGAACCAGTTTCCCTTCTCAGGTTTATGATGTTCCTACGAAGTAGGGAATGCAAGCTACTTTTTCAGAAGAAACAGTCAGGCTGAGACAGTCACTTTAGGCTTTGGGGTCAGGTTTAGACATCCCCCTCCTGCTCCAAGAAGATTCCACTTCTATGCCCTCCCCTTTTTTTGATGCCCTGTCCAGAGTCCTGTATCAGTGCCTGCCTGGTCCTAACACTACGTAATCACGGATACATTTGAGAACGTGACATCTCTATATATCCCAGAAAGAATTTTCTAAAATTTTTTGGCTCATCCTCCAAAGCATCATTAGTTTATAAAAGCTTCCTTCAAAATGTGATGCCTCAAAATGAGCACATAGTACCAATGGGGAAAATAAGTGTTGCTAGCAGTCTCATGTTAGGAAATCTTTAAGAACTGGTGCTTGGCACTGGGAGGAGATGGGTGAGGCTACTATAAACCAGAGACATTTATCAATTTTCATGGTGGAAATATTTCCAGTTACAACATCCAACCCGAAGCCACCCATCACAGAAACTGGAAGAGATGTACCCAACCAGATCTTCCCACTGAGCTGGCTTCGGTACACCACTGTCATGCCCATCATTTGATCTGCTTAAGATCAATTCAAGTCAATGCCCCTCAAATGAGACAGCAGACACAGGGTGCTGTTCCTTACCAATAAATGAGATGGTTGCTGCCATGCTTTGAATGATTTTCTTTCTCTTACCTGCATTCAAAGCCCATGATCTTTTAAACTCTGTCATAGGAGGGTGTTGTGGGCAATAAAGGGGGTCTTAGCTACAGCGCTGTTATGGTTGTTTTTAAGTGGTAACCTTAGCAGAAAGTTGACAATTTACCTCTCAGTTTACGGGGAAGGTAGGCAGGAGATAGCTAGAAATAGTGAGCCTTCTGTGGAAGCTTTTATTAGAAACAGGGAATTCCCCACTGCTCTTTAATGTCTTTTAACTAAACATGAACCACCCCAAGGTCAAATTTATTAACAGATCCAACAGGCCACAGAACTCTGGGCTTTGGTGATGAATCCCTCTTATCTCTGCTCCCTCTCAAAAGTCTGGTGATTTAGTCAAGACAGCTGCTTATATCCCAATCAAAGCCAGAGTGGTTCGTTGTGTGTACAAAAATAGATGCATGAGGCAGTCGATACTTTAATGGGCCCACATTAGAAACTAGATGTACTCAAGACATTCTCCAGTGAGGAGAAAGGGAAGCTGGTGAATGTCTGAGATGACTTGGATTGGTCCAAGAGTACCAAAAGAGAAACAGGATTCTTCTTCTTCTTTTTAAAACCTGTATGATACTCCATTTCCCTGTTTCTTGAAGAGGATTCAAAATTCTGGCTTCTCACAGGACTGGGAGATTTGTAAAATAATAGTGGATAATGAATGTACTCCATCCTTGCTACACAACTGATCTCATTGAGGACACCTGTCTCTGTTGTCTCTCTAAAACCAAACGACCACAGAAAAGCATGATCATGGGAAGGAAGGAGTCACCAACCTCTCTTTGGATTTGTCTGCTCTTAAGCTGGCATTGAGACTCCTCTCTGCATATCAGCTGTCATATAATCATGGCTCTATGCCTTGCCTCATGGGAACATGAAAGGGGCAAGTTGCATTTCATACAGAAGTGGTTTAGAGGAAGGCTGGGTGACCTGTCAAGATCATCATGTTGTTGAGCCAGAGGCATGCACGGAAGAAAGCAGAGGCGATCAAAGTTACTTTGTTCAGGGCCCAAGCAATCTGCTATGGTCCCTCCTGTGTCTCTCTGCCCTGCCTATCATTTGGAGGAGCTGCAGGAGGAAGATGGATGGGGTTTCTGGGAGGCCGAGGGTTATAGCCTCCTGGCCTATGGCTCTACATCACATTATTGAGCAGGATTGAATCAAAGCAACGCTGTGCAGCTGCTGTCCTGTTTAATTCAATCCTAATAAAGTGATTAGCATGGACATCTCTGTCCTAAGGTTGTTGTGGGCATGATCCAAGCGCAGGCATCTGAGAATGTCCTGCACCTGGGAGGACCTAGAAGGCCATGAACCTGGGACGTGAGAAAGGCAGCTGACAGCAGCTGTGAGGAGCGCTGGCTCACGGAGCAGATCTCTAGAAAAACAAGAGTAGATTCCCACATGTGAAGATCCATATTGTTGGAGAGGACTCTGGGAAGATCATGCTAATACTTCCTTCCCTCCACTAGATTGACATTCTGACCCTAGGGAAAGGAGCTGGCAGCTGGAGGGACACACTAAATGCAAGACAGACTTCTTCAATGTTAGACGCACAAGAGTCTTAAACATGCCTAATAGATGAGAACATTGGGCTTCGGAAAAGAAGCACACGTTGTGGATGGACATCGTTTGTTTGTGTACAGAGGACAGGAAGGAAAGGAAAATAAAGTACGGGAGAGAGGAAAGGACAGAGGAAAGTCCCTGAAGTGGGGTGCACCCGATAAATAGATTGACATCACTCCCCCACACAGCTCTAGTAGCCTTCTGAGTTGCATCTCCCTCAACAGCAAGATCCCAGCCTCGATCTCATTTATGCATTCTGCCTGAGTACAACTTGATATCTCTCTTCTCTTTGCCCATCTGATTATGAACATAAATACAATCCAAACAAGACTTAACTCTTTCAAAACCATGGCCAGGCTCTCCTTGGTTGAACATTTTCTGCTATGTTTTGTCTTTCCCATTCACTCGGCTCTTGGCATGCACATTTTTCTGATAGCTCTTACAATATGAGAATAACTCCATTAATCCTCCAGGATGGTGATATGAGCATACGAGTCTCTCACTTCTTCTCTGATATGAGAGATTCCCTGATTCTGATTAATCACTCTCCACATAACCCGGCACCTGGCAACAATGCCTTCAGCATCATCAGATTCTAACCCTTTATATGGAGACTCTCTTCTGAGTTTCATAGATTTGCTTTAGATCACGAGGGGTGCCTAAAATAAAAATACCTTGAGTGTCGTGATAAAGATTTTAATAGTGATTTATGGATACAGGAACACTTCATCATATCTAATCTACAGATCCTTTACACCAATAATGTAACACATTGGGGTTCAGGAAATAGGCACCAACTAGAAGGACTTGGGAGTAGTTT
This sequence comes from Chionomys nivalis, assembly GCF_950005125.1. Classification (NCBI taxonomy): domain Eukaryota; kingdom Metazoa; phylum Chordata; class Mammalia; order Rodentia; family Cricetidae; genus Chionomys; species Chionomys nivalis. The sequence goes on along the minus strand of NC_080099.1, from coordinate 8,871,642 downwards.
AGAAGTATTTGTAGGACCTGCTACTAAGGATCTAGGTGTTGAGGAATATTATTTTAACTGGGCAAAAACGTATTACATTTGTTTGTGTTGAGTAATATTACTTTTAACTGTGTAAAGGTGTGTTACTTTTGTTTATGATGCATTTGTTTAACTGTGTGAAGAAGTGTTGGTGTTTCACCTTGCATGCCTAAGATACCAGATTAGTCTACTAAAGACCTGAATGACTAGTAGCTAGGCAGAGGAAGATAGGTGGGGTTGGCTGCAGAAAGAATAAATAGGAGAACTCTGGGCTTGAGAAGAAAGGGAGAAGAGAGGAGAGAATGGGGGAGGTGCCTGGGCCAGAAGCCAGGCAGCTGCCAGTCAGTTTCCTAGAGAAGGAGTGAAAGTAAGAGAGAAGAAAGGTAATAGGCCTGAGGCAAAGGTAGACAATGTAGTTAAAAGAGGTAGCCAGAAAAGAGCTAAGCTAAGGCTAAGCATTCAACAGTAGTAAGTCTCCATTTTATGATTTGGGAGCTGGCCGGTGGCCCAAAAGCAAAAGCCCAGTATAGCTATTCTTTCTCTTGTCAAATGATATTGGAAGGTGTTGGGAGCAGTGAGACCCCAGATCCTGAATTTTTTGTAATCTCCTGATCTGAGTGCCTACAGCTGCTCTGAGCACGAGACCTTCAGGAGTTTCTAATGGCAGGAGAGTGGTTTCTGGTGGGTTTGGCTGGGGCGTGGCTATCTATATATAATCTGCCCCTGAACACAATAAAGGGGGCATTCTTGGGGAATTCAAGGATGACCCGTGTCATTGTCTCTCTGTCTGTGTGTGTCTGTGTATTTTAACCTCCAGCCCCCTTGCCCGAAGCTCGCGAACTGGGTGCCAGCGCACAGAGTGCCATCAGGGGGGGTGCGGTGCTGCAGTGCGCCGCAGGAAGGTACCCTAAAACTCCAAATACATAAATAATGCATATTCGCCTGATGTCAAGTAGGTTAAGGTAATGAACTTGGTAAAGTTTCTTACAAGTAAGACACTGTGTCCAGATTTCACATGCGGTTCACAATAATCTGAGTCAGCACAGTGAGGCACACTGGACAATAACGAATCTGAACTGAGGGGCTTTTGTTAGAGACTATATAGAATGGTAGAGGTGTGTGGAAATCCTCTGCTCTGAAAGTGGATGCTGCACGGTCTACACCAGCACCATCACCTTATCCAGTTCAGCCTTGCATCAGAAAGGTCTTAACCAAGGCCTTGATTCCAAATAGCACAGACAAAAATGATTTCAGGATCATAGTCTCTACCTCACCTCTTCACACCTGGCTAATGATGACATCACAGTATCCACCTCACTTGTCATACTGGGTAACGATGACATCACAGTATCTGCTTCATCCATTCACACTTGGGTAATGATGACATCACAGTAACCACCTCATTTCTTTACACTTTGGAAATGATGACATCATAGTATCTACCTCACCTCTTCACACCTGAGTACTGATGACATCACAGTATCTGCCTTACCTCTTCACACTTGGGTATCCCACAATGGCCCCAATTCAGACTGTCAGAAGAAAGATTATGACATTTTAATATCAGATACTCTCCTTTCAAGATTAGTGACTTGGAAATTAAAGGTAAATCTCCTGCTGTGGATCACAGTGCTTGGTAAGTGGCAGGCCCAGGGTTCAAACTCAATTTTCTCACTTGTGGTTCAGCATTCATTTTGCTGAATTCCGGGACCTGGGAGTCTATCGATGGCTGTAAGGAGGAGGGTGCAGTGAGTCGATCTTTCCAGCACTGTTTTTATATGGACAATTCTACTAAAGAGATCAGAGGTATTTTCCAGACATAACATGCTGTATCCCTGTGGCTTTGTGGCTACAATATCGGAGACTCAGAATGAATAAGAAATTGTGGAAAACAGGTGGAGATTTCCTTCCATGGTTTTGAGAATTCACAATTTCAGTTTAATTTATAAAAGACAGTAAGCGTACACAGCCTGGCAAGGCCATTGGCTATCCTGTTAGTAACACTCTAGGCAACAGCATTCTAATATGAGTACAGGCAGCTGCCCAATGCACAAAGTGACCTTTGGCCTTATCCTTGGAGAAATGTTATTCTCTCTCTGCCTGTTTCTGTCCGTAGGGAATTAGAAACCATGTCAGAATAATCAGATTTCCTAATGAGCATGCTCAAATAAGTGGAGATTATGCATCATCAGAAATGGAATCTGTAGCTCGTCTCCTATTTCATTCTGTTGGCATTTCTAAATCACCTCTTTGGGAAGAGATGAGACAATTGGAGTCACCCCTCCCATACTTGCACCTACAATTGCATTCCTTTTTCATTTGAGAGGTTGTGGGAAATTTGAACATGTTGAGATCAGACACATTCTACCTTTGTGACTGCTAACCTATGATGTCTATAGACATGTCTCTTGTAGACACAAGAAATCCAAAAAGGATCAACTTTGTTCTATTTTAGCAAAGACAGCTCCCCTTCCATGCTATCTCTGCCTTATGAACACTTCTGCAGAAGGGACACTTCCTTGTGCTAATCAGATTATGTCATCCTTGCCTCTAATCTACCTCGAACTTTCCCACCATTTAACGTAATACCTACAGACTTTCCTGTGGTCTGCAAGGCCACAATGAAGTGGCTGAAACCTGCTCTCTGCATTGATCCTATCTACCCAGGGGTCTCTGCCCACTTTCTCTAGGCTTAATAGCTTCCTTGATATCATTTTAAAACAGCAGTTTGTCATCTTTTTTCCCATATGATTGAATCACTTGTTACTTTACATGGAAAGCCCCCCCCCCATTCACACACACAAACGGGAGGGGGGTAAGAAAGAGAGAGGAGGGGGTCGGGTGTGGGGAGAGGGGCACAAGCACTGTTACAGAATTGCATTTCAATAAGATGGGTTGTGGTCCAACCTTAGAGAGACTTTAGGCACTGCCAGGATGAGAATTATTACGGACCTGGCCTTTGCATTCTGCCTGCATTGCTCTTTGCTGAGGTGTCAGACTCTTTCTCCTTTACCATGTGGGTTACGTCATGTGGGTCAAGCCTTACTTTGCAAAACTGGTCTAGACTATGTGACTCTATGATTCTCCACCTTATGGACCTCCTTTATCCTTTTTTGCAACATAATCTCTACCTATCATTTCATAATTCCTGAGCTCATACTGGTTTTCTTTCTTTCAAGCCTATCCTGCAGCACTTCAATAGAAATCCCAGAAGCCCAGGGATTTCTTCATTTTATATGGTGAACATACACCCCAACAGACATTGTTGGGCTCAAAATGGAACTGGGGAACAATATATAAGTATGTGATCTACATTCAAAAGGGCTGTTTCTTGGCACTCGAAACATAATGATATATTTGGGTAACAAGTCATCCCCACTTCCAGACAGAATTTCTAACCAATTTGGACATTCACTTGATGGTTCTGAGAGTTCTTTTTTCTTAATGATGGACCTCTTAGCTTATCCTAGAAGACACAGAGCAGAGAACAAAGATACCTGTAGAGAAAATTTAGATGCCACACGCACACAACTGTGTAAGGAACAAGGCAGACAAATAGTTCGAGCAGCCTCTAGCTGGGAATGGATCTTTTGAGAACAGGAGGCCGGGGAGGCTGAGAAAACATTCTACAGACACTACACATAGCACAAGACTTGGCTTTAAAGTGTCTTTCTAGTCTTGGAAGTATTACATCCATTCCTGGCCTCCTTTACTACAGTACCGTAGCTCCAATATTATTATAATATCTACCCAGTGCCCATTTAGCTTGGTCCTTATGTTCTCCTTTATCTCCAAACTGGCCATGCAAACTAGGTTCCTTTCAGATAGCATGGCTACCCCTGCCATGAAGGAGCTTTCTGGATAGAGAATCTCCTTCTATGAGATCAAAGTAACAGCACCAATGGAAAGTCTCTCTGCCAGTTGGAGGGTCAGCAAACTGTCCCTGAAACTCGTTCAATTTATGGACCTAAACAAAGAGGTACCAGAATAGACTTTTTTTTTTTTTTTACTGACATTTCCATAAAGTATTGACTAAAAAGCTAATTAGAGAAGTTAGGGCTAATCCGTACCCTGGGAGTGGTCATTATCATTACATTGCATCTTGGGAGATTCGTGTAGAATGATGATTGGGTTCTTCAACATTTCCCTAGGATTAGTGCTTCCTTAAGTGAATAATGTACCTTTATGCAGAGTTTATCTCTATTTCTAGCCCAGGGATCAAAAACCTGACTTTGTTTAATCACCTCAGGTTTTTAATATGTTTATTTAAAATTTAAAATGATATATGTGTGTTTCAAAATTTCCAATTACACACACACACACACACATATGAAGCAATTCATAGGAAAAGTTCAAATATTGTAAATATATAGGGCCAAAAAACAGATTAGTAAGAAGTTAGGGCTGGAGAGGGGAAAATAAGGAAGATTGGCTATTGTTATGAGCTGAATTTTTTTTTTTTTCAGTTAGATAATTGCACAAGTTGCAATATACTTTGCAAAGAAACCACTAGGGGCTAAGAAAGAGTAGCCATATTGAGACTAACCATACCACACCCCGAATCACTTCTTGAGCTCTCTGAGAGGTGGTAATTGCAGGCAGCTTATTAAGAGTTCATCTCTGGGTGGCAGGAGCGATTGCAGTTTCTATAAACCTTGATATTGAAGGACCCCGGTTTGAGTCAGAGGCTCAGGGAGGCTCATGGCTGTTGACATCCTCAGGCTTCCTATCTGCCAGGCTCCAGGAACACAAGCTTTGCAAGAAGCTGGATATACTCTTCTATATTCTAGGGAGGAGCTCTGATGCCAACGACAAGTCTTGTACTCTGATGCTCCTGAGCAAATTTCTCCATCTTTGCCCTCACAAGCAGGTTTCCCTCGTGAGTGTGGAATCCATGGTAATTAATTAGAACTGGGCTCACAGGAGAATTTCAGGATGAGCAAACAGCATTTGTGTGGGCTGCTGGTGTCTGGAATAAGCATTGAAGAGAGCAATGAACTAAATGCACGTGGAAGGTTTCCCCAGAACAATGGGCAGAGACCACCGTGATTTTAGCACTTTGGAAGATACAGAAATAGTTCATCTCTGTGGGAGCCTAGAGCCATAGAGACGCCTAAAGCAGCCTCCCTCCGAACTCGGTGCCTGGTGTAAACCATTAGGGACGTCAGTCATTGAGAGACCAGAGACCAAGGGAAGAGGAGTGAGTGGGAAGTCATCTCACTGCTTCCAGGCCAGTTAATGAGATGAAGTGCAGAGTCTCTTACTTCCTGACCAGTTCTGGGTCTGAATGATGGTAACAGGGCTGTTCTTAGGGATCTTGGGGTAATGATGAGGTTATCAGAGGCTGCCAGTGATGGCCTTTGGAAGGGACATGGTCTGGAGAGGCTCCTTAATTATGGGTGCAGAACAACTTAGCGAGAAGCAGCACAATGCAGTCCTATAATCACCCTCAGTTAAATCTCTCCTGTTCTAGGCTGTAAAGCAACTGAGGGCTAAAGAGATAGCTTAGTGCAGAAACTGCTTGCTGTGCAATCCTGAAGACCTGACTTCAAATGCTCCAAAGCTACATAATGCTGGGTATAGTAGCACAGGACATGCGATGCTGATGTTTTACTGTAAGGTGGTGAGCAATCACCAGAGAAGTGCGGAGAGATCACAAGCAAGCTAGCCTAGGTATGCATAAGTCAGCAGGAATAGACTTTGTTTCAAGGTGGAGGTAAAGGCAGACACACTAGGTTGTTACTTCACCTCCATACATAGGCTTTGGCATCTGTCCTCAAGGAGGAACATGCATGGACACCATACGCAAAACACAAACACATATTATGCACATACACACTAAGGCATACACTCAAGAAAATGGGTTATTTATTTCTTTCCTAACCACCCAAATGAACACTCAGGCCACAGCAGGAAACAGAAAGTGTCTATGATACACAACAGAACAGAACAGGAGAAGCCATGTAGATTTCCTTTTTGTGGGGAGGATGTATGTGTGAATGCATTCACCTGTGTATATGTGTAAAAGAGATTGTCAGGGAGATGAGAGAGAGGAGAACAGAAAGGAGAGAAAGGGGGCAGGAATTTGGTTGAGAGACAGAATATAAAGAGGGAAGAGCATTAAGGAGGGCTGATATTCCTTACAGCCCTTTGACAAGCGATAAATCAAATAGCACATGGCTGCATACACCCAACACACCCCTCTTTCACACTACAGCAAAGAATTCTAATTAACTACCAATTTATTCAAGAGAGAAAATGAGCCCCCTTATCCCAAATAAGTGTATTAAAACCAACTAGTGGAGAGTCCCACTCCTCCCCATAAATACATAAAAAAGAGTGTGTGAAATTCAAGCCTTTGGGGAAAGGATAAATAAAGATCTGAGTCAGAGATGGAGGTGGTTCATGACCGTGAGAGTTCCACGGGATCAAGATGGAGTCATCCTTTCTGGAAGACAGCACCTTGTCTGTCCACCTTGGAAACACTACCGAAGGTGCTCACGGAGACTGCAAAAACTGGACCCTGAACTCTGGGAAGACAGCACCTTGTCTGTCCACCTTGGAAACACTACCGAAGGTGCTCATGGAGACTGTAAAAACTGGACCCTGAACTCTGGGAAAACAGTCAGCATGGATGAACTAAGACCAGGCATCTCGTGTACCTGTTTGTCCATGACTTACTGTAAAGATGAGCAATGCTTCCCCTTCCCAGCCCCCAGGAGCCTACTGATGCTACCTGCCTGCCCTTGAAGGGCATTGGCTATGGTCAAGAGAAAGCACCCCTGGGGGAAGCACATGGTCTCTAGTGTATGGCATTGAGGTCTGTGACTAGATGACGACAGGGTAGGACAGGTTTTCAAACAAGACCTTAAGAATCAAGTACAGGTAAGCCCTGTTCTGTGCCCTGCTCTGTCACTAACCCCCTTTTTGTCTGTTTGTGTGAGCTGTTTGATTCTTCTGAGACATAGCTTCCTGTTTGTAAATGGGGCTACATGAGTTCAATGGGTCCATCCTACTTTGACTAAAAGCCAAACAGTTACCATTTTGTGGGGGTATGTGTATGAGAGAAATCTCATGTCTGGGTAGCAAAAACAAGAGATCTCTGTGGCACAAACATGACAACCAGGCTCACAATATGAGGGTCCCCCCAATATGAGGATCCCCCAATATGTGGCAGTCTGTCTCTCACACTCGATTGCCTAGTGACTAATCTTATCATTCATCTCCTGGTCAGGTTCCTCGTGTGCACACATCACTCTGAATCATTAATTCATATCTGAGATGGCTATTGGCTGAGCCACCTGACCACAGCTAGCCTCCTGCTGCCCAGCTGAATGATATTGGCTTTCTGAATTTTAGGATGGAGTAGGAGGAGTTTTTGGAGTCCTCCAGGATCTCCACAGCCCATGATTCACTGCTGCTCATGCCAGCATGGTTTATTGGCTTTGATTAAACAGTCAATGTTTAGCTTTGATAAAGATTGAGATTACACGTACAAGAAACCCTTTATTCGGAGGGGACACCAAAGAACAAATAAGTGAGCCCACTCAGGACAGGAGAGATGTCCATGTCATATTCTTTCTTCATAGTTTCTGTCAATACTCTTCCTAAATCTGCCATCCATAGATCTAACCCCCACAGTATACTAGCTAATGGATAAATCGAAGACAAATTGACTTCCAGAATCTGTGGCCTGTGTTCAGGCTTCTAATGAAGCAGTTGGTTCATGGCGCTGCAAATGTCAGATATGCTGGGGAGGGGTGCGGAGGGGGTCAATGGGACATACTGGTGGCAAAGCCTGTGGCTTGGTCTTTCAGATTCCACAACAGGGTAGTCACCTGCTCTCCAGAGCAGGAAAACTACCCTCAGAGGGCAGTGTTTTGAGGAGCAAAGCTACTACACAGGTTTCCTGCCCAATAAAAATCGACAATCTACTGTAATTTCGTTGTGATTTAACAATGCTTTTAAAAGAGGCAGCAAATGGCCCATAAAGCATGTGACCCCTTCACTCCTATGGGATCCCCTGGTCTCTCCCTCTGAGCTGGTGCCCTTCAAATATTGGAGCCATCCCAGGGAAGGGCTAGAGATAAGCAAATGTGAGAGCCTGCTTCCCTCCACAGGAACTGTAGCCTGGGAGACTTCTCATCATTGCCCCAGACCATTCGCCGTCCTGTCCTCTCTCTCCTCTCCCCTTCCTTCTTTTTGCTCTTTTCCAATGACTTCCTATCTCTTGAACAATGAAAGTTGAAGCATAACGCAAGTCTGTCTTTCTTTAAAACCCCCAGCCAGGGAGGCAGAGTGTCACCCATATTTATGAGCTCTAAATGGCTTTTATCAAAGTGAGGTCACACTAAATCACACTCAGGCTGTCATAAATACAAATGACTCGACATAGGCGGCAACAAGCCTTCGGGGGAAATTATGGGATGCACCCTTGCAGTTATGGTAGATCACACAGAAAGCTCGTATATTTCCACTGGCAAGGTAATCCAAGCCTTCGGGGGACTCAAGCATGAAAAGGGCGGGAGCCAGGTCCAGGTGAATCCCAGTAAGAGGGTCACATGCTTAGCTAATGAGAGACCCTTCTCAGGACGCTGAAGAACCAGCGTGTTCTTGGGAGAGGAGTAATTGATGAGACCCTGAATATTTTATCAGGATTTCCTTACTTAGAATCAATCAATTCACGGTGAGATAAGTTGACAGGCACTGAACTAGCAGACAGTTTTAGCACAACATGTAGTTACATGGCTTTGGCCAAGTGTCTTCGTCAAGACGTGTCTACAAGTCCTTTGGTACAGGTCCTTAACCAAAGCAGAATCCCTCTCCCCCAGTGTGGTCTAGCTTCAGTGCACCCTCAAGGTGGATAGACAGTGGCAGAAGGAAGGCATGTGATTTCTCAAGACTGGGACGGACAGGTGTCCTCTGTGAATCATGCATTCTAGGCAAATCTAGCTATCGTGTTTGAAGACCCTAGCATCTCATGGTGAGAAGTACAGGCAAAGAACTGAAGCGTCTTTCCAAAGGCCAGTGTGTGAAGGATGCCTCCATCCTCAAAAGTGGTCCACTGACCCTCGCAAGCCATTGTAAGACTGTAGTTGACAAAACTGTGAGCCTAAGAGGCAGAACCAACCATCTAGGTGGTCTTAGATCCCTATCCTCAATACCTCAAGGGTCATGACTTAGAATTTTAAAGTACTAAGTTTGGACGTAACTTTAATGCAGTAACAAATGGCTAAAACAGAGAAATTAAATGAACTCCCCAAATGGCCATTATTTCCTTTGTGTATCAAGGGTGGGCTAATCATAGGTTCCCATCCCTGGTTCTATACTCAGTTCACATCACCTTAGTGCTGGAGATCTATTTTAGACCAATTAGAAGTGAGTTCTTGAGCTCGGTGAAACCCCAGCACCAAATTTTTAGAACCTGTTCCTGGTAACTGTAAGGGCCCTAAGTGTACCCCTAGAATTAATTACTCAGGAACTTGATACATGTTATGTTCTAAAATACTTTTATTTGTTTCTTTGAGATGGCATCATGCTGTGTACATAGACCAGTATGGCTTGAACTAACCACGTAGCTCAGGTTGTGCTAAACTTTTCAATTCTCCTGCTTCCTCTTGCTGAGTGCTGGGTCTGCAAGCCCTGCCACTCTGGCCAAAATACTTCATAAAAATCTACAAATCCCTTTCCTGGTTTGTGAAAATAGGAACATGGGATCTGAGGTATTTCTTCATCCTCCCCCCCCCCACCTCCTCTCCATTCCAGATGCCTGGACCTACACCATCTACCCAGAAGAACCAAAGGTAAGCAACATCTACCTGAAGAAAAAAATACATTTTAAGATGTGAAATGTTGTTATAATAAAGATGGATCTTGCATTCTAGAACTAATGAGAACTGGCACTGATCAGTTCCCATAACCCACTGTGGGGAGATTGGGCTAACTATTTAGGTTTGCAAAGCCCTTCTACAAAAGAGGTATTCTGTGCAACACAGAACCTGAAGTAGCACTGTGCTGCTGTCTATGTCTAGTCAGGCAATCATGGTACGAGGTTTCACAGTGGGACCTAAACCAAAAGACATTTTGCTCAATGGCTATTGGAAGTTGGGTAAGTGAGTACATATTTCAAGGGTCCACAGTTGCAAAATTGGGATGTTCTACTTGCTATGTTGACCATGTCCTAAGAAGTAATAAAGCAATAGAGGCTGAAAGTCTTTTAGCAAAGAGTAGGTACACAGAGGATGGCTCCATTCCTGAATCACAGACACCCAAGGAGAGAACCCCCTCTACCAACACAAGTATTGTTATGGAAATGCCAACCACTAAGTACATCAGTAAAATAAAAAGCAACTGGATCTGCAAGGCATCTTGTCTCCAAACATTTTCCTGCTCTGATCCTTTCAAAGGTCACATACATGATACTCTGTTCTCCACGTGCTCTTCCTAAGGAGATTTAAACACATCGCTTGATGTTGTTTCTCAATACACAGCAAACTTCAGTTGCAAGTCATCTCTTTGTTCACCAAGTATTTTATGTGTGCTTGTCATTCAGGGGTATTAAAAGCCATATGAGAAAGAAATTCTTATTACACTTTTTTAAAAAAAAGTTTTACATTTTTATTTGTGTTTGTTTGGTGTGCTCCCATGAAAGCTTGCGAGCATATGCATGTGTGTGTGTATATGTGCATGTGTATAGCTGTGTGTGCACTTGCCATGAAGAGAGGTCAGAAGGCAACTTGTAGAGTCTGTACTTTCCTGCTACTGTGTGGTTTCAGAGGATTGAATGGAGGCCATCAGAGTTAGTGACAAGCACCTTTACAAGCTATTCTATTTCAAGTTCAAATCCTGAATTACCTACATGAATCTCTTTGAGCCTTTACCCTTGTTATAACCTTAGACAGTTTGGAGATCATCACATAACAACGCATCTCCAGTGCTGGCAACTTATTCTTATATAAATAGATCTGGACTCCCAAGAGAAAGGTCCATAACAATAGAGTCATGCTCCAGGACTTTCTATATCTGTTAGCAATAGCTAAGATACTAGAAAATGCTCGAAACATCCTTGGGGGTTGATGAACAGTCCTACAACATCAGCATCAGGACTTCCCACCTCCCAATGTCACTTCCATATCTGCACATTAGTCTGCTCATTTCCTGGCTAATGGAAGCAGACAGAGGGATCAGATGAAAGGGATTAGATTGACAGGCTCAGCAGAATGACTGCTCCCTCCTTAACCTGGATTTTTACTCCAGGAGTGTGTTTCTGCGAGTCACATACACAAGCTGCTGGAGACCATGATCTCCAGGCTCTCCACCAGCTACCATTTAGCGTTTCCTCTGTCTGTTCTGTAATACTTTGTTCTTTGGAAAACATCAAAGAAAAATTAGGGTTTTGGTTTTTTACTTTCTTTTTTTTTTAAAGGTATTGAGAGAACCATTCATTGCTGAGACGTCACATCAGGGTCTCATCCCTCAAATTGACAGTGGAGCAGGCGCCAGCCAGAGAGAGAGCCTGATTATTACTTTTAAAGAGCTTAATTCATTCTCTTAAAAATGGGATCAGTTCATCTCCGTCTCATCTGTCTCTCTGTGGCTCCCAGAGGCCACAGCGGTTGTCAGGGCCAGACCTTACGTGACTAAGGTGCAGTGTGTGCTGCGTGGAGAGGGAGATCTTCTCGGCTTGCCTGTGAATCTTTTCTACAGGAGATAACGGGGAGACTCGGAGCATGGGTAATTAGTGGGGCTGGATTACTCGTTTGCACTCAGGAAGGTTTGGAGAGAGAGTTCCCATCCAGTATCCAGTCCACCTAACACTTCACTGGCTGGACGAGGCAACAGTCACCACTTAGAAACCTTTCTTTCTAAGCAACAATTAGCAAGGCCCTGGGGTAACTCACCTCATTTAAGGATGCCACCTCTAGGACTGCTTAGTTCCAGCCAGATCACTTGTAGACAGATGCAGCCGGAGCCCCAATCTAGCAATACCTGGGTAAGATGCTGGTTAACAGTTCCCAGGCTTTGCATTTGCTATAAATGAAAGCAGATACTGAGCTGAAGTATTGGATAAGCCAAGGAAAACGCAGAATTTTCTACTATTTTCCAAAGGTTGAAGGCTACCATTTTTATCCTTCGGAAGACGCTGCCCAGCTCTGGAGTAGGCATGGTAATGATGCTACATGTTAGTATGAGTGCATAAGCAGCCACAGCCTCGGACCCTGAACTAGGCAGTGGATAAAATGGAGCAGATAATTCACCCTGAAACTGTATGCACCCTGCTGTCAAATATGCCTTTATAGGTGTCTTTTAGGGATGAGTGAGGAAAGAAAGGGCCAGAGTACATAAGGAATACTCCTGGGGGGGGGAGTTGAACCTGGTCTACCCCTTGAATCTGGACCATTTTCATAACAAAAGGAATAGACCAGTATTAGGTATGATCCAGAAAGAGAAAGGAAGCAAGAAAAAGAAATAAGCTTGAGAATTCTGAAGGCAGGGTGTACGTATGCCGAGCCAGAGGATGTGTGCCCAGATAAAGAAGCGTGAGCTCACATTTTTTAATGTATACCCATAACACTGGGACAGGTAATCCGAAATGACAGATAATCAAAACATCACTTAGCATGTGTCTGTGTCTCAGAATCAATGCTGATGGGTCAGAGGACATCGGACTTGCAACATTCTCCAAGAAATAACACCACACCACTAAAGGCCTGCTCCAGGAAGAGCAGGACAGCTGTCACAACTGATCTTAGGGACACATCAGTCCTTCTCAAGCCCTACTGCAAAAAATGAATGGTATCACCAGCAAGCTGAGGTAAAAATCCCTTGGAAAACCAGGTCTGTCCCAATCCAACAACAGAGAAAAGGCTGTTAATGGAGGCCTACATCCAAAAGGCACATTCTTCCAATTCTGTAGATGGACAACATACAATAATAATCTTAAATAAATAACAAGATAAATGACTTAGATAGAAATAGACTCATATTGGGTAATTTCGTCATCAGGCTTATAATCTATCAGACAATCATTGTGTTCTGGTGCACCCCCAAAGCTCTGCTTCTCCCAGAAAGTCTCCATGGCAAGTCCTCACAGAACTAGTCCCATAATTGTCAAGATTCTTCAGTGTGTGCTCTATACAAGAGGAGACATGGAGGAGGCATCCAAAGACAGAGAAGTCCATGTTCTCCACCTTAACTCCAGCACAGATCTGTGATGTGCTGGAGGGCAGAGGGCACATGGAGTTCCCTGCACAGTTCACACAGGACAGGAGGGCACTTTCTGGACAGCAGTAGTGCGGAAACGGATGTGTGATGGATGGAACTGAGCTAGGAAGGCATGACACTCATTTAAAAGATGGAGAACAGGGGCGTACAAACAAAATTTTACTAAATTATGTTTATAAATTACTGATAAGTAACTGTGTGTGTGTGTATGTGTGTGTGTGCAAATGCCCTGATTGTTATATATAATATACACAATAGTTTTGAGAATCTGTATTAGTCGGCCAAAAAACATTTGGAGAAATCTTATACTTTTTTCTTAGTAGATCTTAGTTTAAATCTTGGTCAGATTGACCTTTCCAAAATTGATGGGGAGAATTCTAACACAGGCATTGGGCCACAAGGAGGATAGAACAAACAAATTGGGAAGAAAAGGGGCAAAAGCAGAAGCAGCATTGCCCTGCTGAGCATGGCACTACTTTCTCTACAAATCTCAAAAGCTGCAACATCCTTAGTCATCAGAGAAATGCAAATCAAAACAACTCCGAGTAAGAATGGGCAAGATCAAAACCACTGATGACAGCTAATGCTGGAGAGGTTGTGGTGAAAAGGGAGCACTCTTCCACTGCTGGTGAGAGTGAAAACTAGTAAAGCCTCTGTGGATATCAGTGTGGCAATTTCTCAGAAAATTAGGAAACAGCCTTCCCCCAAGACCCAGTAAAACCACTTTTGGGTATATATCCAAAGGATGCTTAGTCGTGCCACAAGGACATGTGCTCAACCATGTTCATAGCAGGTTTGTTTGTCATAGCCAGAACCTGGAAACAACCTAAATGCCCCTTGACTGAAGAATGGATAAGGAAAATGTGGTACAATTACACAATGGAGTACCACACAGCAGAAAAACATAATGACATCTTAAAATTTTCAGGCAAATGGATGGAGCTCGAAAACATCACATTGAGTGAAGTAACCCAGACTCAGAAAGACAATTATCATATGTACTCAATCATAAGTGATTTTTAAACAGAAAGCAAAGAAAACCAGCCTACAAATCACAGTCCCAGAGAACCTAGACAACAATGAGGACCCTAAGAGAGACATACATATATCTAATCTACATGGGAAGTAGTAAAAGACAAGATCTCCTGAGTAAATTGGGAACGTGGGGACCTTGGGAGAGGGTTGAAGGGGAGGGGAGATGCAGGGAGTGGAGCAGAGAAAAATGTAGAGTTCAATAAAATCAATAAAAAAAATAATAAAAAACAAAATATAAAAAATCTCAAGAGTTGGCTTAGCGATGGCTTGAAGGAAAGTCCCATCAAACAAGGACCAAAACAAGAAGCCCCCAGGTTCCCTGCAAAGGAAGTGGGCCTTTAGTGAAGACTGCCCAGATTAGCACTTCTCAGCCTTAGAGCTCATACTGTTGCCCTTCCCAAGGTAGTGACCTTATATGGTAATCTTTTTTGCCTTCCCCTCCTCCCCAAATGCTCCTTCTCCAGCTTCCTGTGGAATACAGAGATTTTAGAAGCTCCTAAAAAACTCATATAATCTGGCATAAGCCCTCCTCTCCTGTCTGTGCTCTTGCCCCTGTCCCTATGTAATAAGCCAGCCATATCCTTGCCTCCTTCATATATATAGACAGGGTTTTTTTTTTTTTTGTATCTAGAACCCAAGACTGTAACTGTGACTCTGGAGAACTGTCCTGGGATTTTCACCTACTCAGATCCTTTCAATCCCCCCGCCCCCCCTCTTTGATCTGTACTGTCTTTACATAGACTCCTGTTGAGTGAGGTACATTGTTGATTTAGGACATTTTGAGAGACAGATGGATTAGCCTCTTTCCATATCTGTGTCTCTCCTGTAACTTTTGGGAACTGTCAATCATCTCTGAATCCGTGCATTTTCTATCCATTTATATATAACTTTGTTATTATGGTAGAGACTATGTTATCCTTTTAATTCAAAGGAGACAGGTCCCATTTTATAACTTACATGATCAGTTTAATTTTTGTATACTTTGCTACTATCTAACATTCTGCATTGTACCATGTCCTGACTTACATATTGTATTTAGTCCCTTTAAGGCATATTTGTGGCAAGGATGACATCACTTAGATACCAAAAAGGGAACAGGTACCTATTAGGCTTGGAATTGCAGAGCAGTCACCTGAAAGAACTACAGGCAATTGAGTAACATTGGGAGTGGAGAGGTTGCCCCCCCACCCCGCCCATAGAGGAGCAAGAGCATACCAATCGGTTGTCCAATGCCAAATGGTCAACCCTGAAAACATACAATAGACAACTTTATACAGACTCAATAGGATATATCTAGGAATATATGTGTGTGTGTGTATATATATGCATATATATACATATATATATGTGTGTGTATATGTAGTTACAATAACAACAGATGTAAAAAGAGGTTACAAATTTGAAGGAAAATGGGGAGGGGAACAGGGAAGGGTTTGGAGGGAGGAAAGGGAAGGGAGAAGTGTTATAATTAAATTCAATCTCAAAAATAACCAAACAAATGGAAGAGATGACTCTGCCCATCGTCTCATGTGGTTGGTCCCTGCCCCGTCCATATTGCTCCTGTGGTATACCAGCGAAAAGCTTCTCTTTCTGATATGGACTTCCATCACCTGCTGATCCCAGCACCGTCTGGTAGCCCTTATAGGAAAATGAGAACACTTCCATTTTGCCCAACTTGAGACTCTCAGAGTGCCACTGTATGGGCTTCTGTGGTGCCTAAGAAGCCTTCCTGCTTGGGCAGACCTTTGGAGGTCTTGACTTAGGACCTCTGGAGGACTCTGAGATTTCCTTATGGGACAACACTTTTGTGCAAGCCAAAGCTCTTGCTACTCTCATCAACAACTAAAAACACTCAGGGATGAGACCTGGTCTCTTCTGTAGACTGTTTGGTAGAAGCATCCTTATCCCCTGGAACAAATGATCGTAGGCCAAGGCAATTCTTGGATGATAACTGAGGCCTGGGAGAGAGTGACCCAGCTGCTCAGCTCAAAACAGGAGAGCACTCTTCTTCCTGTCCCTTGAACATCAGGAGGGCCTTTCAACAAGTGGGACACTCTTTGTAAAGCTCGATTTTGAGTCCCTCGTGGCCATCACAGGAATAGGTTCTTTAAAATGGGTGGGCTACACCTTGTTAAACTTTGCGCCTTGACCCATTGTGGATGTTTGGGGCCCTTGCCCTTTGGAGGAACACCCCTTTGGGAATGAGGATCACAGATTTCTCATTTCAACATATGACAGATTCCTTGTGTCCCTTTAGTCTCGCCTCTGATGGGGTGAGGTGGATGTCCTAGATGAGAGTTAAATCTGAGCTTCATACCCTGAAAAGGAAGTTTTCTGTGTTTCTTCAACATCAAACCTCTGCCAACAATACCAGGGCGGACCAATCCAGCTCTATGGGAATCCTAGTTCTACGGGAACTGCCGGCTTTCTCTTTATCCTAAGGTCTCCATAGCATCATTTGACCTTATTGCCACCACTGGGTGCCTCCCCATGTTTCTGTGAAACTCCACCTAATATGGAGAATTTCCAGAGTGTCTCTAACGAAGAGAAATGATATGTTCTCTTGTTTTCTCGCCAGAGTGTGCGTCATTATTTGTGTGAAAGTGCATGTCAATTTGTCTGTTGCTTCAGCTGTTAGCCCATGTCTATCTATGACACATGTGTTTAATGTGTGAGACTCTGTCTGACTCTCAGGTTAGTTCTTATTTGTGCTGCTTTTTCAAAGAAAACTAGATTTTTCAAAATTGCCATCTTGAGCCCATGAAAGATAAAATACAGACATGCAAGTTGATAATCCCACTGTTTAAGGATAAATATAAAAGATTTCAAATATAAATATAAATTTAAAAATGCTAGCACAGTAAGGTTTACTTATAGTGACCGCAAAGTTTAACATATTGTACCTGAGTTTAACATAAAGATTTTATCATCTTAGTTTATCAACATGTGTGCTTTAACATGTGGCATGTTTCTATAACACATGCCCCTAGACACGAATAGGCTTTTAATTCAAACTTGTCTTTAAATAAGTAAGAGTAAATGTACTTAAGCCAATTTCATTTTAATTAATTAATTAATTAAACAAAGCTAACAAATTAGTTATTTATACTGTTTGAAAAGAAAGAAAAGAAATATTTCTTCAGGACTATCAACAAATTATGCCCATGATATCAATTATTAGATGTGTAACACAATAACCACATTTCCAGATTTCAAAGAAAACTTAATTGGTCTTCCTTAAAATGTCAAGTTATTTTATTTGGTAAAATAATGTTTTTTATAAATTTTTAAAAGCTTACAAAAATAATATGGAAAGAAATCATCGAGTAAAAATGAATACAGAGGTATTGGCTACTGAGATGGTTCAGTGGATACAGGCACTATTGTCTAAGCCCACTGACTCCACATAACGGTACAAAGGGAAAAGACTCCAGAGTTATGCCCTATAGCACGTTCATCCACCATACGTCATGCACAGACAATTATAATAAAAATTAATTTATAATCTTTAAATTATATAGAGGTTATAGGTATAAAATATTTTTTCTGGTTTAAAAATAGATGAAGGGATTAAGGAGAGAAGGAAATGTTTTAGATGGAAGGGAAATTTTATACAGTCAGGCAGAGTCAGGCATAGTTTTGTTTGAAAGGTATAGGATTGTTCCAATATGGAAATATGCAGATGGGGACAAAATTAAAGTCAAAGCATGTAGTTAAAAGTCTATAAGATATGTGTTATAGGTGTTATATCTATTACATTTAATCAACCATAGTTAATTAAAGTTATTAAAATACCTAAAGGCAAAATTCCATACATTTATAGAAAGCTAAAAACTAGTGCCCCATTTGAAACATTGGTCTGATCTTGATAAAATTTGTAAGAATTGGCTTCAGAAAAAAGACTTTTTTTTATTGATTTTTATTCAGCTCTACATTTTTCTCTGCTCCACTCCCTGTCTCTCCCCTCCCTCCTTCAACCCTCCCCCAAAGTCCCCATGCTCCCAATTTACTCAGGAGATCTTGTCTTTTTCTACTTCCCATGTAGATTAGATCTATGTAAGTCTCTTAGTGTCCTCATTGTTGTCTAAATTCTCTGGGATTGTGGTTTGTAGGATTGTTTTCTTTGTTTTATATTTAAAAACCATTTATGAGTGAGTACATATGATATTTTTTCTTTCTGTGTCTGGGTTACCTCACTCAAAATAATGTTTTCTAGCTCCATCCATTTTTCTGCAAAATTCAAGATGTTATTTTTTTTCTGCTGTGTGGTACTCCACTGTGTAAATGTACCACATTGTCCTTACTCATTCTTTGGTCAAGGGGCATTCAGGAAAAAGACATTTTATGTTTCACCAGGTGATTATCTGAGCTCTCAGCTAAGTCTTCCGGGCTTTAATTACTCAGGTAACAGAGTCAAGATTAAAATCTGGCTCTATCTAAGCAGCATATAACAACTAAATTTTAAGCCATTTTTCATTCTTCAATACTAATATACTGTTTAACAACCATGGTAGAAGGCAAATTCAGTTGTGATTGTGGGTCTGAAGTGCAACGGCCGCTCCCTTAGCTCAATCAAGTTACCCTTAATAAATGACACCTCTAGATGTGAGTAAGTCACACGTCCTTTTGATAAGAAACAGCACAGAAAGCCTAGAGATTGGAGCCTAACCGGTGTACATTCTGGAAGGAGGTGAGTCACTGCAAATGGACACTTCCCTGATGAGTCCAAGAGAATTCACCACATACTATTCTGTAACATGGCCAGCAGAAAAAAATCAAAGGGCCTTTTATGGCCCCTAAGAGTAACCTCTAGAGGGCTTCAACTGACTTAAAATTAAAAAGGATGCGGTTAACTTTGACCTCTTGTGTAATCTCAAACTCCCAGCAAAAGAATATAACCATAGAGTAAAATGATTAGTAACAATACAAAATGAATTTGCCCGCTCCACCAGGATTTTCAACCTGACTAGTTGAGCTAGGAGATCTGGTGTTCCCAAAAGTCTACAAGGGCAGTCACCCAGGGCACCACGCCCATCCCACTTACAGTGACCCTATCAGACTCCAGTGAATATCTACGCTGGGAAATGACCAACTGGGCTCTGTTCTCCAAGACAGACCCCTATTTTCTAGAAAACACTTACTTAAAAGGAGATAAGACGATAAGAGATAAGAAGAGAGCCCTGTTAGAGAAGTCAACCCATTAAGAACTTATACTTTCTCTTCCCAAGGAACACCAAGAGCCTTGACTGGATAAGTAAATCTTTGAACGCATGACACAGAATTCCTGACATGGACAACATTTACCTGTGCCCCCAAAGACAAATCCTTCCCAGACTTCCAAAACTATTCTTTTAAGACATCTGTCCATCGACAAAATGATGCCTGGCTTTAAGTGAATAAAATCCAACTCTGTTTGAAGTCCCCTCTACTACGGTTGGAGGAAAGTCTCCATTGCAGTTGGCTTTGTACTGTTCTTCCTTGAGCTCACCCTATTCCCCCTGTTCTTTCGCCCAGTCTTCAAAATGTATCCATTCACTGGTGAAACTCTTATGCCACTGAGGCCCTTTAAGACATCACCCAGCAACTGATACCCACTAATTGGTCACAGGTAAGTTTGTCTCTTATCTTAGTTCTCTCCTGCTTCAAGGGAGTTTAAAAAGTAGAAATAAGACATCCGCCCATGTGTGGCACAACAGGAGTTTGGCTTCATGCTACATTCCCTGAGAGGCAGAGGCGGGATGGCATCCAGCCTGGCTCCAGGGTCAGTGAGAGACCCCGTCTCACTGTAGTAAGGCAGAGTGACATAGCATAGAACAGCACTCTTCCATCCTCCACTGGTCTTCACACACCTGAGTGATCACTGGTACATCTCTAACATACATACATGCATGTCTGCATAGATAGATAGGTAGATGGATTATAGATGATAGATAGATATACAGACAGTTAGATATGAGATAGATAGATAGATAGATAGATAGATAGATAGATAGATAGATAGATAGATAGATAGATATACAGACAGACAGTTAGATATGAGCTACGACAGTGGTTTGTGCCTGTATCTGCAGGCCTTAAGAAGCTGAGGCAGAAACATCACCACTACCTAGTTCTCATTCAGTCTGGGCAACAGGAGTCCTGAAATGATATGTGATAACTGATGTATTGACCCAGAAAAGCACATTTGTACACGGTTATGTATGGAAGCCACTAATCTCCCCCCCGAAAATACTCCAATAATCAACTTATTTCTTGGGCTCTAAACATTCAGCAGTATTTTAGTGCCAATCCCAGTCCAGTTTCCAGGCACAGTTGTCAAGGGAAGGCTAAAGACTGGCCATGGTCTCTGGTGCCCTCCAGACTCACCCTCACCGCTCCCCAATGACTGTCATCCTTCCTGTGCTCTGACCACAGCAAAGGACTGTATCCTCCCTCCCTTCCGACCACAGTACCAAACTCCCACTTCTCAGAACACTGGGGAAACACGTTCTGTGAGGCCGCAGAGGTCAGCTCTTCTTAGGAAAGACGTTTCCCATCCAAATTTAACTGCTGCTAACAGCAAACAAGCCCAAAGTAGAGACTGTCAAACTTGAGTGAGTATGAGAAACACATGAAGAACTAAGCTCTGTCCCTAGAGAAAGCCCAAGCCCAGCTGAGGACTGGGGAGCTGCATCTCTTAGCCTCCCAGATAGAGTCACGGGGAAGTCTTAGTTCTCACCTAGGTATTGGCTCCCACTACGCCCTGTCAGTGCACTCTCAGGCATATTTCCAGTGCCTTGGACCCCCATCAGCAGAGATCGCTCAGTTCCAAAACCCAGTCAAACAACACCAAGTCACAGTGGAGGTCTGGGGTCCATAACCATAGACTTGGAGTGAAATTGTACTCTGGTGGTAGCCCTGGCCTAAAGGATGTCTGCCCAGTGGGATTAAAACACAAATCTAAAATGCTTCAGGGGCCAAGGCATAATGATATCTGAGACTTTGTTGCTGAATTGCACGAATTTTGTTTAACCTTCTAAATGGAACAAGGGAGGAGTGGGCAGGCAGCTGTTTCTCATTCAAGGGCTAGTGAGGCCTGGAGAGGGAGAAGCTAAATACAGTGGTATTGGCCAGGTTCCAGTAATCAGAACCCAGAGGGCACATCAACTCGGAAGGGCATAGGCAGAGAAAGGAGGCTTAGGAGGGAAATCCAAAGGACACCGAATCTGAGGAAACAGGCTCCACTTCGTAGATGGCTGTAGATGTTTAGCTCTCCGAGCAGGCAAATCACATGCTGGGATGCGGAGGAGACAACCTTATAAAAGAAAAGCCCAGAGAGGGCGGTCCGGAGGGTTGTGTTCCTCTGACCTGGTGTTTCTAAGACAGTGGTCAGAAAATCAGGGCAATTGGGATTCCTAGGATGCTCCCAGAAGCTCGTGGGTGGCACAGACCTGGTTCAGAAATCATCATGTTGCAGAATATTGCCCAAGGGTGGTTAGGCCTCACTGACATTTGACCAAGGCTCTTGAGTTTCTCCTATGAATTAGAAGCTCTCACCTGGCTAGTGTGGCAATTAAGGGCCCTCTGGGCCATAATAGGGAAGGGCTCACTCACAGCATGGGAAACCATGGTCATACGTTCTTTCATACCATGGGAACCACTTTGCTTCTCCTCTTCTGCACTCTCTAAATCAATCTACTGAACAGTCAACAACTTCCCACTTAATATTTGGCTATTAACTACTAGATCATCAAACATGGTTTCTAAGAGACGAGGTGGAAAATCTTTGGGTTTGGGTTTTTGTTTTGTTTTGTTTGTTTGTTTGTTTGTTTGTTTTGCCTGATTCCAAAAGTCCTTGCACTTTCAGTATTAGTCTTGTGTTTGACCGTCATGAACAGTCTAGGTCAGAACTGGGCAATATAAGTGAACATTATGTGGTATCCTGAAGTCAGGACCAGGCAGAGAAAGAAGGATGAGATCTGGTTTCTGCCCACAATAGAAACTGTGGGTGATTCGAGTGTTAGGATAAACCTCTCATGGCAGAGGACATTAGAGGAGATATTCCCAAAGCTGCAAACACAAGAATCCCCTTGATCACGAGTGTTTGTTCGCACAGGCACGGATAGGAAAGTGCTTGGACTCCTTGGGGAGAAAGTAAGGTCTGCAGCGATGCCAAAATGAGACTGAGCTCACAGCCCCCTCCTCTTGGGTGAAGGCCAAGGTGAGAGCGGTTCATCAACAGAGTGCACACATAGGCCTCTACTGAGTCACAAAGTACACAACCAAGTTTGTGCTTTCTTCCTTCCTTCCTTCCTTCCTTCCTTCCTTCCTTCCTTCCTTCCTTCCATCTTTCTTTCTTTCTTTTTTTTGGAATGCAAGTTAGGCATAAAACCACGAGTAAGATGACAGCACTCCCCCTGGCCTCACCAAATGAGTGGTCTGGAAAGTCACTGAGCAGAGAAACGAATTAAGTTCCTGCAGAGAATCTGTGTTTCCTCTCCTCCCGATGCCTTGTGCAGGTCTGCTCCCTCTGCAAGGAAGTCGTGAAAGGCTTCAAGTTAGAGAAAACACTGCACGCCCTTGTATAAATCCAGACTTTTGGAATCAGTTCAAGTCCTCAATGTATAGGGTCCTACCCTCCCTCCTTTCCCCTCCGCCATCCACAGGAAACTTCAGTATTCTGACAGCTAAGTTTTAGAATTATGTGTGGTTTCCCCGTGTTCACTTTTTATAGAAATTGAAAAAGAAAATGTATTCTGGCCAATAACCAGTAACTCCGCTTTTTGTATGCTGGCCCACCCAGCTTCCATCTGATCAAAACCCCAGAATTTCCACTGTTGAAGATCAGCAGAAATATTGGGGAACTCAAGTGTGGTTGGAGCAGCTGCAGAGATCTCCACAAGCAACCTCCTATTCTGCCTTTCTCCTCCTAGACCTACTTCTACGGCTTCTACCCAAACAGTGTGGCACTACAGGAGAAATGACCCTTGGAGAGCAACACAGCGAGACCACAGCTTTCATAGCTGTATAGAATACTATGTTAAGTCTCAACCATCTAAAAGGGATTTAGTTTAAAACCGCAGCAGCAAGCCCCAAAGTCTATGTGTTCTGCTATAATGCCAGTTCTCCCTAACTATAATATAGCTGTGGAAAATAGTATTCAAGCTATACCACTTGTTGTCTTCTCTCATTGAATATCCATAATGTGGATTTCAGTCCCGATTAAAAGTCCTAGAAATTCTAGCATGAAAAGATGACATCTGCCCCCACATATTGGGCATCTATTTAACTATATAGTTTCTACCAGTGTGCACAAGTATGGTGTCTTTTGTAAAGATTTGAATCATACTGCATGCTTTCTGATTTAGTAAAACAAACGCATCTCTAGCGAGATCTTACAGTATCTCAGACCCAGTTACTTAGTAGATACCTGTTTCTGCTGGTACAGAAGTGAGATATGGAGTAGGGCCTGAGACAGCAGCCCTAAACAATCATTTGGCCTGGACTCTAGCTATCTTTTTAGGTGGAACTGTGCCTGGTCAAAGGAATTATTAACCACTAGAGTCCTTTATCCCTCTTTCATAGAATCATTTGGCTGGATCTTTGTAATCCCATTTATTTCATAAGTAGTACTTTCTATTACATGACTCCCTGCAATGATGACATTACTTTCACACACTTTTTGGTACTCTCTAAGCACAAACACACTTGACGTCTAATGATGACTTGAGATATAAAATGTCCTTTTGCCAGTAGGGCATAATGATGCATACTTGCCTCTCAGACCCTAAGAGGTGAAGACAGTAAGATGCTGTGTTTGAGGACAGGATGGGAAATAGAATTGTAGCCAGGCTTAAGGCTGGAACACTTGCTTAAGATTTGGTGTAAAGCCCTGATTTTGATTTCTCCTACAGCCTAAACAATCAAAATAATGCATGTTACCAAAACAGAAATGAAACATGCATGTCATTCATGGTTCAATATCATGGAAAGTGGGGTGTGACGAGCCTGGGCTTTTACTTTCCTTATTTCTTAAGATGTTAAACTATTATCAGTTAACTGACTTGATACATTTAAATAAACTCATTCTAGACCCATTGCATCATTGAACTCACTTGGATCAATAGACATAGATGGCTTGAGGAGAAATCATTGGTGGGACCAATCTGATTCGGGAAATCAGTACCATGTGATGTCCTGAGCTCATAATCGCGGGCAGTCAGAAAGCACACTGGGAACTGAAGGCTGGAATAATGTCTCATCCTTGGCCTTGTTAGACAAGTGGATTCACACAGACCTTGCTCAAGAGACACCTAGGGAATCTTTACCTTTCCTCCCGAAGTTATTAAGGACCTAAATTCATCATTAAATGAGCATTGGCCTTTGAGGTGTTTGAAAGAGGGTTCTATTGTCTTGAACCCCATTTTACCATTTGACACATAGACAAAAGGGACTATCATGCAGACAAGTCAGGTTATAGAAAAGTAGAAAACGCATTTTCTTATCATTCAAAAAAATTACAAAATCCAAGATCTAGATTACATAGAGCATCCTGTATCCAAAAATTTCAAATGCAAAATGCTCTAAAATTAGAAACATTTTAAGCTCCAACATGGTGACGTGAGTGGAGAAAAGTCTACCCTTGAGCTCACGGGACCAGTTGTATTGAAGGCACAGGCTCGTTAAAACCAGTACACCCAAGAACCTTCAGACAATCTGTAGAAGACGAGTGTTGTGTTGAGACTTGGGTTTCATCACTGATATATGTTAAGGTTCATGTAAATCCTCCAAAATCAGAAACACAAATGAAATCTAAAGCACACCAGCCATTTCAGATAAGGACTGCTCAACCTGTAGCAGGGCGCAGTTGCTAGCGAAGGCTCTAATCTGTTTTCTGGGCTCACAGGACAGAGAGAGGGCAGTTAAGCCCAGTGGCACCTCGTCTTCTGGGAACCCTGATCCTATCAGTTCAGGGTTCACCTCTGAGAGCTCATTTAATTTGCTCATACTTCGAAGACTATCACAGCGGGGTTTAGGGCTTCGGGGTATGAATTCGGTTCAGAGTGGAGGAAACGAGATGCGAACACAGGCACCGGAGGTGTTTTCTCCTCTCTCCTTTCCCTCGCCCTCCCCTCAATCAACCTCTTAAAGTCAAACCTATCACATTACACAGAGTATGATAGAAAAAAAAAAAAGCCACCACTCAGGCAATCACCTCTAAATGACACGGAACAAATTAGAATGGATCAAAAATACCTCTATTTCCTCAGCTGCTCCCGAAATCATCTTGTTCAAGGTGACACCTGGTTCTTTGGCATCTGAATTTCCATCTAGTACATTCAAGGTAACTGAGTCATTGCCATATTTGACAAGTCAGGACATGTGGCCGCTCGTAGGTCCTGATCCCTATGGTCCTCATTGCCATGTGGCAGAGCCAAGGGTAGCCTGTTTCACCAATTTCAGCACAGGAGTTTCCTAACTGGAGACCCCTCAGTGTCTATTGGGACAATCAGCAACACATTGGGTACTGTAGCTTTCTTTGTTGCTTTACTTATTCCTTTATCAATGACTGGTCGAAAAATGAAGGATATTTTAATCACATTATAGCAGTGGCAATATTAAGTGCACAATTTTGGGAGAAGACACATTGTGAAGTGATTTAATTACTGTTACTTGGAAGTAATAAAGCCAAATGTGTGTTCTAAGGTCTTATCCTCCATGCTTTAGAAGGGAGTGTGTCCACCCTATTATCTCAGCCCATTATTGCTCGATGGGTCTTGAACTGAACTGGCACCGTCTGGTCGTTACTTAGTTCTTTTCTCTCTTCCTTACCTACAGGACTACAGAGAAAAAATGTGCACCCACAGAAGAGCTGGGTCCCTCAGCAGGACGAGGAAGCATGGCACACAGAAGGTATACAGTGACTAACTCCAAAGGGTGCCACATTTAGCAATTACATTTTAATTTCCATGTTTGGTGTCCTTTTGAGCTTTATGGAGTATTCACACATTCCCTCTCATATGAATTTACTTACAATGAAAGAGAAATTTATCAGGCTTAGATGAAAATTTTGACCATTTAATTTTTGACTAGATATGATAAGGTAAATTATATCTGTATCTTCTAAAAGTTTGCATACAATAAAGATGTAAGATATTTCTAGTGAACTTCCATTCCATATAGATATGTGGATTACAAAACAATTAATATGAATTGCCATGGCGCTCCATAGCTACCACCCATTCACCAACTGAACTATCATCATCTAATTTAATCAGTTCACACAGTAAGCATATACTGGCATAAATCAATGGGGATATTTTGGTTTGAACCCAGCCTGCAGCCACCATCACAGGTTTTGGTTTTGTTTCTCTCGACTCAATACGTATGTTAGGAGGCTTATTAACTAGAAGCTATCTTGGAAAGCACTCCGAACTTCCAATGTCTTGCTTTTGAACAATGACTTTTAATTATGCAGTAGAACTCAACACCACAAGCACTGACTTCAGTCTCCAGTTATCTCCACCTCCATCACGAACTGCTGCTCTGCAGTGGGCCTCTGTGGGCTCTGGGCGAGGACAGCAGCGTGCACAGGCTACACTGGAAATCAGAAGAACACTCAAGAAATCCCAGTGAGTCTCTGTGGCCCCTTTGTGGGCTGAAAGCAGCTCTCATGAGCCTGGGTATCCCTAGATTATGTGCTAAACAAACCACCATTTGAACCACAGAAGGGCCAAGAGGGCTGGGCTACAGGGGCCTCTTTTGTTTGGACTTTGGAATCCTTCCTTGGTTCTTTTTCACTCCTCCCCACTCCCAGATCTTTCGTCCTTCCCAATTCATTCTTTAAGAATGTGTCCTGCTGCTTCTATAACTCAGCATGTGTCTGGGCAGATGTCCAAGAAAGCTCCTTCAACAAGGGCAACAGCGAGGACAGGGGGGTAAAAATCCTCCACTTCGGTTCAGTCCTCATTCTCCCTAACCCTGGCTTCTCTGGCCCCGCTTTTAACAGCCCATGATTGATAATATCCTCCTCTTTCTCACCCTGGGACTCCACATGCCTCCCTATTGAACAACACGTCTTCTGTGAAGCAACCTGGGAGCAGAGCCACCGGGCCTGGGACTCCCTTTGGGGTCTTTTGAGAGAGGAAAAAAGAATGGCCCCAAAGGGGCCTGTGATGGGGGCAGGTCCACCAGGTCCGAAGCCACCAGAGAGCCAAATGCAATAAGCTTTTGTGACAAACGAGGCACCGGTAGCAGAAACACCGAGGAGGGGCAGGGAAGCCAGAATGGTCCAGGGCTTGCTATGTCTCTGCATACCTTCTTACCACCTCTTTCCTTGCCTGAGAGAAACAACCACAAGAGATTCCAATTGAACCAATGAGAAGGGATTATCCCAGTATGCTATCTAGAATTAGCTTCCCCTGTCTTCCTTGTGAGACATTGCCAATCACACAGGTGGTTGCAAAAAGATCCAACAAGATTCAACTACGATACACTGAGCACTTTCGAGGTTTCAGACCCATGGGTCAGACGGGATTTCAAAGAATCCTCAAGTATCAAAGAAGTTATTATTGACTACCCAACATGAAGACTGAAATGCTGACACCTTAGATACCTTATGAGGGGTCCCTTAGCCAGTGTGTAACCATGTTAGAACCTGGACTTTGGTTTTGACAACAAGACCACGCATTCTGCTTGGCTGATCTTTTACAAATGACATACTGAATGAAGGACTCCTACCGAAAGCAAGAATATTGTTTCAATTAGGAGTACTTATGTCATCTACTAAATCTCTATTAAGAATCTGCCTCATCCAGGAATTATGGCCCCCGTCCTTCCGGAGTATTTTGGGATTATGGGTGAAGTGAGGACCGACACAGAGCAGATTCTATGGGTGAAGTGAGGACCGACACAGAGCAGCAGATTTGCCACTTGTCCCCTAGTCCATAAAATTTTCTTAGATCTCCAAGTTCCTTTTATGTCTTTAAAATTTTAAAGTTTTTAGTTTCTAAAACTATTCTTTGATTACACAATTTTGTAGTTCTTGAAACTGTACTTTCAAATTCTGTCTACTATGTAAAGATAATTCTTTTCTAAGAAAAGTCACTAAGCAATAGTTTTGGGCAGTGGCTGTACGAGGCTGGATTAGTGACAACAGCACTGAAATTATCAACAGATATTAAGGAATCGGGCATGGTGCTGTGGTTCTTGGAAAACTGAGGCAGGAGGAATGCTGAGAATTTAGTGCCAACCTGGGCTCCATGGTGAGCACCAGGCCATCTAGATTACATAGCAAGATTCTATCTCAATAAAGAAATAAACTTATTTTAATATGATTCCTCCAAGAAGGTGCATTGGGCAAGAAGTACATGTGCACAGAAACCACAAACCACAGACATTCAAGAATTCACTCGAGATCCCATATGTGGTGTTGTGTGCAACGAGCGAGGGATGTTCCGGTACTCTCAAGGCTGTGAGACGGGTCAAGGGGACGAGGTTTGAGGAAAAACGATGTCTGCAAAGATAAGTCAACTTCTCCCAAGTGTCTGAAGGCAGAAGAAAGCTGCCGCCTGGAGGTCATGCTTTGCCCTTCTTACCTCTTCACTGTTACCCGTCAAGTTACTGTAATGGGTCTTAAGACGCAGGCAGGGTTATATGGATGGAGATCTGGGTAGAATCTGTGATATGGCGAGCATGCTACCTGTCAGGTCACTGGGGAAAGGGTCTCTCAGTCTCCTAGAGTGACTGCTACGATTGCCATTAAGCCAAGGTGACTGCACAGCGAGGATCCATCTTCTACTGCTCCCACTTAGCGCCATGAATCCCATACCTGAATGGTTTAGGCCTCACTGTTAATTTCAAGAAGTCCCAGCTAGACAGCGCCATGTGAGCAAGGGGAGGGGTGAAATCACTTTTCATTATTGGGGGGAAAGGCACCGGTCTCAAAACTTGTTCAGCTCTCTTCTTTTGTGATTTTCCCTCCTGCTACCATTGGCACATTAGCAAGTGACAACTATTCCCACTTTGCCTTTTCACAAAATCTCTAGTCTTAAAATGAAGAGACTCAGTTTGCAGCAAGGTCTGAATTTCCTTGATTTAAGCACAGCCCCTAAGCTGTATGCCCGTGACATGTTCTAGAGTATCTGGGACATACAGGGAACCTAAGCTCCAACTCCTGCTTTTGAGTAGATGCAAGTCTTTATTATGGAGCACATGCTTTCAATACCAAGTGATAAAATAAACGTCACGCATGCCCTACTAAATAACAGGTGTGCTCCTCATTTATCGAGCCTCTCAAAATATAAAAGCTTATTTCAGGATGGAAGGAAATGCAAGCAGGTTGTGTTTGTTTTGTTAGCTATTTTGCCTTAGTTGGGGGAACACATGTATCTTTTTCATTAGTATCACCTATAAGAAAACATACCTAGGGATATTTGCTTATTTTTAACCTGTTAAATGCTAATGACTTCCAAATAACCAATGCCCACTGTAAGGTTGACAGCCTACGTTAAGTTTCATGTTGGCAGAATGCTATACTAATAAATAATTCATGAGGAGTGAGGCAAAGATAAATTCCCTTCTAGCTCTACATGCAAACTTTTGACTACAAATGCATGTACACCCGTGCACAGAAAGTGGCCGGAGACACGTAAATCAGAGCTCGGGGTTTCTAACAGTGTGATGGCTACTGCCATATGTCACCTGGAAAGGCTCTCCCTTCTCCATGTAGCTGTGACAGGTAGCCAACTTGAGTTCAGTTCTTTCTGATGAGTCATGTAACCTGTGAAGTCTTGAAAGGGGGAGACGGAGAGTGAGGGAGGCTGGAACAGGTTGCAAAGCGCTTCCCCTCGGTAATCACCAAGGACGGCCATATGTATTCTAAAGGGAATGTTGCAGCGAGTAGTTAAAGGACTAAGACACGGTTCACTCTGTAGCATTCGGAATGGAAGTTCCTTGCTAGTCTGTAGTTAAATGTCAATAAAGTTGGGTGAATATGAAACACTCTCCACAAAGGCGTGTGTTTGAACACTTGGTCCCCAGACCTTGGCACTGTTTGGGAAAAAAGTCTGAAACCTTTAGGAGGAGGGACCTAGAGGGAAGAAGTGTGTCATAGAGACTAAGGTCAAAGAGCTTGAGAATTATAATCTCACCTATTTCTGGCCCCAGGATCTCCACTTCCTGCCTGCTGACTGGCTATAATAAATACGCCCCTATGGCCACAGCCACTGAGCGCTCCAGTCACCAGACTTTCCTTGCCATGATGGACTGGGAACCAAAAAGAAATCCTTCACCGTATCAGTTGTCTCTCATCAAAAAATTTATCACAGTGATCAAAAATGTAGGGGATGATGTACTCTTAAGGCAAGTTTTAGTCCGTGGACATTTGCAGCCAAGGTGTTCCTAGATGTCGCGGATGATTGGGGAGAGGATGACAGATTACTCTGAGGAAACTGAAGTTTCCCAAGTACTCACAGGACTTCTGGATGGTGAAGGGGTTAGACAAGCAGCACTGAGGTGAAAGAACTCTCACTTAACAGCCTACAAGGTTGCTTGGCCAAACTAAAGAGCAGCAAGTTTTCTTTCTAAATCCATTTTATAATTCATGTTTCAAATGTGCTCCTGTCATTCTGATGAACAGAAGTAGCTATTGCTCTGCTCAGTGTGGTCATTCAATCAATAACTAATAAATACCTTCGAGAAAAATCAAAGAAAGCAAAGGACAGCCAAGTGAACACTCAATTAGTAGAGGGGCTTCTGTGTGATATTGGCTCCACAGAATCATAGTCTCTCTTGCCTTTCTGGTCCCACAAGAGTCACAGCCGAATGAGCTATGCTGTCACCACAATGACTCTTACTCTCCAAGGCGGGTGTCCCCAGCTACACATCTCCAGATACACCATGGGGACCCATGGCTTTACTGAGTGGCTGATCCCAAGAAGACTCTTTTGAATATTCAAGGAAAATCTTCTGCATCTTCCTTTCCACTCCTGAATCTTTTCTGCCATCATCTAGACGGGTGTTAAAGAGCCAATGTGCCCTGACACACTGACTCAAGCACTTCTGTAACACTCGTCCTTGCGCCAAAAACAGAGGAACAAACAAACAGTAAAAGGCCATTAGCAAGCCCCGAAGAAGACAGTGAGGAAGAAAACAGATGCATAAGCAGGAAAGATGCAGCGAAATAAACTCTCCATCAAAAGGGGTTTCCAGCAGCATGGAGACAACCACCAGCAAGGTGCTGACTTCATTCCTAAAGAAATGAAGGTCACTTGAGCTGGCAAAGTCCCTGGACCAACTGGATGATTCTAGAACAGCATTGTAGGCAGAGGTGGTGTACCACACGGAGGTGTTGGGGGAGCACAGAAAGGTAAGGATGGGGAAACAGGGAACCAGTTTTCAAACAGTGCCTTTCTAATAATTGACAGAACTGAACTCAGTGCCATGATCTCATCTATAAAACAAGGGCGGACAGAGATCCTACACCCCTTGTCCCTGAAACAGTCAGTTTGGTCTCTGGTCTCCTAAACCTCGCCTGTTTTCCTCCAGAGTAGCTTCCAGGAGTTGATTCAGCTTTGTGGGAAGCGAGTCTCTCCACACATTATGTAGGAAGCAGGAAGCAGAATCTTTACTGCCAATCAGCTACTAAAACCTGCACTCGAATGAAAAGAAATGGTCCATTGATGAGTCCCATGTCGCCAAGCACACATTTTCATCAAGGCACTGACCACAGTGTCGTGGTGATTGCTTGTCTGTTAACCTTTCCCACTCGAGTTTGAACACTTGAAAGCCAAGCTTTATGTAGTATAGCAAAGATGAACTGAGCAATCCCTAGGAGCCAGGCACTATGCTAGCCTTGCAGCCTTCTATTCTAACTGGAGTAGACCATCGTGGAGATGGTGTGGTCCCACCGCTGCATTTGCGGGACGGGGGTACAGATGTGTAGATGGTTGAGTGAGGAGAGTTGGTGGTGCCGTACTTACTCAGCTACCCCTGAAAATGGCCTCTGTGCATATTGTTTACAAAGGGAAAGAGAACATAATTTAAAACCCTGTCTTAACCACACCCCCACCACTGTTCAGAAACACCAGATTTAGAACTGAAGCCACGTACAGCTTTAGGACAGAGAGAAGGTGACTGACATGTGCCAGATCTCTCATGGTTTCGCATCCAGAAAAGCATCTAGATGGTGACATCTAAAACCAAAAAAAAAAAAAAAAAAAAAAAGGTTTGGGAACCCAGGAAAAGATGCCATGACTTCATTTTAGTGCCTCTTCCTTTTCAAAATTCACAATTGGCAACTACCTTCTGTGACTGAAGAAGATCCTGGGCTCTGAAATCAAGAAGTCAGAACGTTGTAGGTTCCACACCAGGCTCCAGAGCCCAAGCTCCAGCCACCCCAGTACTGTCCTCCCAACAAGTGGCACTCAGCTCTAGCTGCCCTAGTGAGGGATGCCCTCCTGCGGAGCAGTCCTGGAGCAGCACAGCCAGCAAGGGCTGCCACTCCACCAGGGAGCAGCCAGCCACCGTAAGCCATCAGGAAGGACAGGACAGCTGCAACTTCCAGCTGCCTGCTCTTTCCACAAGGAGTAGTAAATGAACTGCCCTGAAGATCCCATTTTGATTTTTATTTTTTAAAATTAAAATAGTTTTGTCATTTTCCTCTTCCCTTTCCCCCTTCAACTCCTCCCATGCACTTGCGTTTGTTTTTCCTCCATGTGCTTCTATTGCTGCTCTATTCCTATATGTATGTGTAAGTATACAAGTGTGTGTGTACACACATATATGTATATGTGTGTGTGCATACCTAAATATGTAAATGCAAGTCCATATAATGTCACTACTTGACATTGGATAACCAACTGGGACCTCTTTCCTGAGGAAGATTATTATTAAAGAATTACCCTTGAGTATCGCCACTCCAGTTCACCGTGCCTTTTGCTGTTGCTTAAAAAGCATTACCTGTCAGCTGTGTGCTGGTTTACCTGCAACTGTAAGTAACTATTCTCAGCCAAAATCTCTGTTCCTGTGGGTTGCACTAAGAGTTCATTGTGAGCTCTGCCATGACCTAAGGATAGCATTATCATCTAAGACAAAAAAAGATTTAGAAAGCCACCCCATGTGTGACTCTGAATGGATAAAAAAACAAAAACAAAGCTTCATTATGTTGCTATGGGAAAATACTGGGTCCCAGGTCAAAGATTCTGCTTCTCCCTCGTGTTGCTCTCTGGAGAGCCTGAGTGGGCTCTTCTCCTCTGGGGCTAGTCTGTTTTGTTGTGCTACAATACTGCCTAAGCCTCCACTACCCAGAGAAGGCTCTAAAAGTTAAACAAGAGCTGAGAGTTCCATTATGGGTTGTACCTCTATCTACTTCCTCAAATGCAGTTGTAATAAGACTTAAAAAGAAAATGATCAATGACAGAGAGGAATAGTGAAAAAGAAAAATCTATGGACACAGTGTGGGCAGAGTGGCAGGGGCATGTCCAGGAGCTCTGCTGTGATGGGAAGTGAATGTCCCCACCAGATATGTGCTGGTGGCCATCCATACCTGTAAATTACTAGACCTGGAACACCATTCTCATCCTCACTAGAATCTGAAGGTATCACCTCCTTTAGATGAATGCTGTAGCATTTATATACAGCCTACCCACACTCTCCCAAATGCCTGAAGTCATCAGACTAATACCTGATCAAATACAAGCACCATGTAAGTAGTAAAGAAATTGCCCCGTTAATGACACTGAAAAAAATCTGTACATGTTCAGAAGTGTTTTTTCACATATTTCTGTCTGTAGTTTTTTTGCCTCCATGGATGTGAAGTTCATGAACACCAAGTGCTGGCTGTACACACAGGCACATGCACACGCACACACACACACACTTGAACTACAGTGCAGTAATTAAAATTTCTAAGAGACTAGAGGGAAATATTTGTGGCTGTGCTTGGTGAAGGACAGATAGGCTGATCAGCTCTCTCATACTTCCAAAGAGCTAATAGGTGGAAGGGTAGTCTTCAACACAGAACATAATCCTGCTAGAAAAATTATAAATATGTAACATGTCTCTTTTCATAAAAAGAAATCTGAAATTATTTTCACCAACTTTTTCATGATGATAAATACCAGAGACAATATTTCATATCCTGAGCTTCCATAAGCTACCCTTTAATTTGGGATGACATAAGGAAGTATGATTTCAAATTTATTAAAGATAGTTAGTATCACTGGGAGATGGGACTGGGTCGTGAGATATCAAACAGAGTTCACAGAGCACCTTCCAGACGATTTTCTACCTTTGGATATTATCCCGATGACCACAGTAAGTAGGTTTCAAATTAAGGGGTCCTCCCGTCAACATGGAAGTCCTGCTCGATCGGGAACCAGGTTAGGGCTGATCTTGGTCAATGTCACTACCTGGCCAGATCTCAACTCCTCCTTTGCTGAACAAGGTACTGGAATTCCACAGCCTCTGCAGGATTTGCTTTCTGGTTCAGTGATTTTACAACCCTCTACAGCTCCACTTAAAAATAAAATCCTTTTCGTGTGTGAAAAACTTCATAAAGGAATATCTCTAAGACACAAATCCTTTGGCTTCTCCAGAGGCAGTGTAATCAAAGGGAGAGGGGGAGTGAGGCTAGGAGGTGGAGTTTGTTCTCCAAGATGCTTCCTAAAGGGAGTCAGCTCATCTTACTGCATCCAGGGACTGCGCTTGTTGCTATCAAACTCAGTACTGATGCATAGTGATCCAATTCATCTTACTGCATCCGGGGACTGAGCTTGTTACTGTGAAACTCAGTACTGATGCATAGTGATCCAATTCATCTTACTGCATCCGGGGACTGAGCTTGTTGCTATCAAACTCAGTACTGATGCATAGTGATCCAATTCATCTTACTGCATCCGGGGACTGAGCTTGTTACTGTGAAACTCAGTACTGAAGGTATGCAGCAAGACGGAAAAGTCAAGGAATAGTTTATTTTCTTAGTTCTTCTGAAAACACACTAAAAGTCTAGTCTCCTAGCTCCTGTAATCTGACTGTAGCACCCAAAGGTGAACTTTCCGATTCCTGCACAGGGTGTGGACAGGATACACTTCTGCATGACTGCTTCCACCTCACACAAAGATCATCTGACCCTTCAGAATTTACTGCCACCTCACTGTCTCCCTAAAGTTCAAAGCTCGACAGTAGCCTTCTTTGCTCCAGTTCCTGTGTTAAGAGAGCTCAGTGGATAGAGACTGGACCGTCCGATATGGAGGTTTGGGTATGAAACTCTACAACTCGCACCTCTTTAGCTTCCAGTACCTAGATGGGGTTTAGGGTAGAGGATTGCCCTTTAAGGAACATGTTTTCCTCTCCTGGGCCCTACAGGCAGTTAGAGGATGTCAGTCTCTGGGTGGAGTCTCAGGGGAGCAGCAGGGGCTGTTGCTGAAGTGCAGATCCAGCTTTTCACCACGAAGGGAAGGCACAGGGCCGAGGTGGGGACAATGTCCCTTATATGCTGCTTGGATTTTACCCAGGGGAGCATTATCATCTGACACCAACTAGTACAAGCCTCAGAGAATCACCTACTTCCCCAAATCAGTATCTGGATATATTTCTAGTGCATTTTCGTCCATTCAGAATAAGCCAGAGCGAAAGGAGCCATGAAGAATAAAGGTACCCAAAGGGTTAAAGGTTCACAAACCCAAATACTTCTTTGTTAAAACCTAATTCTGCAGAGTAGGAACTACAGGGAGGTGAGGATGATGAGTTGGCCAGCAGGGGTGAGAGGGGGGGTCCTTACTCTTTGAACAGGTCACTGAGGGACTTTCAAAGGTCAGCTTGTTTCAGGAGCAATTGAGGACTCCTCAGGAAGCCACACCCCAGTCTTTTCTGATGCTCTAGTGGGTGGGGAAGAGGCATCTGTCTGCAGGTAACTATACATGGGTTGGTAATAATACATCTCCTAAAAGTAGGCAAGGACCCAAGCATGAGACACCTACCACTTGCCTTTTGCAGAGTCTGGCCAGCCTAAGCCTCCCCTGGACCTCCTCCCCTAAGTCAGCTGCCAGCCTGTGAGTCTTTCTCAAGAAGTGTTTTACATCTGCCCCTCTAGCCTGGCCCCTGATCCCCCTGAGGGTCTTCCCAGCAGCCTTGGCTTGCACCTGCTTCACAGCCCCTCCCCCACCAGCCCCTGTGGGCTCTGACCTCACCCCTTCCAACCATTAGTGGTTTCCCAGGCAGATGAGGACCCTACACCTCAGAATGAAGAAGGCCAGTAGAAGCAGCCTTCTCCCCCCTCCCTGTCCACCTGCTCTGCTCTCTGGGAGTCCTCTCCCCCATCCCCCCCAAGCCTCCTTCATCTGTTGTCCTTGGGTTCAGGGTCTCCCTACTGTTGCTTTAATTTGTTTATTGATTGGGAGACTCAAATCACTTTTGTTCAGGGGAAGAAAGAGCTGGTGTCAGGGAGACTGCACTCACTTGACAACCCACACTTCTCAGAGGAGACAGGCTCAGAGAGGCAGATCCAACAGCTTTTCTGTCACTGGGCATCTATCTGGGTGCCCAAAGACTGTCACTTTTCCTGGATCTAAATTTAATTTTTTTTTTAATCTACCCGACAACAGAACCAATGTGTCTCAACTTAAACTGGAAATGTGTTGAGTAAAGGCTGCAAGGAGGGGGACTGAGCAGTTCCAGCTGCATCCCTGTCATTAACTCCTCTCATCAGAAACACTCCATGGGACACCTCACACCATGAAACAGCAGAGGCACATAAACCTGGAGGCCCTGTGTGCAGGGGGAGCATATGTACATCAATATGGGTATTAGCAGCACCAGAAAAACAACCAAGAAACAGGGCTGACAAGATTCCTCAGTAGCCAAAAGGTGCTTGTTACCTACCAAAAAGTCTGTCCCTGGGACCCACATGGTAAAAGATAAAAACCGATTTCAACCTGTTTCCTATGGCATGCCCCTCATGCAAACACACACACAGACACAGACACACACACGCAGACACAGACACATACACACACAGACACACACAAACACAGACACACACACACAGACACACACAGACATACACACACACAGACATAGACACACAGACACACACACACAGACACACACACAGACACACACACACAGACATACACACACAAACACACACAAACAAGCAAGCAAACAAACGGTATCCTGTGTGTGTCATAAAAGCAAAAGAAAGACAGTGTAGGGGGGACAGCAAGGGGCAGGGATGGAGAGATGGGAGAGGACATGAAGATATGAAATAGGGTAAATAAAATGCTATAATGAAATGAATTATTTTACACACCAAAAATGAAAAACAAACAAAAGGAAAACACCAACATCCAACAACCTCAGATTTCTGTAAAGTTCATATCCCCAGGCCCCAGAAAATGACCAGAGCAAGTGGAGGTTGTGGGGCCTCCACTGAAAGAAGGTGCCTCATTTGAGAACCCTAACGTCTGGTACCCATCTTCTCTCTCTCTCTCTCTTTTTTTTTTTTTTTTTTTTTTTTTGCCCTTGGAACTAGATAGAAGCTCCTCTGGCAGCAAGCCCCATTGATGTCTGACACACACTTGAAGCTGTAATTCAGAAATCTGCTGGACAGTCCTTTATCTGAGTTCCGAGGTCCTGTGGGCTGTTACACACTTCAGTGGTAGATAGTGTGTGGCCTAATTTAATTCACTCCCCAGAAGAGCAAGAGACCGTAAGGGCGGGAATACTGTCTTCTATTATCCTATTGTGTCCAACAGGCACTGGCCCAGAAAAGAGAGTCTGGTAAACACCAGCTGTTTGATGCCTGAATCTAGAGAAAGCAGGGTCCGAGGCTATCCTTGCTTTTAGACGCAGTTTGTGTCAAGGCCAAGACCTTCCCATTACCCTACCTCAAAAGAGGGTCTATAATATGAGCTAGTCTCTACTGCCCTAAAAGTATGTTTATAGTACCAGAGGCAGAGGGCAGAGCAAATTTCTGAGATGTGAACTGATGTGAAGTGTTGCTAAGCAGGTCTCCGGTACCCTGAGATCCACCTTCTTCAGCCTTCAGGAAATCTCACCAAACCAAACCCTAAAATGCAGCCAGTTTTAAAAGCCCTCTCAGATGAAGACCACGAACACCTGCCCTTGTGTTCTGTACAACACAGGAGGTCACAGCTCACAGTTCAGCAAGCCTGCATCTGTCTCCCCCTGAAGCCTTAGGCTAGTTTCTCAAATTTAAAAGAACTTACCATATGGGTCTTCTAACCCAAATTCAATTAAGTAGAGAGAGTTTTTTCAGGCTCCACTTACCCATGCAAGCTCCTACTTTAGCCACTCATAATAGGTCACCAGCGCTCTCCTGCTGCCAATTCTGGACACTTAAGTCCTGAAACCTCTGCTTCGTTCACTGTTACAAGTGACTGTAAAGATCCATTCATTCTCAACCTGCCAAGTTTCCCCCATTTTCTCCGTTTTTGTGCCTAAAGTCCTTCATGCCACTTCCCACACCTCCAGTCTAAACATATCTTGTATTTCTACAGGTTTTCCAGAGAGCGTTTTATGCTTTTATAGATGTTTACCAAAACCCAATGAGCTAGATGTGTCTTTTAGGAGATTCTTCTCTTGCTCATGAACCTACAGTGTGTCGGCTTGCCATCTCTCATACTCTATTCTCCTTAGCTACCCTTTGCTCCTGTCTTCCCCCCACTCCCCTGGCCCTTTTCTAGCTCTGACATTACATGAGCATTCCTGGAGAACAGGGGTCTCTCTCCTTACTCATCCCTACATTTCCCCCTTGTAAGA
The DNA here is from genome assembly GCF_950005125.1 of Chionomys nivalis. NCBI lineage: Eukaryota > Metazoa > Chordata > Mammalia > Rodentia > Cricetidae > Chionomys > Chionomys nivalis. The sequence continues at coordinate 8,832,603 of NC_080099.1, read as the reverse complement.
CTTAGAGGACCTGGGAGATAGGTCAGTCAGTAAAATGCTTCCTATGAGTTATGAGGTCTGAATTCATTCCTCTGCAACCATGCCTATTGAACACACACACACACACGACTTGCTAGACATTATTAATTGATCAATGGTTTCTGTAGGGGTTTACATAAGCAATGAGGACCAAAAATCCTAAGTCTAACATGGTAGACTAGGTCACAATCACTATCCTACCCCTTCCCCATCACTACGATGTCCTAAAGCAAAAGATCCATTCTAGTTCCCAAGTACAGGAAGAAGTGTGGCTTGTGAGTGTGTTAGTTGCAAAGGACACAGACCTTATGACTGCAAGCACTCGGCAAAGTGTCTGGTATGTTCAGTATAAATACTATGACTGGGGCCTAAGTTACTTCCAGAATATACGCTGGACAAATCCCATTGCTTCTTCCTTCCTGGAAGAAGCAGCTCTGTGAGTTTCTCTGGATGATGACAGAGGAAGCATGGAAATGTGGAGCCGGAATGGATCTGGGCACCGATTCCAACTTCTCATTTACAGATGGGAAGACTGAGGTCCAAGATCTCACAGAAGGCACCGTGTTCCCGTCTAGTACACATTCAACTTTGTCACGCTCTCTTAGTGTGCCGGAAATCTAAGCTTCATCAACCTGCTGAAGACTGTGGCTGAGTGCAAGGCTCTTGGCTTCTTTCTTTCAATCTCTGCCCAGCACTATCACCCTTCCATCCTGAAACACTTCTTCCATGAGCAGGAATATAAAGCCCTTTCCTTCCCTGGCAACAGCCAGAAATGTCTGCACTGGCGTCATTTCCGACCATCTTCCTAAGGAGGTACCATGATGCCAGAGAACCGAGAGGGCAGAGCTGAAGATAACCCGCTCAGCAAGAGAGCTGCTCGGTTACAGACCTCCAGCAACAATGTGCTCAGAGTGTAAAGCAATTGCACCAAATTTCCTCATAAAACAAGAGAGTGTTAGCTAGCATCTTCATCCTTCATGAAGCTCATGCTCTCTCTCCTACAGATAGTGTTCAAAGTGTACATGTCACTGATAAGAATCAGAGGCACCTGCACAGTTACAGAATGGTTACTTTCATGGAAAGGTTGGTTGATTTTAGCCCTGGCTCAGGTTCATGGTGTCTTGCCATCTTGAAAAGCAAAAGAAGAGATATCCAGGCCTGTTGAAGTAAAACATTCTTTGCCGCTAAACCTCCCTGTACCACACAGCTGCTGAGAAAACACTGGCTTTTGAGTTAGCATTTTTGGGCTCAAGTGTTGGAGGCACCTCAGCTCACACCGAAAATTGTAACTCCCAAAGGATTCGCACCAGTGATCTGATAGACCGCAAGGCATGGATATCAAAGTTGCGATGAAACAGGGGACTGCTCTGCAATGAACAGAAGGGTAGAAATGAAGCTTGCCCACAGTACCAATGTCCCTTTGGATCCTGCCCAAGTGGATGACATGGGATGCCAAAAGAGTGTGACACGAGAGAGGGAAGAGAAAGTCATTGTCTATTCAAGATTTGTTTTCTTGCTCACTTAAAGGCATTTTATAGTGCCCAAACTCCTTCTTTTAGAACCCAAGAGCATCACAAATCAACCAGAACTGTAGATAAAGCAGAGACATTCAAAGGATTCCCATGAAGCACTAAAACTAATTATTAAAACAATTGAAGGAATTTGGGAGTAAGAGCATTATCTCTACGTTCAGGGTCTAATTGTGAAGGCATGTTCCTATGAACATGTATACACACCATTAATGTGCCTGCCTATGTGTGTCATGGGCAAAGGGAACAAGGAATAGAGGCTATGAGCCATGCCACTGCAGGACTATTGCACTATTGTATGAACCCACAAACATAACACTACCAACATCTCCATGGGCCCTCAGCATGCTGAAGGGTTGGTTGCTGCGGCCATTAGGCTGCTACAAGTAAGACCATTTCTAGAGGGAACAAAACTAAGTTATTAGTCTCTGGTGAGCCAGCCAGTTGTCAAGGCAACTACATTACTGCCAAGGTTAGTACTTTGACCAGTTACTCCAAAACTGCTGATCTTTTGGGGATCACCACACTGATGGACCTCATCCTGGCCCCTTTTGTGCACACCAGTGTGGGGGTGTGATTTGCCACCCTTTATTTCTTGTTAGGGCAAATAAAACAGGCCACCAACAATCAGTTTTAATGCAAAGGCCCCACCGTAACTGGACTATTGCTTTCTATTCCTTTCTTTCCTCACATGTGCTGGCCTCCTCAGCACTCATACCCAACACTGTAACACAAAAGAACAAGTTCTACTTGGTAGATGTGCTCCATGTCTGGGTGGGTGCAGGTCCCAATCCTTTTTAAGCGACTGATTGCCTCATGGTCAGAGAATGAATAAAGACCAACCCAACGAGGTGAGGATGAACCGTCCGCCAGGTTGCACAATTCACTGACTCATGATGGTTCTCACCTGGGCGTTCTGCAGATGAAGAGGAAAGTGGCGTGGACATAAGGAACAACTGTGTGAGCACACGCTTGTGTACGTTTCTAGTAATGCTACTTTTACCTCTTCAGGGGCACACACATAAAGCAACTTGTCTGAAACACTGAAATTTAAGGATTGGTCAATTATCCTGCAAGTTACCCACAAAACCCTGAGAAGAGTAAAGAACACTGTTCTCAGAAAAATCTCCATTCAGGTCCTGACTCTGGAACGTACTGAGTTCTTTGGCATATCCTTCCTGAAGGGAGAGCTTCCTAATCCGTTAAATGCCAAGGATGGACCACTACTGGTCACAGATCTTCCAGAAGCGCTTCCTTAAAGTATATGCTTATATTTGACTACAACCAAGTATGACATTTGAAGGAACTTCTTACCTAAAGCCTGGGGGAGGTGATATAAAGCGTCCCTTCAGCCTTCAACAGTCCTTTCCTTTTATTTCTCTTCCCGTTTCTGAGTACAAAATCCATGTTTATATATTTTCCCACTTCACCTCTCTTCTCATGTCCATAACACAGCAATCTTTGTCCGGTTACGTCTGGTTTTGAAGATCTAAATTGTCCAAACTGCTTCCTAAACCCCAGTCTCGATGTGACTTGATACAAAAGACGCCATGGTTGTGATGTGTTCACTCCTCAACCAAACACCATTCACATGGTGCTACAGTTGGGTATTGAATATCCTCCAAGGGACCCAGGGTGATGTTATCCAAAAGTGTGGGAAGTCTTTACAGGCTTTCCCAGGGGGACCATAGAACCCCAGTCACATTTTCTTCTGCCTCCTAGCCAGGCAATAGGCAGCTGACTTCCCAATCCTGACTCCCAGCACTCCCAACAAGGGTCCAAAGTCATAGTTCTACTCAGTTTGGGGCTGGAAACTCCAAAGTTCTGACACAAAAAAAAAAAGAAGAAAAAAAGAACCCTTTCTTTGTATAGGGTAATTATCTTATTAGAGCAAGGAAGAGCGAAATTGCAGAACTTTGAGGTGCTAATGGTATTTTCCCCCTCCAAGGCCAGTCTTTAAAAACTTCTTTCTCAGCTTTAGATACAGAAAAACATAATTTAGATACAGGTTAAACATAATTTAAAAAGGAAACACACTCAGAAATAGGGAATCTCAAGTCTACTTCATGCTGCTTCGCCCTGTGACCCACCAAAGTTTGTAGGAAAGCTGGTGGCCTGAGGAGTTTCTATTTTCTGATCAGCAGACTCCCTCTGCTCTTCCTAGAATGGTGCTGGCTCCCTCACTACAGAACTCAACAATACAGAGAATCCTGACAGCCTGCTGCAGGTCTCCCTCTGAAGCCTTTCGCAGCACCCCAATAGTCTCTGGCCTTCCCTGACACTGGCATCATTTCTTCTGGCACACAAGGGCTCAGAAATGGTAAACTACACTGAAGGAGTGAAGACGTGAAAATGTATGAGTGCTGTCTGGACAGACTGTGGGTGCTTTCCAGCTGGTGAAGCTGGTGGAGAGATGGACAAAGAAGCAAGGCAGCAGGGAAGGGGAAAGGAGGGTGTGTTAGCCAGGATCACAGCAGGAAATAGATGTCATGCTCAGGTCAGGAAAATCAAGGCAAAGGCATGTCTTTAGCTGCAAGGGAAGCACACAGAGGTGCTAAGGGAAGCTGTTGCCAACTCGTAACTTTGATTACAGAGAGGGGGCTGTTAGTAGTCGTGGGTAGCCTCCTCGCTGGTGGATTTTCAATACCCACACTCAATCCAGTCTCCATTGGGTTGCTAGCAACCGCTTTCTAAGTGGTAGATCTGAAGATGCTTCTGTCTTATTTTTAAGTGCTGATGGCTTCTGCAAACACAAAGCATGAAATCTGTTCTTGGGCTTGCTTTTCCAAATTCTTTAATGTTACTACTGGGCCTACATGCTCAGCTTGTCACTTCCAAAGCTGCCATCGTCTATGCCACCATGACCTTGTGAATGCCCTCTTCCCTCTTATTGGGGATGTTGCCTTCACCTAACAAAGTTCTGCTTGTCTATCCAGATTCCAACACAAACATATTTTTCCCTGTTGGTCATGGCCAGTGTCACATCACTCTGCCTAGAGGCCACGTGCACCAGCTGGATTTCCTATGGCTCTCACAAGGTGAACGTGGAAACAGGTCTGTATTTAAGCTGGAATGGAACAGAGGGCAGCTACAGATGCATTCTGTATCTCAATCTTGGACTCTTTCCATGATACTGTGTGGTCACATCCCAAAGGACCTATTTCTTGTTTTGCAATCTAAAGGTCAAGATAATTCAGGGAAATTTCAGATAGAGTCTTTGGGACTGCCAGATCAATCAAGTTCATAGTAAAAGCACGGAAAACATAATTGAAAGGACTCAATGAGAAAAAAGAGGGGTGATAACAATAGTAGATATTTGGAGACCCCTTCAGAGGTGTTGTTCTGGTTTCTTGCTTTTCTGTACTGTGGTTTCTCTGAGGCCCCAGGAAGAACTGGTTTTTGGCAGCACCACCGTGCAGGACACCCCAAACGAGCAATTCTGAACTATTAGAAGTGAGGGACCCTACTCGCTCCCTAGGAACAAGAATAATTGAAAAACTAAGTAAAGATGCAGAAAGGGCCTTCAGCAAATAAATCCAAAATGATAAGATGTTAACTGCCCAAGAGATTCTCTTATTAGCATTTGGGAGCTTTTTTGGCTGTCAAAGTCAAAAGTGATACCTGCCAAGTATTCTTGGCCTGAAACATCTCAAAGCAAAGAAGGGGGAGCCGTGCCAATTATGAATGGAAATATCTCTACCATGGGGAATGGGGAATGAAGATAGGATAGGAAAAGTTTCTGTGATTCTGAATTACTTCCTAGGAGGCTAGTCACTAACATCTCAAAAACAAAAACAAAAACAAAAACAAAAACACCACACACACACTGCTAAATAACAAAATTGTAAAAAATATATAATTGATGGTCACTAACTTTAACTCTACAATGCACGCATATAGCCCAGAGAGTAACTCTATGCAGCTCTATGGTGTGATTGCAATGTGTTCTATTACTTGTGTCCTGAGCCCCAGTCAGTCTACGCTTGTGTCACACTGCCAAACGGTGCTATGCAGAAAGGTAGGCCCTGAAAAACAAAATAAAAAAGGTTCCTGTTCTCACCTAACAAAGCCTGCTGCCATGTGGTGGGAGAATAAGGGCTCTCAACTCTATGTGGTCTGCACCCAACCCCGTCCCTGCACAGGGCACACTGCTAGAGACAGTAGAACCCCGAAGTGAAGCCAGCATTCTGTGCATAAACACAAGAGGTTGAAAAGACCTCAGTAGGTGATAAGCAGGAGGAGACTGGGTTCTCTAAATGCCTAAGCATAGCATGTAGACATCACAAGCAGACAACCAAGCACTTTACCGCTGTCCTCAAACAACCCCACCTGAGACTCTGTCTATCTTCTGTATTATAACAGCTCAAATACACAGAGGTAGAAGACAGGCTCATAGACTTCAAGAAAGAACAAAAATATTAGCTTGGAGGCTACTGATACAAAATTAATTTAAAAAATATACAAGGTTCGCTTGTCTTTCTCATGGATATATCAGTTTTCCGGCCATGTTTACATTTGCCTTCTCAGCTTCCTAATGTTTTATTTTCCTCATCTCATAGAATGTATATGTACATATACACGACACTTTAGAATAATGGAAACATGAAGTATATATAACAGGAGCAGAGAGTTAGGTGGACCCAAGGAATGACTTCCAGACTTTTCCAGCACCCTAAACTCACCAGACGTGGAGGATGTCTACTTTTCAACCCTAGCTTCTAACCCAAACACCTCACCAGACTGAGACTGTGTGTGATGACATTTCCCTTCGGTGCTGGCACGACCTTGCGTGGTGGGTTCTGGATGAGTGAAGTGCTACTGCATTTCAGAAAGAAAGAAGCTGAATCTGCACACCACTGTCCTCGGGTAAGCCCAAAGTGGTCAGACTCAAGTAATCTCCAAGCTATAGACTGCGGAGGAATCCAGAATCTGAGCACTCCTGCTGAAATTGAGCTTGCAGTCACAACCAGAAGTCTAAGTAAATGCCTGAAATGAAGAAGGAAGTGTTCAGCAGAGCATGGACATTATGGTCCGATTATGGTTGTGAGGATGCTCTAACATTGTAAAGTCCAAGAAAGGAGACACCCAGAATGGAAACATCCTTCAAGAAACCTAAGACAACTTTATGAAAAGGATGCGATTTGAGCAAGCAACTAAAGAAGTTAGAGATTGTAAAAATGTAAAGAAGAAAGTGACATACAATTTCACATGCAAATAACATATATGTTTACATGAATTTACAGCCATCTCCTCAGAGGCTCAGCAGCCACAAAATACACAGAACAATTAAGCCTTTGGATCTTTGGCTGAACAGCAATGAACAGTCTTGGGCATGATTGAAGGGTTTCTACTATTTTACTACTGAAGAAAACTTGAGGTCTTTCTTTTCTGAAGTTTTTCTGTATTAAAACCTCTGGGAAGTGGAGATTCTCAGTGTTCCCCCTGCTCAGTCTCCCCTCACATTGGGTAAGCATAGTTATTGCAAGTAGCTGAGTCTTGAGAAAAGATAGCCCAGCAGGTAAATACACACAGAGTTTTTGCAGGAAAGGCCAAGATTCTGGGACAGCCTCCTATCAGTGGAGCTCAAAGCGACTTTCAATGATCATTCATGTTTTACTACGTCTTCTTACAAAAGTCAAGACTGGAGAGCTGGTGGATATGAGAAGCTGAGACCTCTACATAATCACAGGAAACACTGAGACGGGGTCCATCTTGCATGCTTGTATGTCAGTCTTAAGGTTTCCCTTAAAAAGCAAAGAGTTGCATTAATCCCCCCAAAGGCCCTTCTTGAATTCTGGTAACCACAAAATCTCCCCTGCACCACAGGACATTTCAGAATTTCTTGAGATACTTTAGTAAAAGCATTAGTTTTTAAAGTAATCATTAAAAGCAAGAGGAAACATTCAGAGACAAAAGCAGATCATCACCAAGTGAGCAAGATACAGGGTTACGTTAAACAGCTCTCCTGCCTCATTTTACATAAAATATTCTGACACAATATTCCTTTTCCGGCTTTGTACAAAATCTATAGTTCAATTGTCAAGCATTAATTTTTTATCTCTTAGGAAAAGTATGTGACTGTTAACATGATGTATACCTGACATGAAGCCGAATATAATTTACCGTGATGAGGAATTTATAGCGTGGCAATTGGTGTTCTATGAGCCGAGCCAATTTGCTTACCCTTCTGATCATACTCATAACTTGAATGGCAAAACAATGGCTCATGGACTCATGTGCACAAGTCCACACCATGCATCCATTAAACCTATAATGGGTCCATTGTCTTCTCCACCAGCACATCTGTTGCCACGACAGAGCACATCCGCGGCAGGTTCAAAGAGAGATGGATGGCTGCAGACAATCAACTTATTCCAGATTCAATTTCGTTGAAAACTTAGTTGCCAGTAAAAGAATGAATTTAGAAAAGAGGAAAAACAATTATTCCAATAATATAATGTCATTTCCTGTATGCCACTCTCATCTTTCAACAAACCATGAGAAGACATAACTCCCGGGAGGTTGGGGGACATTATAGACAGACTCAGGATTTCTTTCCAAGAACAGATGCCACTTACAGGTAGAGCAAATGGCTGAGTTGTAAAGGAAAACGAGAGAATGAGCAAATTAGCAAAAAGGAATAATGAGAAATGAGGCAAAAAGGAAACACTCCTACCAACAGAAGCCAATGTGATATGGTTTTATAATGTTAGTTCAAAGCTCTTTGGACTCTTGTTTTCACTATTGGGAGAATTGAGATCTAAAGCAGAGAGGAGGGAATCACACAGAAAGAAAGTTGGAAGAGGAAGAAAAGTATAAGGTAATCAAGAATAGGAGAGGAGGAGAGAGGAGAGGAGAGCAGAGGAGGGGAGGGGAGAGGAGAGGAGAGGAGGGGATGGGAGGAGAGAGGAGAGGAGGGGAGGGAAGGGGAGGAGAGAGGAGAGGAGGGGAGGGGAGGGGACGGGAGGGGAGGAGAGGGGAGGAGCAGGAAGGGAAAGAGAAGGAAAAAGAGAATGGAGTAGGAGGGGAGGGAAGGGAAGGGGGCAGGGAAAGGGAGGAAGAGGAGCAGAGGAGAGGACAGAAAAGGAAAGAAGAGAGGGGACGGGAGGGAAAGAGAGGGGAAGGGAAGAGAGATAGGAGAGGGGAGGGGAAGAGAGTGAAGGGGAGAGGAGGGAGGGGAGGGGGAGACAAGAGGAAATGAGATGAGAGGAGACTAGAAAAGAGAGGAGAGGAGAGGAAAGGAGAGGAGAGGAGAGGAAAGGAGAGGAGAGGGGAGGGGAGGGGAGGGGAGGGGAGGAGAGGAGAGGAGAGGAGAGGGGAGGGGAGGAGAGGGTGGGCATATCTCTCATGTAGCAGTCACAGAGATGATGCCATCTCCAAAGCCCCCCCCCCCAGCACATTCCTTCCTAGTGATGTGACAGAGCTCTCTGCACAGGGCCGATCTGGCTATATTTAGTTCCACTGCTGTAACTCAAGTCAAGAGTGTTCACGGGGGCAGCTGCTGCAGTCTCAGACATTTTACTACCTACCCCGAGTAGCTTGGTGAGAGCCCAGACCTCTGCGCTACAGAGCTCCACTGTGTTTATATACAACTGTACAACGGGGCAGCATTTGGAATATAACTGATAGGGTTGTTAACATAGTTTAGTGCTCTGCGCTTTAACAGGACAGTTTTTTTGTTGTTGTTGTTGTTGCTTTTTTTTTTTTCCAGAAAACCAAAGTCATCACTCTTGGTGTCTAACAGTGTCCCTCCCCCAATCCCTGAAAGCAAATATTGGCCTTTACCTTATATGGTATGTTCTCTCTTGAGAACATTTCTGATTTTCTGGTCTTCAACTCCATAGAGCCTTATGCTTTGAAAAAAAAAATAAACTTTCTGATGTCGACTCAAGTATCCTCAGGCTCAACTGACCCATAGAAACTACACACAAGCTTTTGTTTGTTTTTTGTTTTGTTTTGTTTGTAATGCCGAGTGAATAGGCTGAATCTCTCTGTCTGTGGGGGAAGAGGGATGGCTTGTTCAATGGAAGATGGATAAATGACCAATCTTTGTCCTCTATTGCTAGAAATGAATAGCTCTCAAGACCATGAAAAGTGCGAAGTCTGACAGCTGTTGAGAGGTGGAACTTGAACTTAAAAATCCCTTAGGGAAGTGTGAGTCACTACTGTCATGCACCACCCTGTTAAACTGTGGGACAATGGCACACCTTCCCTTCTCTTTCAAGGAGACTCAGTTATAATGTGTGTTCGGCAAAGATGGTAAGAGATGAGATCAGGAGGCTAAAGAGGCTCCAACAAGTGTTTAGAAAAGAAGAGGCAGTGTGGAAGAAGCTTAGGGAGATTCCTAAGACACTCCTTTTTGGAGAAGAAAGGGAACAGTTGTAAGGGAGAAAATAAGCCAGCATGTGTCATGACTTATTCATTTTTATTTTATGTGCACTGGTGTTTTGCCTGCATGTATGTCTGTGTGAGGGTGTCAGATCCCCTGGAACTGGAGTTACAGACTGTTGTGAACTGCCGTGTGAGTGCTGAGAACTGAACCCGAGTCCTCGGGAAGAGAAGCCAGTGCTCTTCCCATCCAGTGCTATCAGACATTTAAACAATGATAACGCTTCCAACGCTGAGACTCCTCAGGTACAGATTTCTCATAAGTAATCCCTACAACGTACTTTCTAAGAAGCTTCCTTATCTACAAACTGGAAGCTAAATGCCCTCTTCCATGGAAGGACACTAAGAAAGGTGAGCAGAGTAGCCAGGAGTGTGCCCATGTCCTCGGAATCACGGCCACCACCTTTTCACAGACCAGAATTGCACAGACCTCCTCCAGGAGACGAGTGGCGAGCTGGCTAAAAATGACGGGAGCACTAGCCACCCTGCACCTTGGAAAGGAGAGCCCCGGGAGGGAGATGTACGTCAATCATTCCTGCCTGGCAGAGAAGAGCCACGGAGGGCACAAGTGCCAAGTGCAACAAAGGGCATCACTATACGGGAGTTCACCAACTGGCTGTCCAATCCCGTTAGCCCAATCTGGCTGAAGGGCCAAGAGAAGAACATTCTCATTAGGATACGTAATGGATCGTGTCCAGTGACCAGATGGTTCCCCATAAATACATTAATGACTTTATAGGCATGTCGGCCTAGGATAGGAACAATTTAACCACCACAGTATAGAAAACTTAACTTTGGGGTTTTCTATAAACTAAATGAAAGACCAAGGCCTTACATGTGAAATTATTCTCTTTCCTATGCCTGATTGTTTTCATGAAGTGAACTTAATAAACATAGTTGCTGCTTGGTTTAAATGAAGAAAATAGAATGCACCCATATGCTGCAGGTTCTCTAAGCATGGAGAGTCACAATGCTGAGAAACACACACACATACGAAGAAGCACAGACATGATCCCACTGGCATCAAGGTAAAGGTGAACCAGAGCTTTGGCGCCATGGCCCTGGTTTCAAGTACAGACATCTCCATAGCAGTCATGTATAAACACGCCAAGCAGTTCGTTCCTGCTGGCTCCATACAGTTCGCAGACCTGTCGGGCTGCACCTTCCTGTCCTCAACCATCACCCAAGTATCTGAATGCTCACTTTTTTTCTGACTCTTATCCCTTCTCCACGGTTCTCTCAGAAGTACAGCTTTGCAAGAAAATGTAATTTTGCCTCTCCCTTACTGCCACCTAAGAGCTCCCATTGATTGTAAGCATAGACCAGGAGTCTCTTTGGCCAGGTCAATGAGACTAGAACAAGAACCCAACTCTTCCAGTATCATCTGGTCCTCCCATTCCATTGACCTGACTGAGTATCTTCATCTACTTTATCCACACTGCTCTTTCATTTCCCAAAGCTGTTCTAGTCACGTGTACTTGTGCTCCCCTTTTGACCACATGGATGAAGAGAGCTTCTGACCTCTACAGAACAGATCTTTACAGGCCCTGTTGGTATGGTAACTATGTGTGTACAATTTAAGTTGTCAGTCCATGCCATCGGGGTATGTATGAAGATCAAGACTGAGAACGAGAACGGGGATAGAAATCCTTGGTCAGTTGCAGTGGTACTGGTGCATGCCACTGTTCCTCCATCACTGCTCTGAAAGGATAAAAAGTCCTGAAACAAGATGGAAATAATATAACAGAAGCATCTCTGTCACCAAACATCAGAAAGCAATTCTTTGCAAGGCATGATCTTTGCTATGCTGGGCTAAGACATTAATAGCCACAACCTGGTGAATTACTAGCTTTGGGATCTTCCAGCATCAAATATGAACCCAGTACCCTGGGGTCAGAGAAATCATTGACAACAACCAGTTGAGTTTCACGACCTCCCTCCATCTAGCTCACCTGGGTCCTAAGGTGCCCACACCTTAACGATACTCAGTACTAGCTGTGGAGGGGGATGATTGGCCAACTGGAGGTCTGTCCACAGTTCCTGAAAAGGACCAGACCTGAAAAGGACATGTGATGAAATACTGGGGTGATTCTCCCACTGGCCTGACCATCTTTATGCTCACTTCAACCCCTAGCCTTCCCCAACTCAGGACAGGTGCCTTCTGTACACATTCCCTTCTCATCTGCTCTGGTCTCTGCCAAGAGGGCGGTGAATGAGGTCAGGGCAGACTCGTTCCTACTGGAAGCAGAATTCCTAGCAGGTGTCACTGAAGCTCAGTTGGTTTGTGCCCCCCTTGTCAGCAACCATTCTCAAGCAACATGAATTTTCTGGACCTGATCTCCCTGAGAAGCACAAACCTCTGTGGCTCTGCTAAGGCATATTACCACTCTGGAAAGACAGCAGCAACCTTGCATTGACTCTAGAGTCAGCTCAAACCCAGATGGAGAGACAGAGGCTTCAAGAAGCCAGAACTGGAGCAGGAGAGTCCACACAGAGGTCAGTTTTAGGGAGGAAGGATGTACGTGCATGGATCAGCATGTTTGTGATCAATGGGAGAGTTCTTTGGGCTTTAGAAGGCTTAAGAAGGGCTGTGGGAGGAGCTAGAGGATGGAGCAGAAACAGACTTCAACATGTTTCCCAGCATCTACGGACCTTCCAAATCAGCTCAGACTTTCATTTCCTAGTCGCCTTTTAAACTATTACAATGAGTGCACTTTGCCATGTCGAAGGGCTATACAAATACAAGATATTAATAATCAGGATATCAAAATATCTTCCAGTTTGTGTTTTACTTTTCCAATATATGAAAGCTTCCTACAACCAAGACTTCATCTGTGGCATTAAACACAATGATAAATAGAGTTTAAGCCCCATAAATATCTGCAGCTGTTTTGTTGACTGACTACAGAGGAAAGGGTGTAGAAAATTCCACCACAGACCTAGCACGGCCTCTGAGCAACCAAGGGTACACACCAAGCAGATGAGTTTGCTTCCTGCCAGCCTGGGGTTGACCTTGAGCAAGTGACACCTATCTCCAGAGAATATCTGCTCAGGTCACGAGCCCTAGAATAGAAGGATAAACTGGAGCTATTTTGGTCTCCTGAACACTTAGGACAAGAGATGGGTTGGATGTAAGTGGTGGCCTCTATCCATTCCCAAGGCAAACTGCTAAATTCAGCCTCACTGTGGGGTCTCACGCTTGCACTGTTTCTACACATACACAGCACTGAAGATTAGAGCTTTTCCCTTCACTCCAGATAAATTCCCGATGCCTGAGAAATTAAATATTTCCTCCTAAAGGGGCAGTGCTATTTTAGATTCAGCCATTTTCCTTGGGATATATGTTTGATTCCTGGCATTCTTCCTTGGAGAGTGATAAAGAATTCAAAAAAAGAGACAGAAATGGCATCCTCAAGTTTAGTGGAAGGCAATGTGTTGTACCAGAAGAAAAATATGGAAAGACGGAAAGCAGCCTCATTTCAGGCCATTTCCATACCCAACTTCAATGCTGTCTCAGAGAAATGGCTTTCCTTTCTGGGGCTCATGATTCTTTCGGAAAGTGAATGGCCACTTCTTTGTGGTGAACAGGGACTGTGGCATACATAAAAGTTCCTCCAAGATTACTAAAAAATGGATTGACTCTAAGTTAAATCTGAAATATATAATAACATAATGGAAGTCATAGCCATATATGGCTATACATGCATATGAGAACACAAGCACAGATTAAAGCATAGGAGGTCTAACTTACATGCTAAACGCTATTATTTAAAAGTTTAAACATATGTGAGAAAAAGTCATAGTAAATATGGTGACATCTGGCACTGACGCCAATATGTCAACACTCATAAGCAAGGAAACAGCTATGAAATTATATTTAGGTCACAAATTAGACCTCTGCTGAGCATTCTGGCTAAACATTAACACACACCAGGATCTGCCTGGAACCTGTTCCTTGAGGTGCAGTGTCCCAGCTATTGGGTCCATCATTGGCAGATTAAGTCCAGGCAACAATATTGAAGAAAGAAATTTCTGAGACCTTGTTTACCTTCATGGAGATAGAAAGAAGGGAGCTCAGGGGGAAGAGGGAAGAACAATTGAAGATGGAGAAAAGGAAGGATTGCTGTTTTACTCCTGTAGAGCAGGCCAAGTTCCATAAAAGCAGTGTGTGTATATGAGTGCTTGCATGTGTGTGTGTGTGTGTGTGTGTGTGTGTAGTTTAGTGTGCCTAATCTTGAAGTCATGTCACTTGAGAGTCAGTGAGAGCAAGAGTGGGAACCTTTTAGACAGGGAAGCATTACACCTGAAAAGAGCTATCATCATAGAGCCCTGCCATCTCAGAGATTGCCACTGCTTATGGGCACCGACAGAACAATATTGCCTGCCACCTCCATTCTGCACGCGTTCAGCTGTGACCCAAGAGTTTTGTACAGGCCTCTGGTTCTTGCTTCTCACTGCAGGAAAACCACACAAAGGGCTTTAAACAAATACCCGTGCTGGTGCTCATGCCACGTGAGAATCTTTTCTGGTGGGGAACAGGCACTGGCATTTTAATAGCTCTCCTGGTCAGTCTCACATGTGTTCAGTGCAAGCTAACAAGCACCAGACTAGATTTTTCCAGATAATTCTAGAATTATCTCCCTCCTCCAACACTGCAGCTCTCAAGCATGCTACTAGATCTAAGTCTTAACCGTATATAATGTTCTTCCTACTTCTTTGTGCCTCTGGGAAGAACAACAAGAGGGAAACTGATACATAAAATGCAGATGTTCAATCGAAACTGATACATAAAATGCAGATGTATTTACACACAATTGAAATGTAAGTCATCAAAGCCCATCAAGCACGGACAATCTGAGCTTCATTGCAGGAGAGCTACATGGGTCATTTGGATTGTTGTTGCTTTGCAAGGAACCCACACGTTAAGCAAGGTGCCTACCATTAAGCCTCAGCCCCAGCTCTTAACTGCATCCTGATCCGGAAACAATTTCCTTCGAATCTCAGCAGCTTAACGACATCATTTCCTGTCCACAACTGATTTTTCAAAGCACAAATTTGAAAACAAACTTGGAAGAAAGAACTATTGTATTTATTAATAATAATAGCCAAGATGAAGTCGCATCCTGATGATAAGAAAGAAAACTAAAATAATAAGAAAATCAAAAAATGTCCAATGGTAATCATGGTATGGTCTAAGACAGTGGTTCTCAACCCCTGGGGGGTTTAATGACCCTTTCACATGGGGTCACCTAAGACCATCAGAAAGCACAGATACTTATGTTATGATTCATAACAACAGCAAAATTATATATATGAAGTAGCAACACAAATAATTTTATGGTTAGCGGGTCACCACAAGACAAGGAACTATATTAAAGGCTGAGCATTAGAAGGTTGAGAACTACTGCTCTAGGGCTATTTGGTGAAGGGGCAGAGAGCTCCATCCATCTTTTATGACACAAAAAATATCTATGTATTATTCCATCCCAATTACAGTTTGTGTTCTATCCGTTCTATTTAATCAATCAAGGCCATATGCATATGTGGATATTTATAATCCCATCTGATAGTTTTCTAAGAAAAAAAATGTTCAGTCTTTCAAAATGCCTAGGGTTAGCAGAAAGTATTCTGATTTTCTTGTTAGGTTTTGAAAAGACACCCAACATCTGCAGCCTTCCCACTACAAAATAACCTTTAGCTTTGCATCAGCAATTTCCCCTCATGGGTACATCACATACACACATGCACGAGGAAACTTTAATGAGTTGAATGTGGCCCTAGTCTGCGAAACAACCTGTCCTGTCACTTGTCAGTAAACCAGACCTAAGGCAGTTCAACAACCCCACCATGCTGCTTCTAATAGCTACAGTGAAGGCAAAGAACTCATGCCAGGAGGAAGAATAGATGGCTTTAAAACATCAAAGAACAATAAAATAAAAACACACCTGTGAGGTTAAGTAACATTGTGGGACCCAAGAGGAAAGTGAGACTGTACCAGTAAGGTACATACATGTATATACATATATGGCATGTTTTCATCATCCTTAATTGTACTTCAGCAATTCATAGTATTCCAAGAAGAGGAAGAGAGATCTGAAAGCAGCAGTGGTACTCTTTATCCACTAAATTCCAACACAGTGCCATGACAAGCAATGAAGCCATTCACAAAGCTCCTGCTGAAGGGACACCACCAGCTTTGACTCTACAGTCACTGGACATAGGGTGAGAAGAACCACTCAGTCAGCAGCCTGCTCTGCACAATAACTGGGTTTCTCTCATAACCAGAGGATAGGGTCCCTACTAAATTCACCAAATCTAGGACATGACCCTCTGTATATGAGCCTTGCCTGGAACATTAAGTAGACTATCATGTGTCCATGATGTCTCCTTGTTTTGTTACCCAGGAAAGAATTGTGACTCAAAAGTTATATCCTAAGACCTATCTTAGTCATTTATGAAATGGGATCAGAATTCTAATTCAGATCTCTCCTCCATACCATTTACTTGTGAAGGTGGATGCAATCGAAGGGCCAAGCATGTCACCCTATCATTTATTTCAGTGACTTTAGGAAACGATGCACTAGGTAAGAATGACATTGAAAGGACAGGATCCTTCGTACTTGCTTTCCATTCTTAACTCCCAAGTCCCCTTCTATGAAGGGGTGCTCATCACAATAGAAATGGGACTCCCGGCATTAGCTCTTCTGATAGGTCCCTGTCAATCTATTGCCTCCGGTAACTTGTCAAACACTGTGCAGGCACAAACCTTCCTAGACCTCTTTATAATTTACCCAAGTCCAGCGACTCTGAACTAAATGTTAAGAGTTCCAGTTTTGCTACTGAAGATGATTCCTTGTTTATCAAAACACACCATGCATAAGAGTTAATATACTTACCTAGCATGCGATAACACAATAGAACTGCTTGTACCCTGATAACCCGGTCACTGTTGTTTAACTTTCCCCTCCCTTTCCTCTGCTGTGAGAGACTGCCAAATGGAAAATCCTCTCAGCTGCTATGAAATCAATATTTTAGAGTCCATATATATAAATAAGATCACGTACTATCTTTCTGTTCTTGACTTGTTTCAATTAATATAGTGGTCCAAATTTCCACCTATATTGGAAATAATATAATTCATTCCTTTTTTTTTAGTTGACTGGTATTACCATGTGTATTAATATCACACTTGCATTATTCACTTAGAATACAACATTCCAATGGGTCCTAAGACCATACTTTGAAAACCATGGCCTTCCAAAATTTAATGTGGCCCAATTCAATCAACCACAACTATAAATTACAATCAGTAGGAAAAGATCACTGTGCATGTAACAGAACTTTCCAGTCAAAACTCACACCATGCAGTGATGGAGGTGGGTCTTGTATTAATCTGTTGCTTTCATTGGTTAATTAATAAAGAAACTGCCTAGGCCCATTTGATAGGCCAACCCTTAGGTGGGTGGAGTAAACAGAACAGAATGCTGGGAGAAAGAAGCCGAGTCAGTGAGTTGCCATGATTCTCCCACTCCAGACAGACGCAGGTTAAGATCTTTCCTGGTAAGCCAGCTACACAGAATATTAGAAATGGGTTAGATCAATATGTAAGAGCTAGCCAATAAGAGGCTGGAACTAATGGGCCAGGCAGTGTTCAAAAGAATACAGTTTCCGTGTAATTATTTTGGGGCATAAGCCATGTGGGCGGCCGGGTGCCGGAGATGCAGCCCCGCTGCTCTTATTACAACAATGCAGCCTCAACATCCATAGTGTTTTTTAAACAAGATTATTTATTTCCATTTTATGTATGTGGTTATTTTGTCTGTGTAAGTACTATGTATATTCCCAGTACCCTCAGAGACCAGAAGAGTGCACTGGAGCCCCTGGAACTGGAGTTGTAGGTGGCTGTGAGCCAAGATAAGGGTGCTGGTAACCGAACCTGTATTGTCTGAAGAAGCAGCTAGGGCTGTTCACTACCGAGCCATCTCGCCAACTCTAACATCTGGAGTTTTAACGAAGTCCCCATACATCAGTGTTCAATGAAGTTTACATCACTGATCTTGTCTAGTCACCTCACTTTATAGGCAATAAAAGGGACATTTAGAGGATCAAATGACAGCTGGCTGAAATACCTCAATGAAGGGATGGTAAAACAATAGATAACGTTCAGGTTCAGCCTGCAGTTCTATGACTAATCATGACAGTAACCAACTGTCAGGATTCTCCTGTAGCGGGTGGGACCCGGAGATCATCTACTGTGTCTATGCCAGAATTTTAGCCCCTTGATCTTGTGTCATGAATTCATGGGTGAGATAGTCACGGCAAGTCCAGAAGACAGCATTTCCCAGCATTCCTCTCCATCCTCCAGCTCTGACATTCTTCCCACCTTCCCTTCCATGCTGCTCCCCAAGCCTTTCATTGGGGATGTGGGATGTTAATGACATAGGTGTCCCCTTTAGGACTGGACACTCGGTCTTGATCCTCCGTTCAGTTCTGTATCCCTTCATTGACTACTGCCCACAGCAGGAAGAAACTTCTCTGATCAAGGTTGACACAGCTCACGTCTGGGGGCATAAAAATAAATATTTAGAAGGCCATTTGATAGTATGACCACTTTTTTAGTTGAATAAAAATGACAGTTTCACCCTAGAGTCGATGACTTCTCGAGCCATGAACTTTTGACTGGTACTGCAGTACGTGGTCTGTAATTCCTGGAAAGTCTGCCTTAAACCCACCACAGAGTGACTGGTTGCTTGCTTATAGTCATGCCATTCTTAGATGATGCACATAGTGTGTCTGGCCACTTAGTAGTTTAGCAAGCAGAGTTCAGTGCTAGGTAAGCCCATGGATGTCCTTTCTCCTCCAGCAGCCTGCATAGCATCCCCCAGCACTGCGGAAGCTAACCACCAGGAAGGAAGTTCCCCAGTTGATTTCAGACAGCAGATGTCTTTAGGTCCCACAGGCAGTGCGAGGTGCCTTCAGCAAGTGTCTTACCAAGTTATCACAGGGAATCAAGGACAATGGCAGTAGTCTGTGTTGCTTTGGAGACCTCTGGATCTCCTTCTTAACTGGTATTCCATGCCTACCACTGTGACTTATTTAACAATCCATGTCTTCAGGCAGACGCATTGTCCAACCATGCAGAGTAATTCCCTCTGAACTCTTTTACTGAGTTGCATTTTGAAATTACCTAACCAACTAATGGTTACACAGGCTTTTTCAAAGATCCTTAGTTTAGTTTAGTTTAGTTTAGTTTAGTTTAACCACCTCTCTATCCCCTTCTCATTTCCGTACCCCTCCTCCCATCCTCACTCAATCACCCAATCTTTTAGCCTCCTGTCTTGTGAATGAAATATCACAAGTGTTGTACTCTAAGCTTCCAATTACTTTTTAAAATTGGATCACGAGATAGGCTTCCATATGACTTTTTATAAGCCCTCCTTGGACTATCCCTCCCCACCACGCCCCACACCTCAAGTTTTTCCTATACTCCCACACCCCACCTCCAGTTACCAGAGTTTGGTTCCTACATACTAACAGAGGAAAGTGCTGTTCGTCTGGCCACCCAGCTAACAGGGAGACTCCAGCAGGACCACTCGCTACTGGAAGGTTCCAACATTCTTGAAGCTCTCCTCTGTGTGGTTTCTAAATATAACAGGCAGTCAGGCATCCCGAATAACTCTTGGCTGCTTTGACTTCCTTGGGATAAACTTTCTTTCTCCTCGATTCTGCTGCACCCAAGAATAGAGCCCTTAGGGGAGAAATTCTCCTTCAAAGTCAGAGCTGGGGAGCACTGTGTGTGGTACTCTGGGAGTTCTCCTTTGTAAGCTGGGTGGGGGAAGGTGGGATGCAAACCTGCAACATCAGCCAACATCAAGCAGGGGAATCAGGCTGTACCCACAGGATGCATGAAGGGGCTCCGAAGCAGGGCTGAGGGGGATGATCAGTTAAAGACATTTGGCACATCTTGGTGGGCAGGGGAGGAATGTGGGTAAAAGGTTGGCCTCCTCCAGGTAGCAGGAGCAACAGGCAAACTACCTGTGTCAGCAGGCACTGACAGCTGCCTGGCAGGAGCTCCACCACAGTTAGAGCCCTAGCTCAGTCCTTAGGGGTGGGCTCCGGTACTGTACTGACTTCACTTCTCAGCCAGACAGCAGACTGCGTTCACCCTGCCCTCTGCATCTTGCTTTCTTGCCAGTAGGAGCAAGTTTTGTGTAAACAACAACAACAATAACAACAACTGACCGGGATGTTTACCGGCATCTGCACATACTCATTGGCTGAATACAAAGTGCTGATTCCCTATTTTCCTGCACCCCCACCTGTGCGTTCTTCAGCCTGAGAAGTATTTGAGTTTTGGAGTTCGTGGAATGTCGGGATCACGTGACACTACACTTTGTTTTTGAAGAGAAAAATATTTCAGTGTTGTCTCTTATCCACCCACCCACTACACCAGGTACTTTATATAAACGAAAGCAGCTCCTACTCAATCCTAAAAGCTGTGAAATTCGCAGATCCTAGAAGATAGGGTAGAGACAGGCAGAGAAAGATGAAACGGGATGTCTAGAATTTTACAGCTAAGAGAACTGGAGCCCTGGGAAGATAGCTTAGTGGGTAAGGGCGCTTGCTGGGCCACTGTGAAAACATGCGTTCAAATTCCCAGCACCCACGCAAAACCATCCAGACATGGCTGCAGGTGCCTGTAATCCGGCATGATAGAACAGGCAGAGGACACTAGCCCCTGGGAGCTTACTGCTCATCCAGCCTAGCTGACAGATCAAGATTCTAATTCAGTGAGAGACCCTGTCTTAAGACAGCAAGGCAGAGACCAATAGAAGGCACTTCCATGTCCTGCTTCGGCCTCTGCATGCATAAGTCTATGCACCAACCCCAACCCCAAACAACAATAACAAATTAAATGTGTAAGAACAACTGATTTCTGATCACTGGTCCAAACTAACGCCCTCCCAAGGCAGGGAGAGCCAAGAGCAATGGTAAGACATCCTACTTCAACTCTACCTCAGCATTAAGACAGTTGACCAGCCAACTCAGCTGACATCTTTCTTCTCTGCTTTTCAAGACTTGAGCCAAAACATTTTAAAGAATCTTAAGCATTCAAGAAAGAGCTTGATAGACTCTTCGGTCTTGAAGGGAAAGTTAGGCTTTCAGGTTCACTGAGGTAGAAAGAAACTTAACTGATCTTCATATTGAGGTGAACACAGCATGAGAAACCAAAGCGCAACTCTCCTCCATGGGAATTCCTCCAAACTGCAGAGAGAGTGCAGCTTGGAAATGGTCCCGAGTCCCCTCAATATGCCCTGTCCTCCATCACTGGAGATGCCAATCTCCATGGGGTCTGTTACAAAGGCCACAAAAGGAAGCAGTGATTCACCTTCTATTTACCTGGTACATGTGTGTTTTGTGTTAGGAAGAGAATCCATGTGCTCTAAGAGGAGACAGCTACAGAAAGTCCTTCTTCCGTGTACTGCTTTATTTCTGTAGCTTCTGAAATGCTGCACTTCTGGGGTTGGGACTGGGTCACTCTAGATCAAGAAGTTCACCTGCGTTTTCAGTACACCCAGTACTATCCCTGGCCTCTCTGTACGCTAGATGCCATTAGCATCCCTCACTCAACTGGGTCTCTCAAAAGTGTCTCCAGATATTACTAGGTAGCTGGGCTAGAAGAAGCAAAAGATTTTTATTTTAATGATTGCTGTAGAGTATCGTACCCTACCCAACTATGATTCACAAATACGAAAAAGTTCTTTCAAAAATTGTGTGTGTGTGTTTGGAATTTTCTCTGAAGCATCTGAAGATACATAATCTACCTTTTCCCATTAAAATCAGTGAACAAAGGGAGACTTATGAGAGAGTATAGCTATGTTCCAGGGCTTCCAGAATAAGGAAAATGTCTGCTTTGGTTTAGCATCGTCTGTCTTCTGTCTTGTTTTGAAAGCCCTGACTTTTCTTTCCAGTACCATCTCCAGGATATTTTCTTCAGCATCTTCTGAGTGCCTTGTTGCTAAGCTAATGTCCCTTTAACTTGTCTGAGCTCTCTGCAAGCTGATTTCTCACCAATGCTGCTGCCTTAACCACCCCCCAGACGTCTCAACAGAATGTGGCACATAGTATGACTTCAGCAAGTCATTCTGAATAAACGCACTTTATTAAGTATGTCCATTTAGACATTAACAAACCTTTCTGAGGTAAGAAGTTTAGTGAGGTGATTCCTGAGTCCCTGGCATGGGAGTCCTAAAGTTGGGCTGAATAATTTAAAAATCTCAAAACCTGAGAGAAGGAGAATGAGTCTTTTCCATGGATGAAGCTGCTAATTATTTATCCAAGACCAAGTGGTTGGCCCTAAAACCATACACATACAAACAACACTAAAATGATGTAGCAGATTGTAGTTATATATTTTTCATATATGTGGAATAATAACTATTATAGAATTAAAAGACTGTGAATGTGAGGGGGTGGGCATGGGAAGCATTGAAAGGGAGGATAGGAAGGTAGTTAGTGATGTAATTGTATATATATACACACACATATATATACACACACACATATATATACACACACACATATATATACACACACACAAATATATATATACACACACACAACACACACACGCATATATATACATGCGTGTGTGTGTATATATATATGTAGAGAGAGAGAGACCTGGTAAAGCAACACAAAAAAAAAAAAAAAATAAAAGAGATGCATCAGAGGTTAATGCAGCCAATGCAGGAAACTCTTGCCTAACAGGTCTGCAACCAATCCCAGCATTCACTTGAAGGATAGTAGAATCCCAGGCTCCCTGGAGCCCCAGAAGGCCAGGCTAACTCTGCAATGTCACAGCGTCTATGTGACTACCCTGGTCATCACTGTCAGATCTGCTTGGCTTTGACTAATCCAAAGGAGAAACGGAATGAATGAGGGTTTAATAAAAACCTTCCACTCAGGAAACAAAGTCTTTGGTAAGCCTGGGAAACAGGTTGGCCACTAAGTTTGGTTTGTTTTATTTGAGACCAGGATCTCACTCTACAGTTTAGACTGGCCTAGAACTCACCACATAGCCCAGGCTGTTCTCAAACTCAAGGAGATCCTCTTTAGGTGCTGGAATTAAAGGCATGAATATAGTATTTGAGCAGTGTCTGTTTCCTTTCAAAATGCTGGGCAGGAGCAACGAGTAGATTTGGGTGAGGACAAACTCATGTTTTAAAGACTTCTTTTTCCGGTTGTTGCCGTAGTGTTTTTTTAAAACTGAACCCAAAATATGCAAAATCTACTTTTCTGAAGCAAAAACTACCATGTACAAAACTGACAGTGGGGCATGGCTGTTTCCAGATAAAATATCTCCTGTTCTCCTGCAACAGCTACCAAGGTTCAACAGAGAAGCAGCAAAGCCTCGGAGTGGGTGGGGATCCAAGCCTGTCAAGAAAGGGCTGGCAAATTACATCATCCCTGAACTTGCTGCTGCACAGCTTGCCACACAATGACTTCTGCCTGCCTCTCCTGGGACCAGCAAAGCAGCCCTGGACGGGCCTTATCAGGAGGAATCGGTGTGGAAAAGTACTTTCTGAAATAGAACTAACATAAACCAGGCATGTCGCAGTTGGTTTTTGGTAAATTTCAGGAATGTGGGAGGAGTTAGCTTACTCTGCAGCTGGGTGAGTTGGGACTACTTGCTGAAGGCTTGATGTCCACCTACTACTTCCTTCACTGCTTACAGAGATGAGGGAAACAGCAGGAAATGAGTCACCCTGTTTGTTTGCTTGTTTGTTTGACGACAAGCAGGAGCTAACAAGATGAAGAGGTGATAGATTGCCACTCAAAGCAAAAACATGAATGTTGAGGATCACTTTCCTGTGGAGTGGACACAGCTTGCAAGGAAACTCCTCTGAGTTACTCTCAGCTTGAACGGCTCCAATTTCTCCCACAAACCGCATGGAGTCAGATTTGAGAGGGACCCTGTCCTTCCTGTCATGACGTATCACAAGGACACATAATTTCATAAATCCATTTTAAGCATTTTTACAGCTAGAATTTTACATAAACCAAGCAGAAAGGTAGACCAGCCCACATTTTACCCTTCAATGTCCAGAGAGAAAAAAATGAGGCCTGGGGATGCTAAATGATTGATCTAAGATCCCAAAGCTATTTTGGTAAAGCTGAGTCAAATCCCAAGATCCTCTTCTCCCCTTATCCACTGTCACTAAACAGCACTTACCACATAGTACATAGGATCCAAGGGAAATAAGACTTTCTTAATCAGCAACTTGTTTTAAAACATGAGGGAAAATACTTGCTTTGAATTGCAAGCCATTCTTACATTTAAATGATCACTTTTATGACTGATAATTTTGCTAATTAAGTAAGCGTTGAGCACTTGCTTCTGCCGGATACAAGTTCGTTCCCTTCTCCTGTGTGTTTGGGACAGAACAACAGGCATGGGAGAATTGAAACACGGCAAAACAAAGCTTAAAGCTCCACAAAATCTCGCATGTGTGGAGAGCAAGTTTCCAGATGCCTGTTCCCTCCTTTCCAGGATTGCCTTCAGCCATCTGAAACTAACACCAGACCAGTTTCCACGGGGCCCTACTCAAGAGAAAACAGAGGAAAAGATAGATGTGAGGACTTGGGGGAGGGGCATCTAGGGAAGGATCAACAGGATCAGGCTGTTACGCGCGGAGGTCACATGAACACAAATCTGAAGTTATACCCTGGACAAACCTCTGTTGAGAAGGGAAGGAGGCTGCCTCTGTGTGTATCTGTGAAGGACTTAGGTCTCCCTCCCAACACCACCATCAGCTCTTCTGGGTCCCAGAAGTCAGCCAGAAACCACTATCCCACCATCCTAAGGGTGGCCATCTTTCAAAACCTTGAGGGTTTTTCCATTCAGCATCATCTGGGAAATAAATCCCTGGGGACACATTTTATCTTCTATTGTTAGCTTCAAACAAAACATTATGCTTTGTGTGTGTGTCCAAGTACTTGTGGAGTCAGAGGACAGTTTTCCAACCTCAGTCTCTACTTCCGCAATGTGGATCCCAGGATCCCAGGGATAGGGTTTAGGTCGTCAGGTTGGCAGTAAGTCCTTTCATTTACTGATTCATCTCACCAGCCCAGAGGAAAAAAAAAAACTATTATGTATAGCTTTTGGTTTCATCTTTTACTTCCAGTGGTTTTGTTTGTTTGTTTGTTTGTTTGTTTGTTGTTTTAAACTTGGAAAGTTTCCTGTGCCCTAATCTAACCTCATATTTGCCACCTTGGAGCCAAAACTGGTCTTGAACTCCTGATGTTCTTGCCTCCACCTTTTGAGATCTAGCATTATAAGTGTGCACCACTCTACCTGGCTCCTTATTTAAAAATATCTTCCCTCTACCTTCTTTACCTATTCAGCTTCTAAGATGATGGCTTCCTACTCTACAATTAAGGAGTTCCTGTTTTGAAAAAGACACAGCTCCTACTCCTTTTAAAGAGTAATTTAGTTGCAGGCAGTGGTGGCACACACCTTTAATCCCAGCACTCAGGAGGCTGAGGCAGGCAGATCTCTGTGAGTTCAAGGCCAGCCTGGTCTACAAGAGCTAGTTCCAGGACAGGATCCAAAACTACAGAAGAAACCCTGTCTTGAAAAGAAAAAGTAATTTACTTGTCTGATACTGCTGTCCTGATGCCCTGATTCTTTTGCTACTCTGATCCACTTAGCCTTCTGTTTGTCTCAGCTGGACTTTGACTAGGCAACACCTTTCAGCGCAAAAAGCAATGCCTGTTTGTGGAAACTCGGAGGTACTTGAGGCTGACAGGTGCTATATAAATGAAATATCCTTCCAATTACTGCTCTTGTACTATATTGAATTAAGCCATATAACCGTAACTAAGAAAGTCAGTCTGCCTACACAGCGGCACCCTTCCTTGTCCTGGTGAGACTCATGCTCATCCCCTTATAAACACAACCATTCCCCAAAGAGGGAGAGAGAGAGAAACCTAAATCACCTTTCAAAGTATTACCACCCTTTGTACACAACTCTACACCGTCAAGAACTCAACTGACAGAGCTTCAGAGTCTGTAACCCTAATCCCAGGTAACAGCTCAAAAGGCCCTCTATTTGTGGTACCTGAAGAACCACTTGTCTGCTCAACTAGTAGAAAGCAAGTTTGACCAATGGATCAGGAACTAAGAACTATTGACAGGATGGCAGGGGCATCTCAGCAGGAAACCGGATGGAAACAATCACATCTTCCCCCGCAAACTCAATTGCTTAAATAAATCAAGAGAAAGTCAATACAGCCACCCTCCACAGGTCCTGTGTTTGTTTCTTGGGAGAGGGAGGAAAGGAGCAAGCCCCACGTCTCAAGGGAATGTCCAACTGATATCAAAAATATTTTCTTTCCAGCAGGAGTAGTTGCTATTTGCCAACAGAGTTAATGCTGTCTCAGAGGAGCTGAAGTCCAGTCCCAGCTCTCTGGGTCCCATAGCATGTTTCTGCCACGCTGCTTCCTTTGTCTTCAGCATGGGCAGATTGGACCCAGCGCAGGTTCTGCCTCTTGACTTTGAGCAGCGACTTCTGCTTACGGGTTTGTTGTGACACACAACCACGCTGTCCTGAGACATCATGGAAAAAGATGCAATTTTAAGGCAAAAAATAGTAAGAGCCCTCATGTTATAGCCATGCCTGTCTCTGCATGCCAGAGTTTTAGGCATCGGTGTAGGCTGAAGTCAACAGTCACCTCAGAAGTCTAACAAGCGTGTGTTCTTCACGTCCTTCAGAAAGCATCTACACAGGAAACACCCAGGAGGGCAATTTTGAACATTCAAAGAACTATCAAATTTCCAAGTATTAAGGAAACACTCTCACAGATAGGAAGCAAAGTTAATAAAGGGTAGGACTAATAGGCACATTATAGCCAGGATCATCCATGCCCTGGCTGCAGTATCAACCCTGGAAAGAGTCAAAAGTAGGGTACAAAAAGATCCCCTGAAAAAGAGATCAATAGTTCCAGGACAGGAACCAAGAGCTACGGAGAAACCCTGTCTCGAAAATGAAAAAAAAAAAAAAAAAAAAAAAAAGAGAGAGAGAGAGATCAATAGACAATACAAGTAGAAATAGGGATACAGGAGAGACAGGAAGCTCTAGGGAGACTAAGAATAAACAAAACCCAAAATGGATTTGATGTGTGCAAATATAGGCAATACTTTAGTTCAGACAAGAGGGAAACAGACACTGGCACAAATATTTCAGGTAGGAGAAGGTCACACTGACAAAATTCAAGAAGGCAAAACCAGCGTGTCATTAAAATAGAAGAGGAAAGGCAGTGAAGACGTGTATTCTGTGAAATCATCCCTAGCTGTAATCTGAAATGTTACACCCTGATGAGGGTGTTAGCACTCAGGAACAAAGAAGAAGAGCCAAAACCAGCAGGACAGTGAACAACGGTCTCACAGAGATTTATTAATAATATTTGCTCTCCAGGTTCAATGAAAGCAATGTGGGTGCAGAAGAAAGTCTAAGACTTGAAAGCCATTATTACTCAGAAACAGCCATCCCATCTGACATCAGTGTCAGCTGATGCATCTAATCCCACCACTTGGAGGGATGCAGGAGGAAGACTGCCATGAATTCAAGACCCAGGATGCACTGTATTCTAGCCCTCTGTGGCCTACAGAGTGAGACTCTCTCAAACAAGACAGAAGGAGGAGGAGAAGAGAAGGGAGGAGGTGGTCGTGGTGGTCAGGGGGAAAAGCCAACAACAAAAGAAAACAGAACCCCAGGTAGAGTGGCACAGGCCTATAATCCTAGAAATCAGGAGGCGGAGACAGGAGGATCATTGCAAGTTCAAAGCCCCCCTGATCTACGTAGAGAGTTTAAAAATAAAAGCAAAATGGCCATTTAGTAATATTCAGTCTCAAAAACAGTTAACATTTATCCAGAGCAGTGATTCTCAACCTTCCCAGTGCTGTGAGCCTTTAATACAGTGCCTCACGTTGTAGCCACCTCAACCACAAAATTGTTTCGTTGCTACTTCATAATGGTAATTTTGCTACTGTTATGAATCATAATGTAAATGCCTGATATGCATGATATCTGATATGCGTCCTGCAAAGGGGTCGAGACCCACAGATTGAGAACCACCGATCTAGAGGAAAAGTAAGTTGTTAATGCTTCTAAGAAGAAACAGCACAAACAAAAGGAAGGACTTTAGCACCACAGTCAATAAACTTTACAATTCAGGGGTGATCTAGGTATACCTATGCTGTCTGGTATCCCCCATGAAAACTTCTAACAAACTGACAGACTCATGAGTGACGGAAGCAAGGAGGTCTTGCAGAACATTCCTGCAATGTGACTTGTGAGGTTGATCTTGGAGGGAGTCCTCATGTCCCCTGGCAACCATGTATGCTCAATAACCTCACACATAAAACCTTTTGGCTTCTGTCAGGGAGAAAATATCGGCTGTTGGTGCAGGAATGTAGCATGCGTGTCATTGTTTATATTCTCCTGCGAGTGTGTGTGCGAGGCGGTGTGTTTATATGTGAAAATCCAAACATCATCAATAAAAAATATAGACAGTGCTTCTAAAATAAGCTTCCTTTAAAAGCGAGTTAAGCAAATACAGGATGATTGATGGGGAATATACAGAGTACACAGATTATGAAGTTCTGTTATCACGGGCCGAACAATGTAAACCTTGAGATTTCTCACTTCCCTTCAGAAATGCATTGGGTTCCACAGAAATGCTCCACACTTGGGCTAAATTTTATCAGTAGTCATCAGGAACTCCCGAGTATGAATATGAATACATTTTGGCAGCATAATGTCAAGTGGAAAGCATAATAAACTGGAGATGAGTGATTGAATTATAGCCCAAGTTCAGTTCCTTACTGACTATGTCATCTTGAGAGCATGTCATAAATTTCTCATGATGTGTATTTCAGTCAACACATAAGCTCCTACTATGTACAAAAATCACCATTCTGGGGCTTTGGTGCACGTTATAGAGGAAGAAAAATAGCACCACGGGAGTTTAAATCCAGCATGCCTTGACAGACAAAGACAGTGACAGCAGTCATAAGGACAAGACAAACAGTGGTAAAGGCCTTGAAACAAAACAAAACAACACAACAAACAATGAAGGGGTCAGCAGTAGAGGTCTAGAGACCTTAACCAAGAAAAGATGAGAGGTCCCTTTCGAGGACATAACAGGAGCCGAGCACAAATAGAAAGAGCGGCTGGGCTGCTCATGTCATAGATGTAACAGAGTTTAGACATTGATTACTACAGATGAAAACAGCCCACTACGCCTGTGGAAGGAAGAGGCAAATGGTCTGAGGGGTCATAAAGGTCATCTCTTGCTCATCCTCTCTAAAATGTTGTGAAGGTGAACAGAAAAAGTGCAGATATACCCTACAAAGTCAAAGGAATTACTGAAAACCAGGAACTACAAGGCTTCAAGTTAGCCAAGTCCATGAGAGTAGACATCCAGGAGCAGGCTTAGTCATCTGTGGTTCCCATATCAGGTTGCCTGTCAACAAAGGTTCTCAGTTCTTTGCTGCAAGTGACTCATTATCCTGTAACAAGTCTGCAACTTGAATGAAATGAGCCATTTGTTCAAAGTTCAAGGCATAGAATCAGCAACATTGGCACCACTGAGATGGAATTAAAGTCTCAACTTCGAGGCTTGATTAGAGACTCACAGAACTAAGGTTTTGTGAATTAGGCTAAGCTTTCCAAGTTCTCCAGACCCCATATTCTACCTGGCACACTCTCAGCCAAGAAAAATGGTTATTCTCCTCATGTTGGAAAGGGGGTTAACTATGACATACCAAACAAAGTCTGAAGAAACTATAAAGAGCATGGCAGGGCTTCCTTCTGCTTCTTCCTGACTTCCCTTTCTGAAGTAAATAAATGTCTTTTTAAAGAACGTTGTAAGTACTCTTGTTCAACCTGATCTAGACAGTCATCATGTCTAAAAGAATACATTTTCCTCCTAATCCCGTCACCACAGCCAGCTAACAAAAATGCATATCTTCCTTTCAAAGGTATAGTTTATATGTTTTAAATCACAGGAAATTCTTATCAGGAAATGAAAGGTTAAGTCGTGTTTTTCTTTCATCCCCTTTCTTTTTATGGGAGCAAAAGAAGGAAGGCAACCTCTCTTCATAAGAGACACCCTGCATTCTGTTCGTGCCCTGCAAGATCCAGCAGCATGCTTGGAGGAGACCTTTTGGCCAAGGTCCTTTTCCTGCAATATGCAGCAGCACCCTTGCAGGAGACCCTCTGTTTGAGGTCCTTCTGCATTCCTGGAAGCTATCTCATTATCCCTAATCCCTCAGTTCAGGGGGGAATCGTGTAACACCCACAATGAAGTAACCCAGGTTTTCAGAGATCTCTCTAGCAAAGGACATTTTTATGAAAATGTGAAGGTTGTCAAAAATAAAGTCTGTCTTTGATTTAAGAAGTATTATGGCATTGTAAGCCATGGAAACACAAAAATAACTGATTAGTAGGCTTTCTACAGTCTAACAGCTTCATTTTATACTTGAAGAAATAATACCATGGAGTCAAACCTTGGCCTGATCTACTCAGCTTCTCATGGGCTGATTTGGGCAAGAGCTGCAGGTACTAGCTTAGTTGTTCTCTGCTGTTGTGGCTGCTATTGCTGTTGTTGCTCTGGTTTTGTTGTTGTTTTAGTTTTCGCACCATGGTCTCATCCTCTATTACTTGTCTTTTAGACACCCAAGGAAATCTCAGTGGGAAGAGTCTTTCAAGAAAAGGTCTATGAGGGATTATAGATTTCTTCATCAGTTCACTAATTTTCAAGCATTAATTGGAAAACCTTTGTGCTACAAACCGCGGTAAGCAACGAAGATAAATAACTAAAAATGACGTGGATCCTTCTCGCAGTGTGTGCACACCTGCGTGTTCATGTGTCGGTGTGTGTATATGCATGTGTATGTGCGTATTAATCATTGTTCAACACGGTTGTGATATGAAGTAGCAGCACTGAAAATACCGAGGCAGAAGGAAGTCTGTCAAGACATGGTATGCTAAGTCCTCCCGGTCTCTAAAATCAGTTAGATAAACACAGGACCCTACAATTTCTTTTTCCCCAGGGAAGTTAAAAGAATTACTAGAGAACAAGTAACCCCTACTTAAACTCCTCAGCGAGTGTCTTAATTAGCTTTTATTGTTAACTGAACATAGCCTAGAGTCATCTAAGGGGCAAGTCTCAAAGGCAGGACTGCCCAGATCAGACTGGCCTCTAGGCATGTCTGCGGGAGGTTTTCTAGATGATAGATGTAGGAAAACTCAGTCCACTGTGGGTAGCACTACTCCCTAGGCAGGTGGTTCTAGGATGTTTATGAGAGCTGCTCCTCAGGAGCCAGAGAGTGAGCCAGTGCGCGGCATTCCTCCACTGTTGCTGCTTCACGGTTTTTGCTTGAGTTTCTACCCTGAGTTTCCCCCATGATGGACCAGGACCTGGATGTATCAGCCAAATAAACCATTTCCTTTTCATCAGAGCATTTTATCACAGGGCAAAAAAGAAAAAAAAAAAAAGTAGGTAACGAGAATAATGTTTCCATTGTCCTTGGAACAAAGCACAGAATTGTTCGGAGGGTTAGAAGACACCTACCTCCCCTTTCCTACTTCCCACTGACCTATTTTCCCAGCCTATCGGGCTGCACATTCCCCTTGCTTGCTCCAGACATACTAGAGCGGCTCTTGTTAGTTTCCCAACGCCCTAGATTTATTTTTGTATTAGGGTCATTGGAACAAGTCATTCCCTTCCTTTCTCTGCAACTTTCTGCCCACACAGTACGAGTTCTTATTCTCCTGCTCAATCACCCGTTGACCTGGCTCACACTTCCTCCTTCAGCTCTCGGCACAGACATTACTTACTTCAGAAAACCTTCATCCTGTTGAGACCCTCTTCTCCCCTTCCTTTGCTCTGTATTTATGGGTTTTGTGAGTTCTCGTTAAGGTTGCTCTTTCTTCTGAAGACTGAAATCCGGGGAGGGGGACAGCACTGTACTTAAGCCGCCTACAGAAAAACTGGGTTCTACTGACATGCTTGACACAGCCAGTTTTCCACTGCAATCATTGACTGGCTCGGTACATAAATCACTGTATGATATGTAGATGGACATTTACCCAAGGCCATATAACCAAGAGTGAGATGGGAAAGTTCCAGTGTGGACCGGATCAGTCACTTCGAGAACTCAAGAAATAAGTAGACATACCCTAAAATATGAAAAAGTGGATATTTGATAAAATAAATAAATGAATGAAATTTATGATTTGTTTTTTTAAACATTATGAAAGTAAAATCTTAGATACTCAAGGGATGAAAGGAATGTAGAGGTAAGAGCTGAAGCATATGTCTGTAACTCCTAAAGAAGGAAATGGGGAAAGAGGAAAAAGAGGCTGATCTCTCGGGCCTTGAGAATAGGAGCAAAGACACCTCCTACCAGTGCTGACTTGAGACACTTGGAAGAAAGAACAGGGGTAGCCTGAATCTTTGTTTCTGAGGTGATAATGCAGTTGGCCGCTGGCTGTGAAGAAACCCAATTCCTGATCAAGAAGTAACTCTCTTTTGTGGTTCCAAATAGCAGAAAAGTGCAGAGTGGGGTTGGGGTGTGTGTGTGTGTGTTGCACGTTTGTCATGCAAATCACACATACACACACACTGCCGTTGTAATCGAAATCTTATTCTAGTCTAAAATTTAAGACAAGTTGAAAGAAAACATAAAATCAGACAAAACTAGAAGGTAGCGAGCAGGAAGGCGATAGAAAGTGTAGGCTTGGTGTGAAAAGACAGAGGGGAGACAGTTCAGCTGGCTGCCCTCACAAAGGTCTGGTAAGTTCACACAGACTTCAAGTTCGCTTTTCTCGATGCCCTTTCCCTCACAATCTTCCCATGGTCAGCTGTGGGCTTTGTAGTCAGCCATCATTTTCTCATGCCCCCTCTTTCCTCACTTCGTCCCAGTCTCTGATCTACATTCTCTTCTGCCAATTGTTTGCCTCCAAAGTAACCACCAAGAGAGGCCCTTACTGTAAGAGAAAAGGAGGTTCTCTACAGCCGCAGACAGAAGCCATGCAGGCTGAGGCACTTTATATACATTTCAATGTCATAGCTTATGAGGTACGCTTCTTGCACTTCTGGAGTGACTACCCCCAGTTTAGA
Organism: Chionomys nivalis; assembly: GCF_950005125.1. NCBI lineage: Eukaryota > Metazoa > Chordata > Mammalia > Rodentia > Cricetidae > Chionomys > Chionomys nivalis. The sequence goes on along the minus strand of NC_080099.1, from coordinate 8,799,475 downwards.
AAGGGTACAGGGCTATTAAACAGGTATTTCCCACTAGACCATTGACATGCTGCACCGCCCCAGTCTTCTACTATCCTCCCTATATGCAAGGCTTCGATGATAAGGAGAGTGTGCCGGTCATAAGAGGATGGAAGCATTACACATTCCCTGCCTTCCTTACAAGGCTATAGCTTTTCCCTGGGTTGGAATGTGTGAAGCCAGCCTCCTCTAACCTGTCTAGTGACTCTCTGAAGTCACAAAGGCAACATTGTCCAGCCCTGTCTTAAGGAAGATTAAGCTGCCTTTAACAGCCCAGACAAGGCAATGATCTCACTACAAAACCAACATATGGTGGTGGCTGGGAGGCTGCGCCAGCCATTGCTCAGTGGGCACCCAACACCTCAGGCCTGCAGCAGTCATTCAGCCTTCTCCTTCCACTCAGCTGCCCAGCTGAAAGGCATTGACCCAGTGACATCACCCCACAATGAGCTGGATCAAATGCTCTGGAGCTAAGTAAATAGATCTCAGCAGGCAGCTCCAAGGGGGGCTACCATGGAGCAATTCCAAGTCTGCTCCAAACTTGGGCTAGAATTGGAGATCTCCAATCTCACCCACTTTAAAGTCTTCCTAAGGCCTCTGAGCTAGCCTCACAGGACCGCAGCCATGAAAAGGGAAGGACTGAAACCCGAAAAGGCATTTCAGAGAAGCCAAGACACTGAACCGTTCAGTGGAAAAGCACAGAATTTTAGCACAGAATTGACCAGTAGAAACAAAGTACACTGTGATCCCAGGAAAGAAAAAAAAGTAATAAAACAGGCTTTCTGCTCGCTTGTTTGTATTCTCAGTGAAAACGAGAATGGGGTTTTAAAATGTTAAACGGTAAAAATAATGACTCTTTAGGATTCTGGGCCTGAGATCTCCTGTGAGAGTATGCGTGCCACAGGAGTGTAAGAGTGTGATGCACAGAATTAACACGATTGAGCCTCTGATCAAGTTCCCAGCAGGAAGCCCAATTTCACTGGGAACAAAGCCTGGGAGAATAGCGATGCCCTCCTCCCAGTTCCAATAAGAGGGAGAGCAGGCACCCAGGGCTTTGAGCATCCGCTCTCTCTAAGCTGAGAACGTGAGAGAGGTGGTGTGTGTATGGGGCGGGGGGTGATTTCTCTGTGTTCTCTAGAATGAACCAGGAGTCCCTAAGTAGGACTCAGACATGGCGAGCTCAGAATCAATTCTTCCAAACTAGAACCAAGCAAAACAACCCAAGTCCTGGCAGTGTCCCTTACAGAGGGAAACAAGCAGGGGTCCCAGGCAGAGAAAGCTGCCCTAGAGAATGTGTCAGCCATCCCCTGAGCCCATCTCTACCCAGAGGGAGCTTGATTGACATGCCCCAGGGAATTTGTCAATGAAATCCCAGAAATTTGCTTAGAGTTTGCAAATCTAACAGTCAAGCTCAGAAAGGAAATAAGAAGCTGGCTCCCCGTCCACTGGTTTTTCACAGGAAGTGGTGTCATTTGGACACAGCAACAAACTGATAGAAGCACCAGGATTTCACCACAGGACCAGCGCAAGCCCATTTCAAATTCTTATAAGCTGTGTAGTCGGACTGGGGATTTGGATGTCTTCTTCAGTCTGTTTTTCTCAGACAATGGTGTCAGTGCCAAGGATAAACAATTCATGGCAGAGTCCAGTATGCAACCCAACTTTTACTTTGACTAGTGACAAGGAGCTTCCCGTGTCCTGGATTTGACCACACAGAGTTGGACCGAAGGCCTACTCTGCTGGAGAGAGCAGACCAGAAGAATTGGAGGTGCAGCAATGTCACCTGAAGAAAAGAGGCACCTACAGGAGGCAGCCTATGCCTGTGACAACAGTGAGCACAACCATAATTCTACAGTTGATGGTAATAGATGGTTTAACAAATGCCACACCAGCTTTGGGTTTCCAAGAGACAATGACAGTCCTTTCACTTTTATGTGCTAGGGTGTTTGGCAAATTTTGACAACATTTTGACCATTATTTCTCTTTCCATGTTGAGGAAGGCAGAGGGGGGAAAAGGTGGACTTTGTATTGAAGGGGTGACACAGCCTTTATTATGACCCTGTGGGAGCTGGAAGCACTGCCATTTACAGATTGTCCTCCAAAGCACTTTGACTTTCTTCATTTTCCCATCACCTAGGCTTCCTGTGAAACAGCCCAATGGAAAAACATTTCTCCCTCGCAGAAACTGAGGCACAAACAACATACAAACAGAATGCCCAGGAGCGAACAGCAAGTTCTTGCTGTGGGATAATCCTCATGTACACTGATTTGTCACTCAAATTGGATTAATAAAACACAGATTGGCCAGTAGCCAGGCAGAAAGTATAGCAGGGTAACCACACTAAGGATGATGGGAAGAAGAAAGGTGGAGAGAGGAGTTGCCAGCCAGACTCAGAGGAAGCAGGAGTTGAATGTGCCATGCTAATAAATTAGCGCCAGGTGGCAGAGCGTAAATAAGGACTATGGGTTAACTTAAAATGTAAGTGCTAGTTAGTAATAAGTCTGAGCTATAGATCGAGCATTTATGCATAATATTAAGCCTCTGTTTTAATTATTTGGCAACTGGCAGGCAGGAGAGAAATGTATGCCTACAAGTTCTCCTGACCTTCCACCAAGCAGTCCCTTCTATCCAGCATGCTAGCATGAGACTGTCAGGATAGAATGCTGCAACCTCAAGTTTCCCAAGAAATTACCTCCCTGTGGCATTATTTAGATGTTGGATATTTCTTTTCCCTTTTCCTGGATAAAAGAGTAAAGGATGATTATTCAGGCATAGAGAGTCAGCCCCACTGGCTTATCTCGAGTGATAAACATGGGAAATTAGAGAAAGTGGAAAGCTCTTAATGGACAGTTTTCGGCTGCCCTGCAGGCCAGGAGCTGAAATGGTTGCCATATTTCCTGTCTCTGGCTTTGGGGAGATTTTAGTTTGCTAGATAGTGTTTATCCTGACAGTTCCACCTCACGGTATCACTAAACGAAATGAGAGTAGTTTCTGTCTAGTTTTGAAATCGTATTTTTTTTAAGCCTTTCAGGAAAAATCAATCTGGACCAGACTTGAATGGCCATCCACATGGAAAACATAGACTGTGTTGCAAAGAGAGGCAGCATGGCCCCGATGTCAATCAGCTGCAGTTCGATACAGGCCCTGGAGGTGCAGAGCCCAATGAAGCCTCAAAGGAGACAAAAAGAAGAAAATACTGGCAGGGAAAAGTGCTCCAAAAATGCTTCCTGCTTAAGTCTATCCAAACACCTTCAAGATGAGCTGTTCATAACACCATGCCCTCTGCCTGACATGGCAGCTTCATGTGGATAGCTATACCTCCAACTTCACAAGAGATAAGAGCTCCAAGTCAATAGCAATTAAGTTAACACAGCTGGGTTCATTGGATGTCAGGGGGCAATTCAGGGATACCAGCAAGATAGGATCATTGAGGAGAGAAGAGGTGATCACAAATTGAACAGCGTAGATAGGGATCTAAGTGCAAAGAACAGCCTGTGTAGGAAGCGGCCCAAACTCAAGGCTGTGTGTCTAAGACAGCACACAGGCTCCTCTGGACACAGATTGATCAGGGGCAGGAGGCACAGGGCAATGGATGAGTGGGCCTTGAATAACCCTTCCTACTCTTGAAGTCATTGCTCTAAGAAATCTAAATCGAATCTGTGTGATTCATTGTTTTTCTGATTGAGACAAGGAAACAAGGGCGCAAATGTGGTGTTTTGAAAGTTTGGGAAATCCTAAATTCATCTAAATTTGAAAATGATCTTAGTCACTTGGATTGGGTGAAAGAACTAGGAGGTAAGATAGAAACGTTGCCGACAGGAGCGGCCAGGCTATGAGATGGAGTAAAATGATGTTATTAATCTGCTACAGTCAAGGCTGTGGAAGAAGTGATGGGAAGCATGCATGGAGCAGAAACTCAAGCCCCAATCCATGCAGTATGCTCGGAATTCACAGAGGGAGAGAAAGCAGGAGAGGACGAGGAAGAAAGAGAGAGACACACACAAAGACTGAGGGGTGAGAACCCAGATTCCTTAATCCTTATGCTGCCTGTATGGAAAGTGTTCTATTTCACTGATATGGCACTTGCTTTACCCACTGACTGCTTCTATCACATAGAAATGTCCACATCAGTTGAGTCATCTTTCTTGCCCAGATGATGAGCATCTGAAGGCTAAGGAGCACCATTTTCAACTGGTAGGTATAGGATTTTGCATTGCATTGCACTTTATATGAAATAACTGGTAAAAAAAAATTATAATGAATATGCACTGAACGACTTCTCCAGGGGAAATCTGAAGGAAAATAGATCCAAGGCACAGGCTACAGGAACGACCTTGAGTAGTAGGAAAGGGAAGGTAAACCAATGGAAAATATCAGAGTGTAAGGTTGTCAGAGTTTTTATTGCAATTTCCAAGAAAGTTGAAATGGGAAAAAAAAGCCCTAAATTCATCTCTGGGGATCTTGCCTTTATAGTCTCTATAAAGCATTAAATCAACTTTAGAGTGATCCAACTTTGATAACACTCAGGTAAAAATCACAGGCTGCTATAAACATGTTATTTGCTGTCTGTGAACATGCAACTCACTAAACCGAGAGATTTCGTCATGTGTTTGCACGCCAGGATGTCAGAGTGAGCACTGGCACCAGATGACCTTGGTTCAAATCTCAGCTTAGATTCTTCCCTTGCTACACAGCTAAACTTGAAGCCCATCCTCCAGGATACCTATAGAAGAATTAGAGCACAAGTCTCCAATTCCAAGTTCGCCAAATCCCACATGGGTACCTACCCTATTCACAAGGCTTCTACTGCCAATCACACTCTGCGTGGCAATGCTTGTCAGTTTCTTCTACAAGTCCTAATGTATGGCTACCATTTACAGCTCTCTAACATTCAAGTCAAAATCAGCCCTCAGAGACAGGACATCAGGTCTCTTTGCAGTTCCTTAGGAAAATATATAGCTCCTCTACGTACACACACATAGTTATGCACACACACAGAGAGTTATAGATATACACACACACAGAGTTACACAGACATACACACACAGAGTTACACACACACACAGAGTTACATACACATACAGAGTTACACACACACACACACACACACTTCCTCTTCTGGTGGGTATATCCTACTCATAGTGGTGAGGGATTAATATTTCGGTAGAGCTCTCCAGGAATAACAACTTGCTGTGGCCTGACTCCTCGTTGGACATCCCCTGAATAAACTGAAATACATGCCTACATCTAAAGAGGTGGTAAAGATGGACCCTCCTGCCAGGAATAAAATCTCCAAAACCATAGCCATAGCCCAAAATGAACCAAGCAAGATGTCAATGGGAAGTGGTCCATCTTCTTCTTCACAGTACCTCCAGTGCTTACAGTCCACCCAGGCTCAAACTTTTGTTTTCAGTTGTAGTCAACGGCAAGGAACATTTAAGTAGAGGTAACTGGAAAATAGGTATACGTTACTATAGGACGTTATGTAGGAGGGATGCCTTTAACTTGAACAGGCCGTGCCAAAATGAAAAACACACAAAGGAGAGAGAGGTGACTGAGAAAAAGAATATTAACAATTTCTTGGAATCTGAAGTATGAACTTAGTTTAAGACCACATTCCCTTCACCTAAAATGATAACTCCCCAAGGCCTAAGCACTTAGACTGGATTTTTGTTTACTCCTTAGTTTATTTGGGTTTGGTCTTTCCTCAATGGGAAACAAGTACTTAAAAGGCTTGAAATACCTTTACCACTTCTCTAGATTCTGAATCAAGAAGAAAGTATTTTCTTGTTGATGCTGCCGAAAGTGTACTAAACAAAAGATTGTGCTATCTACGGTGAGAAGGAGGGTCAGCCAGGACCCAGCAGAGTCCCAGGTCTTCAGGCCAGCAATGCACGCAGTGTTTCTTTTTACTGCTTTCATTATTGTTGGCCGTGAGTCACCTTTGTCGTGTAACCTCTGGAGCATCTCTGTGTTGAAAACCCACTGGTTAGGATCAGAATCACAGGCGGCCCGTTCCATGGAGCCCAGCTGTAGGAAGACTGCTCTCAACATAGGCAATACTCGCTGGAGAGTTGTGCAAGGCAATTCCATAGGTAGTGGAAGGTCTCGGGAGTCTTAGCAAGTATATTTGTTTACAAACCCTTGACATATTTTGCTAACTGCCATAGGTCCTAGATGAATCTATGTTCAATGGTGTTCAACAGGAGAGGGTACGAGGGAAATATGAAGAAAGAAACTGCCCGCTGTGCAGATGGGTATAAACACAGAGACACTGGTCGCTCATCTTCCATAGATATTAACAAAATAAAAGGGGTTTTAAAACCCAGTTGTCCTCTCCTAGATATCCATATACAAAATGCCACATCTCATCATACATTCCAAAACCCAACACACTTCCAAACATAGCAAGATAATGCAAGACTCATCTTAGAAAGAATAACTAAGGAGTGATTATTCCATTAAAGTTGAACCTGTCCTGTGACTTTTCCCTAGGCTAGGCATGACCCCAGGCATTTATGGACATAGCACCGTATTTATTTACCAAAATGTCAACACAAATCCCACTAAAGAGATGAGAAAACTGAGATGGAGAAACATTAAGTCACAAGGCTAGAGTCATGCCACAGTAGTCAGTGCAGCTGGATCCAAATGGCCCAGGAGCTCAAATCCAGGCCATCTCATCTCGGGAGGATGGCCTACACAGAAACATCACACTGCCGAAGAGTGGAATTTTCCGTTCACTCTGGGGTTAAAGTCTTATGAAAATAACCCCAGGACCCAAAAGCACTCAGAGCCAAGAATGTCCTGCTCCCTAGCAAGCACCAACATTCCCAGTGATGCAGTTCCAGTCCCAACTGGACGGGGCCAGGACTCCAAAGGGGCAAGACTTGTTTCCAGCCTGTGCAGGAGTCTGGAAACCAGACAGAAGGAGGTCCCCGAGCTGTTTTTCTTCCTTCTCTGATTTAAAGAAAAAAACAGAACTCTCCACATTACTCACATGTGAAATGCCACTTAGTCTGCCAGCAGACAATAAGTTTACAGTCTCACAATGACCCATGCTCAAAAAAAAAAAAAAAAAAAAAAAAAAAAAAAAAAAAAAAAAACCTAGCACTCCACCCAATCCCAACCCAGATAGCCAACCTTTGGAAAAGTCCAGGTCCTACAAGATCAAACTCACATGCTGAGGAACAATGGGAGGCGGGGAGGCCTGGGCCCATGCAGGACAAGGAAGGAGGAAGCATGAAGTTTAAAGGCCAAAAGAAATGTCAATCTAACACCAGTACTGTATGAATAGCACCCAGTCTCACCACTAAATAAACGCTGCCCGGGAGGCAAGGTATCAGGAGATTTTATTAACTTTCTTCCTGGAATCACACACGTAGGAACTCGTCGCCCTATCAGCTGCAAAGCACAATATTTACTTCTTGCTGGGGCTTGTGGGGAGGGCAGGATTGGGTATAGAAGTCAGAGTGCTTGCTCTGATTCTCCAACCTCAGGACATTTTCTCCAGATCATTACAGGCCAGCTTCTGTTCTTGCTCCACCTCTAGGGCCTGGAAACAGGAAATACCCAGGTAGATTTTTATGACAGTGACAATGGCCACATGAGGACAGAGGGTAAAACCCAGCCTCCACCTTCTACTGGCTCCTTCCCAAGCATGACATAGCCCTACTGAGCCTAGGGGAAAGCTGAGATGAATAAAATCGTTATACATCCCATGGTTTAGAGATGTCTGTCTGTGACCATATCTCCAGGATCCTATCCCTGTTTAGGGGGCCTCCATGGAACTCAAGGCAAGGAAGAAAACTTGTTAGATGACTGGTCTGTATGACCAACGTGCAGGGTCTCACCTAAGCTCTTTGATGTTCTTACCACCCTCCTCTGATTGACTATCATGGTCTGCATACCATTGGCATGTGTAGCCTAAAACTTCCTGTACTAGGGCGTTGAGACCCTGGGTAAGCCTGGCAGGAGTCAGGTAGGTCATTGACCACTCACAGAGGGATGCATGTTTCTCTACAGGACTTATTTCAAGGTTGTAAAAGAACAAGCCTGGATTTTAGGTTCCTGACCTCTGACCTCACCATCTTCTGTATGCACCATCTTCTGTATGTACTGCCACCATCATGATGGCATCCACCACCAACCAATCCCTCACCAGAAGCTCAACAGATAGGACTGCCTGATCTCAAACTTCAAGGTTCCAAAATGATGGTATAAAAGGCCTTTCTTAGCCTAGTGTGGTAGAGTATGCCTGTGTTCCCAATAGTGAGGAAGCAGTAACAGGAGGCTCAGTACAAGTTCAAAGCCCTTCTGGTCCACTTCTCACATATTAGTTTCAGTAAAACCAGAGCTACACAGTAAGACAGTATAAAAATTATACTAAATAAAAATAAACTAGCAAATAAAAGGATTCTTATTCCTTCATGCAGTACCTAGATTCAAGTATTTAGTTATGGGGCATAATCTTGGTTACTCATGGAGTATGTGTGTATGTGAGTATGTGTGTATGTGTGCATGTGTATATGTGTATATGTGCACATATATATGTGTGTATTTGAGAAAGAGAGAGAGAGTGTGTGTGTTCTTCTGTTTCAATCCTCATTCTCACTTTTGATTTTCCTACTCTGCAGTAGATCCTAAGAATATATATTTTCCAAAAGTTCACGGAAATTATGGTAAAGCCAATAGTATCAACAGCAATCTGCAAATGAAAACATAGCACACTGTAATCCATATGACTGAAACTAGTGGACATGACCAGTGAGCCAGTCTGTAGCAGGCCACCGTGATAGTCACCACAAGTCACAAGAGACCCAGAACCCTCAGCCACAGGTGTATACCCCTCTACATTGTGTACAAATGACAGTCCTGCTTGTAGGGGTATACTTCTGCTCCTAAACCTTCCCCTAAGAGCAGCAACACCTTCTCCAATCCACTCTTGCAGTCAACAGCTTTGCCTGAGGGTTTCCACGGGGCTTTGCTCGGCACTCAGAGGAAAGGGACAAAGTGTTTGGTGAAATGCAGCTTTCTCTCTGTGTAGAGATGCACACCCTCATAGAATTCAGTTGGACAACAATCCCTGTAAATACACTAATGGGAAGCTCAAATAATCTCAGAAGCAAAAGAACAAAACAGCCGGTAATAACCCCAAACCTTGGTAAATGCTAACAAGATTCTCAGCTAGTCTTGACAGATCCCTAATGGAGCAACTTCTGCATTGTAACCAGTCCAATTTCTTCAAATAAAGAAAAAAGTACAAAGATCTAAACTGAATAAGAAACCTAAAAACATTATACCTCAATTCACACTCTGTAACACACACACACACACACACACACCCCATGAGAATGTATTTTCAAACATTAAACATTTTAGGTATTTCTGGAAGTGCATTTTTCAAAACATATTTAGAGAAAACTTTAGGATCTTACTATGTAAAACACACAAGAATCAAAACTTCCGGTGGTAGGATATGAGGAACAGAGGCCTAGCATTCTGCAGTCTTTTGGAAAACACTGTCTACTCGGAGGGATTATGGCTCCTTAAATACCATCAGTCCAGAGACCATAGAACAAGACACTACTGGCAATACCTGCTGGTTCTCCATCCTGGGTCTGTTCTACAGACTCATTCATTCTTGGATTTAATTACTAAAACCACAGCATGTTTCTTGAGCAGACATTCCAAGGGGAAAAAAGACTTCTCATGACAAGTCGATAACAGTCCATTATGGGATAGACAAGTCATGAAAAAATTCCAAGCATTAAAATAAATAACACATAAAGTTTGAAGCTCTGGGTTCCAATTTCCTCTTCATCAAAAAGGATCTTGAACCTGATTCGGAGATCAAACTATCACTTTATTTATGACCTTGTTTACCACGTAGATGGGTTAACTGAATATATGGTTGCTTTAAAGGTTTTTTAAACATAAACCTTATATATTAAAGCTAGTTCATTTTATCCTCACTTAATATTCTCCTTGTATATAAGTCATTATACTAAATTTTAAGGTCCAAGAACAATATAATTTTCACACTGTATCAATCTGTGCACACAACCCAAAGTTATGATGCAGGGGATGGTGCGGGGGGCCTATGATGATTCTAAGTAGAGAAGGGAAGGCTATAAAGCACACAAAGATTTTATGTAAATTAGTAATCCATTAAGGCTCCTAGTACAAATACATCATATGATGGTTTGTGAAGAAGTAAAGTAGGAACTCAGTTATTCAGCTGAATGTCAATTTGGAGAGTGGAGTTTGCTGAATTCCTTTGGTCAGATGAATGAACTAGAAATCCTTCTCCATCAAGTCACAACTGGTTACTCCTTTGAGAACACACCAGCTCCCTCTTACCCACAGATTCGATGCAGCAATTCTGTTTGCTCTCCTGTAACTTACACAGCTCTTAGGAACACCAGAGTTCCTAACAACTGTTTTGGTAAGGCAGATGTTACAGTTTTCAAAAAGAAGAAGACATACATGACAGTGAGAAGAGAAAGAATGGGGTTTACAGAACCTTGGATGAGAATCTGAACGAGAGTTACCCAGCGCCCTTCCTGTCACCTTGTGTGGACAGCCCACGAGACGAAGCTGGTTATTGCTGGGAGAAGTCCACTCCTCTTGGTCGGCCTTTGTTATTTCTGCCTTTATAAGACAGGATGTTCTCAAGCTGATCGAGAGGACTACCTATCTCTTGTTCCAACACTGCCCTCTGAAACCACATACAACAGAAATTTTCCTTTTCTGTCTTGTAAAACAAAAAACAACAAAAAACTGGCCTTCGTGGGATCTTACAGACTGAATCTAGCGTTTCCTTCATTTTTAAGTATTCTCCATCACTATGAGCTCAAAAATATCAATGCTCAAAAATATAATGACTAGGGATAACTATGATAAAACACCCCAAATGAATTGGCTGTCTTAACCATTTTAAACATATAGTTTGATACCATTAAGTACATTCCCATTATTGTGGAATTAATACCACTGTCCATCTATAGCACCTACTTCCTCCTGCAAAACGGAACTCTGTACCCATTATGTAATAACAGCCCATTTTCTCCTCCTTTTAGCCCCTGGCAACCACCATTCTGCTTCTTTCTCCAGATACTCCAGGTCCTTCCCCAATGCATAATCATGCAGAACATATATTCTATGACTATCTCACTTCATGTACCATAAATTCCTAAGCACTGATCCTCTGTGTAGGTTGTGTCAAAATTTGCTTCCTTTTTAATATTAAAGAGTATAATACATTACCATTGCATTGTCACACATATGAAAATCCAGGTTCTGGAAATTTCCCTAAGCTTAAACACCCAGATACAAGGCTTCCTGCCCCCATCTATGGCTCCCTATTCACTGTTTGGCTAGCTCAGTCTTTCTTATTCTGCAAATGTGTGTACTTCATGTCGGACTGAAGCTCATTAGGATGTTCTCTTATAAACTGCATCCAAGCAAGGAGCGCATTTTATTGTGGGAAAACGCTCCCCACACAGCCCAGCATGGGACATAGCTTTCAGATGGAAAAGAATCTATAGATCTTAAGGCCACTGTCCTGCAGATAAGAGCCTGGAACGAGAATCGGGAAAGAGAGACTAGAGATTCACCCCTACTATGTTCCATCTAGTGAACGCCACTTGCCATGGAGTAACCCCAAGTACCATTATCAATATTTATTTTGTTTCTTTGAGAGAGAAGGATATTTTCTTTCCCTGCCATTTCTTCCCCTACTTTATTCTCTCCACCCATTTTCTCTCCCTCTTCCGTCTTTTCCTCTCTTCTCTAACACTAGAACTTGAGTTCTTTTGGTCGGCAGTAAAAGAGAGAAGAGTGATGCCTCCTGGGTGTTTGTTTGTTTGTTTGTTTTGTGCCTTTTAAGTAGCTGGCTAGGCGCCACTATGTGTCCTGCTGAGAACTGGGAAAGTCACAGTGCTGTGCAGCCAGAGTGGGGTTCAGGCACAGCACACAGCTATTCCTCCCTAATGAAGAGCAGTCCTTCTGCAGGGGATGAGTTTCCTGCCTGAGCAAGAATGATGAATAGTGACGAATGTGATCTGCGCCAATAGAAACTCGATCCTTCGTTCACTAAACAATTATTCTGTAGCCTGGATACCATGTCCACAAGGCTCCCAGAAGTTGCCGGACATTTATCACAAGGAAGCAAAACAAACAGCAACAACAAAAAAACCTTCTATAAACAAGAGTGTATAAAATAGAAACCATTATGAGAATAAAGCCAAGTGGCTACACAACTCTCACAAAATGGCTATGTCTTGCTAGAAATGACACTCACAACATTATCCTCTATGTCACTATCTTATTATACATAGGGAGAAACAAAACTAAGTAGGCATGTTTACCTTCTTGGGAGGATGAGCAGCCAAATCAAGCTTACTCTCCAGAGAGGGAAAGGCACTAACTACTGCTTCCTCACGAAAGCTTTCCTCTCGGCATACAGATAACTATCAGCCCTTTCCACAAATCGGGACCTTGCTCTGTGATATCTCAAATACTTTCCTGAAATCACATGCTTGTGGCCAAATCAATGCAGCGTTTCTGCAGCCTTACAGACCTGCCTCTTCCATGACCTTTAAGGAAGTTCACCCTGGGCCATGTCCTACCAGATGGCCTGCTCTGAGTTCTATTTTCAGAGGGTTTCATTGCATGAATCATCTTACAAATATTTATTGAGCATTCACTACGTGCCAGGTACTGTGTTCTTGGTAACATCACGAGCAAAACAAAGTCCCTGCCTTCAAATCGCTTTTCCACTAGTACAGAAGAGTAGGTGATGAGCAAAAGGCCAAGCTGGGTGCCTAGATTTGGAGCCAAGTGCTTGGCGTGAAAGGGAATCAAGTGGGGAGAACAGGGCCATCAACCCGGGTGCTGGGAGAGGAAGGGTGTGGGGAATCCTAGTGTGGCTGACATTCTAAATGGTGGCTCTAGATCTCTGAGTTTGAAGTTCAGTACGCAAGCCTAGGTGGGAACAACCTAACCAAGTGTCTGTGTGTAAAAGATGTCTCATCTCGGGAGACAATAGACAGACAGGTGGACGAACTGAGTCGCAGAGGCCAAGGTTTAGAGGTCAGGCAGATGGGGAAGTGAGCAGGGGCTGCAGGAAAGGAGCAGCAGCTAGGCTGAGAGAGTGGTTGAGGACGGTCAAGCAAATGGCAGGTCATGTGTCAGATGCAGCTGGGAGGTTACTATATAGGGAGTTTAATATGTCAGCAGCTTACGGTGATCTCACTAAAAATTATTGAAATTCTGGATGTCAGTAAGCATCAGAAAAGTACTTAAGAAAGGACTGAAGGATTCTCAGCCCGGAATGACTACTGCCTTTCCAACCCTCCTGAAATGCCAAAGGGTGTGCGTGTGTGTATGTGTGTGTGCCTCTGTGTGTGTGTGCCTGTGTGTGTATGTGTGTGCCTGTGTGTGTATGTGTGTGCCTGTGTGCGTGTGTGTGTGCATGTGTGCGTATGTGTGCATGTGTGTGTGACTGTGTGTGTGCCTGTGTGTGTGCCTGTGTGTGTGCCTGTGTGTATGTGTGTGTGCCTGTGTGTGTGTGCGTGTGTGTGTGCATGTGTGTGTGCGTGTGTGTGTGCCTGTGTGTGTGCATGTGTAGATACGTGTATATGTGTGTGAATATCTGTATGTGTATATAGATATGTGTATATGTGTGTGTTGATATCTGTGTGTGTATATAGATATGTGTATATGTGTGTGGGAGTGTGTATATGTATGTTTTGTGTGTGCTCACATTCTGCTAAGTGGATATCATCAGTAGTGAGAACCATACCTTTGCTGCTCCAGTGCTAGGTATTACCTGACATTCTGCCTTGCTCCAAATAAGCACACACTTCTAGTTAGAGGATGAATGAACGAACAACTCTTAACAAGGGCTTAAGAGCTAAAAGAAGTCAATATTTGAGTTCAGTTCAGGGTCTTTAAATTCTGACAACTAGATTCACTCCAGAAATGATTGTTCCTTTTGCTGCCAATGCTAATCATTGAAGGTGACAGAACTGTTAAATATGTTTTGAAGGATTTGGCACTGTCACCCCAGAAAGAGGCTCGCATTGCCTTTCTTTCTCTGGCCACCACTCCTACATTCCTCTGCTTAGTGAGAAGCTCTTGACCCCTCGTGTACTTCTTTCCTGTCCTCTTCACAGCGGATATGATGATCTTTGAGATAATAAAGTTATAGCAGGAAAGCAGAGAAAAAAGCCGGTAAGTTTGCATCCTACTAAACATTCCATACCCACCTGCATCTCCACGTGTGGGACACAGAGAAGAACAGACAGGGTTTTCTATGTTTATTTACACGTTAAAATGTAAATAAAATGTAAACCGTATGTGCTAAGCGATGCGCTGTCCAGATAACAAGATGCAGGGTGACCACGTGGTGAGATTTGAATCTTAGCCATGCCTGCTGCTGAAGGGGCTGCTTTGCTTGGGAATATCCCAGAAGGTGACTGCTATCAAGAAATGTTCTCTGAGGAGGTGGGTTCTAGTCTGGCCCAAAGGACTTGGTACAGGAGAGGGTAGCATACCAAAGTAGGATAGAACAGGAAGCAAGAAGCATTTCCCCGCCTCTACCCTCCAAAAACAAAAAGACAAGAAAAGTCTTTAGAAATGCCTTACAGTTGTGAATTAGCCAAAGAGAGAGACTGAAGTGGAAAAACCCGTCTGGCCGGCTATTCTGCTTCAGAACCCAGTGATTCTAAGTTAGCCATATCTATGCCTCACTTGGCCCTAGGTCAGTCAGGTACAACAATGGCCAAGTACACACAGACCTGCATCTTGGTCCCTGAGAAGAAAAGAGATCTGAGCCAGGAGCCAAAGCTCCGGCACTCACAAAATAAAAACAATGCGATAAATTTCTCTTTGCCTCAGTTTCTCCTATCAGGATGGAAAAGGAAGACAAAAAAGAAGGCTGTGCCCACCTGGCATGGTCATCACAAGACTCATGTGCAATCGTGACCATCAGAGCTGCATCCAAACACAGACTAAATCTCCAGCAAAAGCCATGGTAGGCTGCCTTAGAAGATGCATTGGTGCAAGTGAACACAGAGCCAATGCTTCAGGCTGGTGGAACACTGCAACCAATTGCCACCTTCCATTCAAAAGGATGCCCCCCTTGATGAAAGACAGTGACAAATCTTTCAGAACTAATGGGGTGTTAGAAAGAAGGCTGGATAAAACTGAGATGAAACAGTCCATGCTGTTTTCTATCTATCTAACCCTTGACAAGATTGATAATCATGCCAAACTTCAGCATGTATTTGATTTTATTTATCAGTACAACTAGAACAGCTGCTACTTTGTGGTGAGAATCTAAAATGAGTACATGCAAGGTGTGATTATTGGTCTCTGGCACATACAGAACACTCACAGGTATGACCCTTGGCATAATTAACTTTGATATGAAAGAATCCATCAGCCATTTGTAAAAGGTAAAAATGTCTTTGACAGAAAAGTTAAATTTTACTTAAAATTTCATTTAATATTTTATTTTGACTCAATTTAAATGTTATTTGAGGCTCCACAATTCCTTATGTATTTTTTATTTCAGAAGACACAGCAGAAATCAGCATATATACATGTTATTTAAATATATCAAGTTATAGAAAACCACCTTTTCAAAAAAAATTAAATCTACTAATTGTGAAATAACTGGAAAATATCCTGCTATCTCATATAATATGCTTATGTCAGGCTTTATGAAGAAGATGAAAAAGGAAAGGGGGAAGGGAAGCTTTAGAAGCCAGAATGTCTCTGAAAAAGTATTTGCTTTTAAATTCAATGCACCACACTCCGTTTCAGCAAAAACTTTGCTTCTTTTTTTTAGATATTAGAAACTTTACTATTCACTAAAATTGTGATGTGGGCTTTTGCTGCTGGTGGCTCCTTTAAGTCCCCGGGTGGTATTTTGCAGCTTGACCAAGCATTCTGGAGGTGTGAGCAGTCATACAGATCCGCCTCCTCTCTTCTCCACTTGAGAGGTTTGGCTGTGGCCTTAGACACAAGCCTCCTTCTCTATGTCAACAAGAAAGTACAGAGAAGCTCAAGGTAAAGCCACTTTAGATGGTCACCTTTACAAAGAGAAGCACCAGGTGTTTACCAAGCAAGGAGAGGTGGTTGGGCAGGAAACGAAACCATAGACCAAGACTCCAGGAGGCTTATCACCCTCTTGTTGTTAGGGTTACTGTAACAAGGGCCACCACCGTGACAGCTCCTGAAGGTGCACAATGACAAAGGAGACCAGGTCCAGAGCAAGATCCTAGACCAGGGGTTCTGGCTCAGGCTTCACATCCATAATACTGGGGAATTGGGACAAAATACTAATGTCCAAAATTTGCGTGAGACAATACTTAAACATAAGTCTGGAGGTTTTGTTTGGGCTTTTGTTTGTCTCGCTTTAATGTTTTTCCTAGTGTTCTAACCTGCGCTCAGATGGGAGAACCAAATCTGTCTTGTTCAGTATCTTGGGAGATGCAGAGGAGGCCCCACAATTTCACGTTGGAGAGAGGTCCAACGTCCTCCAGGAGGATGGATCCTGCCTTCAACACACTGCCTCCCCCTCATGTAGTCCACGATCCCTGTGATGCTTCAGGAAATGCTACTGACTTCTGACACTTTTTTAAGTCACCCGGCACGCTATAGAGGAAGTGAAACCCTCTCCGGCCAAGGTGGATGAGGGAACCGAAAGGTGAAACTTTAAATAGGAATGAAACTGACAAGCGTCTGCTCAGAGGCCAAAACAGGAGAACACGCAACAAATGAAAACAAAGTGTCTGCCGAGAAAAGGCAAGGAGAACCCGGCGAGTGCTCCGAGTTTGGATTAGTTAGGATTTCAGTGAGGGGATAGGGTTTACACCTGACTGCGTCCCATGCATAGGGCCAAGCAGACGACACCCACGGAGGCTTTAGTGTCTGCTGATTCTAAACACACCCCCTGAAACAAGTTTCAGGCAGGACTCCCTGCTCCTGCAGACCATTACACATCCTTTGAACAGCATTACTGTGCCTAGACCCAAGTTGAAATCATTTGGACAACTGAAATAAATAACCTTTGCCCATCATAGAAGAACATTGTTTACCAGCCACTAACTAGTAAAGAAATATGATGTCTTTCTATTTGTAAACGCCTATATTTAGGTTTCTTGATGGGAAGATCCAAGTAAGGAACCCAAGCCAGAGCTGTATAAGCACAGCAATTGTAGTGGTCCCAGCTAACATCAAGGGACTGGGAGGTGCCTGCTGACTGTTGGACAATGAAGAAAATACACCTTATATACTTATTTAATTTTTTTGATTTTATGGCAAATACAGGTGGAAGTCTGAGCCCACAGTTTTCTGTACCACCATGGTGGTCATCAAATGAGAAAAGACTCAGGGACAGTCAGAAAGGTCAGAGTATCAAGAATGAACGCTGAACGGATCCATTTAGTAAATGAGTAACAAGTACTTTTCAAAAGTCTCCGTTGTCCGAGTGCCTTGTGGTCAGCATTCAGGTTCTGAGCTCTGCTCTCAGCTACCCTGGCTTATGACTTTCTGTATTTAGAAAAGGGACTCATCAGAAAACTAGTTCATTTGACCATCTCCTTAACTTGGGGACTGTAAGCTTGGGAGTGAGTCCTCTCCGGGTCTAAGTAACCCTGTCTGCTTCCAAATCTCTGCACCCAGAGGTGAAATTAAATAGGAATCTGAACCGTGGATACACAGAGGACAAGAAGGGGGTAAAATCTTTCTTCTGATAGAGCCCTCTTTCCTCCTCAGTCTCTTAGCAAGCTCTTGGGCACAAAAGCAAGCATGCCTTCAAACAGAAGCGGCATTCCCAGCCATACACATCCGTAAAGAACAACCGTGTCCCGGGCAGCTCAGCACCTAGGTTCTTATCACGCTTCATCACATTTTGAACTCTGAGAGTTTCAGCAACAACGGTGAAGAAATGAGATCCTCAGACCCCTGTGTAACTTATAGATAGCTTCCTTTAAATTTCTAACAAAATGGGTAATGAGCTTCTGGGTCAGGGTTTAAATCCCAGTAATCTGACCTCGAGACAAACTGTTTACTCTCTCTGTAAGTCTGCATTTTGTTACCTAACAAATACCTGCTTCTGATTTGTTGAGAAGACAATGTAGATGGAGCACAGAGTAAACAGGTGGACAGTAGGTGCTCCACAAATATTAGTTAATATTCTTGATAGAATGACCTTTAAGCCTCAGATAATTAAATCTTGTTAGCCCTAATGGACATGGACCACACAAGTCCATGTATAACTACCCACGCGTGAATGCACATGCTCTTGGCTAGTTGGTGGGCAGTGTGGATGGAGTTTGTCTGGGGAACCCCCAGCACTAACGAGACAGGCTCCAGGTAACACCAAACTTTATGTGTCCCATCAGAGAGAGATGGGATTCACTGAGATACAGAAGTGCACTTCATTCAAAATATATGAAATGCTATTCAAAATTCAGAAACGCTGAAGGAGCACATGACATGTCCAAGACAACCCACCTTGTTAAGAGGCAGAACTGAGATGCCAACCAAGCCTGGCCCTCAAACCAAACTCCCAGCAGAGGGTAGAGAAGGGATCACAGATAAGCCTAAGATCGTGCCCAGCTAGTGCTACTGACAGGGCTCAGACCTGAGATATGTAAACTAGAATGCGTACCATTATAACCATACCAACCCGTGGAGAAAATAACTTCAAATGCCAAATCGGCCCTTTGACAGACGAATTTGAATCGCCCAGAAATCCACGTGAATCAAAATTGTGAGTTGTTAGAGTCATTCTGAGAATTTAATAAATGCGTGAAAAGTGTCACCTGGTATCCCTCAGGACACCCCCTCCCTAGAGAGAAACCATCTGCATGTGGACAGAGCAGGTTTCAATTCATAGAGGAGCCCTGTGAGGAAAAGGCCTTCTCGTGGGAACTCCCAGAGTGACACATTTGCGGAACAGAGCTTTCTGTGGGAAAATGACGTCACTTCGCTAAGGAGGCTGATGAGCTCTGCGGGACAGAGGCACCGGGAATGGGTAGGGAAGGGAGAACAGAGGCAGAGAAAGGGTCATAAAAGAAAGACATCCTAGAAAAGGCTGTCCTTCTCCAACGTCATTTGTGATGGGAAGATGCAGTCCACCTGGTGATGACCACAGCAGACAGGCAAGCGCTCTTGCTAGTCACTGCAGCCTAGCTGACGACTGGACAAAATTGTCCTTGTTTTGGTGGGTGTCTGGGGAGAGTGAGGCTCGTGAGCCTTCGAAGCTATTGGAAGGTGATGAAGTCCTAGGAAGTAAATTGATCTCTCTCTCTCCCTGCCTCTCTCTCTTTGACACCCCCAACACACACCTGAACACACACATACACACAAACGCACCATGAGTGTGTTTCTTTGAAGATCATGTGATCCCCACCATGATAATCCTGCCTCATTCCAGATCTAGAGACCACGGAGCCAGGTGACAGAGAACAAAAGTTCTACAACCATGATCCAAACTCAATCTTTCTGGTTTGAGGTTTCCTCAGGAATTTAGAAAGTTGGTGATGGAGAGCTAACTTCCCTGGGTACCATTGGTCATTTCTCCCAACTGCAAGTGTTTTAAGATGAAATAAAGTTTGGGAGAAACTACAAATTATGTCTCTTTCTTGGAGACTCATGAGGCACAGTTCCACGCGGAAGGTCAGGAAATGCCTTGTGGAGAAACATGTTTACCATTTATTTAGCAAGCAGTTGTGTAACTTAATTAATCTTGAATTAATATAAACTAATTAACCTTGAATTTGCCTCATTCTCATTTTTTTTAAATCTAACATGACAATGTTAAACTTGAAGAAACAGTCTTAAACCTATCCTAGTACAAGACACTTTTCTTTCACAAATACAGAACAGGCACTCAAAGCCTTACTGACTTAGAGGATACAAACTTAGTAGTTCTTAATTTTCCTCAGTTAAGGACTTATGACATTGTAGGAACAGGACCGAGAAGCTCAGCAAGTAACTGATCAGAATATTAGTATCAATCTATTGCTCACATTATCCAATCAGCAACATCCTGAAAGAGTATCTTTTACTTGTTATGTTTGATAAATAAAGTGATGTAGAAAATTCCAGAATAATACTTGAGGAATTTTCATTGAAACAGAAACTGGGAAAAAATTCAGAGAAACAAATTCACATTGGTCTAGGAAACTCAGTCTGGATAAATTCTTAGCAATCAAGATTAAGTCTTTGGATTGAGTCACTGCCTGGGCTGAGAATGTACATGTTCTTTCTTGGGTTGTTTTAGGTAGATGGAGCTAAGGGACTAAGATTATAGACATAAAGAGACATCTCTGTGAGAATTCCTCAGGATCCTTGATACAGGCCCATCCCCAGCCCCTACAACTTATTTGGTGAAGCCATCAATTGCTGTTTTTTATTTTTATTTATTTTATTTTTTAATAAACCCTCCTGGTGACACAACGAGAAAGGAATAAGCAGGCTCACTAACAAGTGCCGAATCTGAGATGCTTTCCATGGACTTGGTTTCATGTTAGCAAGGATAGTTGGGGCTAGTGTTTCGTGGGAAGCCTACCATGAGCATCACTGTATCCTGTGCTAATCAGACCACACTGGAGGAATGGAGCCAGTCACCGTCTCTTGGAAGATATATTTCAACAAGAATATTCAACAAGAAATGTTAGAAAAATTACACAAAGAACAAACTGGAACCAGGACATCTCAGGTTGTTGCAAACCAAGTACTTAGGATACTTTTTCCAGGAAGAAAAGAAAGACTGGGTTTACAGAATTTTAAGATACTGCACAAGCCTATGGTAAATGTAAGGAAACATCTCTAAGAAATGTAAACTTTAACTCCTTTGGAATCTGGGTTGGTCATGCATAGTAGGTATCCGACCTCTCTAACCAGACTTGTCTGATATCACTTAGGCAGCCTCAATTTACGCCCAAGAGTTTTACAGTACACCTGAACCCAGACCCTCCCAGATGTTTTACTTTCTTATTATTTATGAGTATGAGTAGATTCTTTTCCAATCCTATCTTGCTCTACGGTGCCTGGCCCAATACCACCAGCAAGTTCAAGATCTGTTCTTCCTTTCCCTTCCACACAATTTCCCTTGACTTTCTCTGACGACACCACCCTTCTCCATCAACACAAACCTCATACCAAGCTCACCTAAAACTTTTCTGTCTGGCTCATTCAAGTTCATGGGCATCAGACATAAGGGAGAGATGATACTTATCACCCAGGAATTTGATAATTTCCTCACATGTTGGAGCATGAGTGGTCAGAGAGTTTAGTGATAAAACGCTGCTGTTATTTTTAAGGACCATTAGTTAGATACCCAATTATCTCACAGGCTAGGCAAGAGTATGTCTGTCATAGATAGAATTAAAACTATACTCACATTCCCCATCATTGGGCCCCTACCCTGGAGGTGAGGCCCTGTATAAAGATGCTAGCTGAGGGCAGACACCGCCAGTGCCCAGTTTCATAACTGCCTGTTAGCATCTCTCCTAGTGCACAAGGTCCTTGCTCTTGTGCAGGGAGTCTTGGGGAGGTTTGTTTCAGTCCCAACACACAAGCAGCCTCCGTGAATTAGAGGCCTTGGCAGGAAATCAATCCTCAATCTCCTTTTAGTGGATCATCCCTTTTAGCAGGATTTGGGAAATAATCTGCAGGCAAAGGAAGCTTCTTCATCTGTCAGGAAGCAAAAGTGGAGAGAATGCCTTGCCCTCAGATTCAAAGCCTACAGTGCTGTCCTGGCTCCTGGAGATCTCAGGAAAGTCACGAGCATTCCCTATGCCTTCGTTTCCTCATCCATAATTTTGAGGGATTAAAATCAAAATTTGTCTATGTCCAAGATTATCTTGAAAATCTGATAAAAACTATGCATTCTTATGTTGTGGGATATTTTGATCATACTCTGACCCTCCCAAGACTAACTGTAAAGTTTACCATGAATCAGAGGGCAGAGCTAGCTACTAGCTGACCAGAACCAACCACAGATGCTTTGGAGGACCCAGGACGTATAGAGATACACAGGAAGTCGTAGGAAGGGATTACAAAGATTCATGGGCAGTTTGGATCAAAGAAAGAGAGAGCAGGTCACTGGTCACTCCACAGTTGCTTCTTTGATCAACCAGGTTTTAAGCCCATATCTGACTTCCAAGTTTTAATTTATAATAGAATAATTAGGATAATCCTTACACTATTCCAAAAATCTAAAATTTACAAACACTCAAAATTATCTACCGAATTACCAAAGACAGGGAAAGAACCTGAAACCCACTGATGGGTGTTCATAATAATTTTGGACCCACAATTGAACATCCTTTGCACAGTCAATTATAACTCCTTAGGATGCTTCCTACTCTTTTTTACCTAAACTTTCTTTGTAAATGTTGGATTTTTGTTCAATATTTTTAGCTCCCTATCAGTTACCTGGAGTTCTCATGACAGTCAAACAACCCTGGAGCAGTATATGAAATATGCACCATGTGTCAGGTGCGCTCATTCTTCCACATGGCACAGAGACAGCAGCTGATATTCAGTCAAGTTATCACCATTGGCTACAGAAATGTAATGTAGTCTCCTCCACTGAAGAACCATATAGAATAGTCTTCTACAACAATCATTCATATGAAATAAATCCCCTACAACAATCATAAATAAGGAATATTCCCCTACAACAATAGTTCATATGGAATATTCCCCTACAACAATTGTTAACATGGAATATTTCCCAAAAAATGTTCATGTTGCTGGCCTATGCCTCTGACATCCCCAGGTGCACCTTGCATCACGTGTTCTGGATCGCTCTGGTTCTCTCCGCATGAAGCATACGTTACTGACCCTACCCAAGTTGGTGTTCCAATGATCAGACACTAAAGACCTAACAGAGCCCTGTAGTAACTCATGTTACAGTCAGAGATCACCTCAAGTAGAAGAACTCAGTGAAATAAAAGGTAAGCAAAGGAGCCAAAATGTTCTTCTAATCTATATTTTTTTCCTCTTTTCCTTTATTTAAAACTTGCACATGCCCACTGTGGCCCAAACTGTATTCTTCCTGTGTTTGTCCCCAGTGTTAAAGTATTTGAAGATGGGACATTTGAGGGATAATTAAGGTTGGACGAGATAACACTGGTGAACTCTCAAAATGAAATTGGTGGCTTTCAAAAAAAAGGAAGAAATAGATGGCTGGCCCCAACATGTGAGGACAGTGGGAAAGAAGCCATCTGTTGACAAGGAAAATGTCCAATATTTAGCTAATGCAGTCAGACTGCTAGCACCTCGGCCTTGAACTTCCCAGGGTCAGAACTGTGAAAAATGCATGTCTGTTTGCTGAAGTCCCCACAGAATCTCATGCTAAGTGCATAAGCGGGCTAGCACAGGCACCCATTTCCAAGCGCACTGAAGTCAATGTTACTAAACATCTCTAAGAGAAATTGTCATCGCCACACTTTGAGATACAAAGAAACAGACTCCGCTCTCATGTGTCTGGCATTGTAATTGCAGAGAGAAGAAGAGAGTCGAATTGGAGCCTATAAAATAGCAAGGGATAAAGCAAACAACAACAACATATTAATAGTCATAAAAATTGGAAACTATAAATGTATAAAAAGATGAACAGTGACTGGAAGCTGCGATTGAACACCAAGTCAAATACAAACCCCTTGCCGTTGGCTTGTTAATCCACCCCCTCCCATACATCCTCTTCCCTCCCGAGCTCCATCTTATTTCTCTCAGACTTCCATTCCTCCTCCCACCTCCAGGTAAGCAACAATAATTCGCAACTTCACAGTGTGAGCTCGTGACCTGCTGTCTGTGCATCCACAGTGGCCCTCGACGCGACGCCTACAGCGCAGCCACTTTGAGCTCTCTTTGAGTCCTCCTGTTCCCCTCTGTCTCGGGTCCACACTCTGTGCTGACTCTACTATAAAGAAACGATCCAGCAAAGAAACATTAAATGAAAAGCCTGGACGTGCTGTGACCTGCGGGAGGTAGATAAATACAATAATCCTCAGGCTGCTGTGCCTGTCTCTGACCCCCAGGACCAGCTCACCCGCGTGTGCATGCTTACTCGTGCCTACGCACATCCATCAGCCCCACCACCATCACAACAACACCGTCTCCAAGGTTCAGCACACATGCCGATAAGCCCAGAAGGCCTTGTCCACTTGGCCTTACCCACAGTGATCTGCTGCCTTTCGCATTTCTAAAACTGTGTGCCAGTCTTTTCCTATTTACTTTTCAAATATTTCATAATTTCACGTATTCAATACCCTAAGTTATGCCTCCTGAGGACAGGGATCAGGTCTTCTTTTCCTTTCCCATGTTCACAGGGGAAGCTATGTAAAAATTATGTGTGCTTGGGATGTGAATCCCAGAAGAATCTCATCATGTCTGGCATGATGAAGTGCCAACTCAGACACGTCTGTCCCTTCACACATCCTCATTAATGACTCTGTCTCACTAGGATGCTGAAATATCCCCAAAGACTGTCTACTTATCCAAGGTAGATTGGTTCCCAGTTGTTACATTATCCCCAAACTCACTCTGAAACCTAGACTCCCAAGGCAATGGTTTCGGAAGGCAGCACCTTTAAGATTTGATGGGGTCGTTAGAGTAGTGTTCAGGACAGAATTGGTGTTTTCCCAAGACACTGGCTCTTCCTCCTCCTGCTACATAAGGATATAGCCAGACGGCATCCATTTATGAACCAAGGAGGAGCACACAGCAGAAGCTCAGTCTGCTGGCACCTTGACCTTGGCCCCTGAGCCTCTCAAACTGTGCCGTATACATATCAATGAGTTCTAGCACCTGCATTTGTTATACTTTTTGTTGCTAGCACAAACCAACTGACCAGGAGAACCCTGGGAAATGAAAGGTCCATACTGGCTTAGGGAATAGGGATGGAATCCATCATGGAGGCGGATGCATGGCAGGAGAGGGGAGCTGCTGGTCACATTGCATCTACAGTCAGGAAGCAGACTGTGGAGGAGCTATAAAACCTCAAAGCCCACTAAACCGCTTCCTTCTTCCCCAAGGTTCCACAACCTCTCCAAACAGTGCCACCAGAGGGGGACCAAATGTGTCCATATGTGAGCCTCTGGGGGTGTTTTCACACTTAAACCACACCGCCACCCAATTCTATAGCATTCTGTTATTACCATTTGGCTAAGACAGCAAGATTATCCTTTTATGAAGAAATTGTATGTTTCTGACCTAGCTTGGTCATTAGTGTGATGAAGCACCTGCCTTGAGGAACTGTTCCTAGGAATATGGACAGTATGAAGGATGCCTGGAGAGCCTCAGTTTCTGCTCTCAGGACCCAAGTTATCAGGATGCTGCCATATAATAACCACCCAGAAAGCTTGCTACAGACAAACTGCTAGTCTCTGTGGCCATGGAGAAAAGCCAGCAAAGCGTTTGACAGCACACTTAGAAAGACACTTGTTCACTCTTTCTTCTCTCCACTGCTCTGTGTCTGTGATCTTCCACACGCCCAGCCAGTAAGTGGAAATATTCCCGGTTACAGGATCCATCCGGCATTGCTCAATAAATAACAGGCGCCAACCAAGTTGCCAAAAGCGCTTATCATGGGTTGATCTTTACATCTAGATTCAAGGTCCAGAAATACCACGTCAAGAAGGTGGAAATGAAATGAGATCTGGACACAGCTCCCTTTACCTGCTCTGCCCCTGGCATGTCCATGCACGGGCATGCATGGGATGTCGGAACACACACGATGTCTTTGCCAAGACGCTCCTTGAGTAGTCATAGACTGAGCTCATACTGTCAATTCACCCTTTGCAGAACCGCAATGACTTAAATGGCCCGAGATTAAAACACAGTCGCCTGCCCTGGCGTTTTATGCAAGCGATGAGGCCAAACCAGGACAATCATTTCTGTTCTCCCCTTCTCCTCCTCCTCCCTGGAAAAGCAAACGAATGTTTGTATGTGTTCCCCTTTCACCCAATCCCTTCAGACCTGTATGGCTACCCTTTTTCTTTGTTCTGATTAATAAAACAAAGAGGTCATCTTTCATTCCAGCTCAGAGCAAGACATGTGTGTGAGGAGATATGAAAACAGTGAAGTGACTTCCCTGTTTTCCTTCCTTCTTTCCTTCCTTCCCACACTCGCGAGGACGGAAGTGGGATGAGTGACTTTCAAAGGACTTTTCACAAAGCTTCATTCTCTGGTCTTTCTCTCACAGTCTTTCAAGGCCTCAGAACCCTCCTGACCTCACCCAGTCTCTCAGGGCAGAAGGGTCAACAAAGCATAATTATGAAAGTCCACTGACCAAAACATGTATGCCTCTTCCCCAGGGAGGTTATAAAAATCAGCATCGGGAGGGTCGCCCAGGGAGAGCTGGTGCAGGAGGTGTCTGCTTGGATCTAGCAAGTCTGTGAAACGCCACACACTCAACCACACCTGGCTATCCATGGTGTTCATTAGCATTTTAAAAGATTTGAGACATCCCTCTGCAAAGACATCTTGAACCAGGTGTCTCCTAATCTACGTGTTGGTTTGTTTGCTCCTGAAATTCCTTTTGCCCTCTGCATTCTTCACATTCTGAATAACTGAGTGCCACCAAACACTTAGTATAAAATGCCGACCTTCATTTCACCCGCGGGAAATGGAGGGAGCAGAGAGAAGCATTAACCTCTTGATCGTGCACATAAATAGCAATATGAAACAACACAGAAATGCTAGAATAGGTTCTAGCCTGGGAGGATTGGATGTCTGGGTGGTAAACCCTCTTTGTCCAGTCTTTGGCTACCTGGCTTGGGCCAGCACTGGCATCTCACTTTTCTAGGTAGTTTTGTCTTCACTACAAGAGGGATCACTCCTATGGCCTGAGTCTCTCTGGGACACAAACAGGCTCTTGGAGTAGGTCCCTGAGGTGGGAACCTGTATTCTCTTCTATATTTAAATTTCAAAGTCCCATGAGATTGTCAGTGTCCATAAAGGCTGAAACTATTAGCAAAGTCCCAGTATGCCATGAAGAGACCCCTGAAAACAAACATAGGGAAGAAGCAGGGCCTTGGTGACCCCTAGAACATTTTTCATTTGGGGAGTGCACCCACATCTTGCTTCTGAAGTGCCAGGAACGCAATGTTAGACACAGGGAGGCAGGGGTTAGCATTTGGCTCACTGCTGTGCCAAGGCCTATCTCTCACCACCAGACCCTAGACTAAAGCAGATTATTTGGCCCAACTTAAGTAGTCTGAGCCTCCACAGCATCCCTGTCTCCACTTCACCTCACCTCTACGCAGTAAAGAAGACATAGACTCATCCTCCACCTACCTATCCTGTTCTCTTTGCTGCCACATTTTCACTGGGACACAAGATGTGCCAACTGCGGGCTCTTCGCTTCGTCTTCCATGCATGGCATTAATTGGCACTGCCTTATCATCTGAGGAATAAATGACTGTCGCTGAACTAAAAACCCTCAGTCACAGAACATACATTAAACTGGTATACTAATATCTATTAAATACATTCCATAATCTGAATACTATTATGTGGGGAAAACCTTGTACTTGAATGTTACATTTGATTAGACTTTTCAGTGCTAGATATACCAAAATCTGCCATCCTCCTTTTTTGTAAATCAATGTCCAGATTAAAAACTAATAACTGTTCCTTTGTTTGTACTTCCTGTTTGGGTATACAGTATAGAAGCAACCTTTCACCCAGTTATATATAAATGCAGTAATAGTATTCACTACTATAGATAATAGCTACTGCGTACTTATTGGGTTTTTCTACTTGATGCCAAAAATTTCATACCTCAATTTATCTTGTTTCAGAAAAATGCAGACTTTTCTGCAAACTTGGCTATTTCCACCCAGTCCTTTAAGTAGAACGGCATAAAGGCCTTCCCTTCCCTCCTTTTCCATCTCTCCTGTGTGGTCCCATAACTTTAGCACTATTCTTGCTTGGACTACCAGACTCACTTTATAGATTGATCACCTTCTGTTTGACTGACAACACACATAGTATCAAAAGACCCAAGACAGAAAAGTCAGGGTGACTCTTTTGTGCATCTACTAGCTTGCAAATCCTCCATTCAAAGTCTAGTCCACTCCTGAATGTATATGAGCCTTCCAGGACAAGGACAGTTGTCAGAGAAGGGACCACTGCCCCTGTGCTTGCTGCCCGATGTGATCTAGATGAGCATCCCTAAAAATCCCTATGGTTTGGAGTTAACCTCTAAATTCCGCTGCTAACAGCACTTACAGGGAACCTTTGAGAACTAATTAAGACTTAATGAGGGTAAGACCCTCGTGTTGGCTTTAGTGGCCTCCATTAGAAGAAGGAAAATCTCGGGGGCACATTTATTCTGTCTCAGCATGCAAGTTCTCAGACATGTGACCTGAGGAGACTCAGTGGGTGCTAATGCCATGCCCTGGAGCTTCCCAGTCTCCAGAACCCTGAACTAAATGAAGTCCTCTTCTGTCCAAACTACCTGGTCTCACACAGTTTATTACACCAACAATAAGTAAGAAATTAAAATGTCACTCCAAGTCCATGGGGCAACGGTGCTTCCTCTCAGAGTCTGTTCCAAACTTCAAAACGTTATCTCTCAGCTCCTGTACAAGCCTTCTCTGAAGGCTTCTCCCATTCAAAGCTTACTCGTAGAACTTACCCCACCTGACATTCCAATATTCTTGTCTACTTGTTGACCTCTAATTTTGAGCTCCTCTGGACTAGACCAAGCCTATCACCGTTTGCCAGCACCTGGAGAGTCTACCACAGGACAGAGAAAGAGACCTCACTCTTTAAGGTAACTGCTGCTTCCCATTGCTTCTTGATTCCTAGTTCATTGAATAAAGGTGTTAGGTGTGTAGGGCAAGCTGTTTTCTGTTTTGCTACAACTTTGAAATATATTAATATAACTTCTTCCTATAGCAAGGAATGCTGTTATTTCGTAATAATGAGAAAAGAGGTTATCATAAAGAAATAATAAAGAAAATGAAGGTTTGTGTGGTCAGTTAACTTGACCAAGGTCACAAGCAGTGGGGGCAGAGATGAGGCTGATATCTTGGTCACAGATCTCTCAGGTCAGCAGTGTGTCTAGCTGCCTCCTTCACTCAGGGAATTCTGCTAAAAAGGAAACAAAAGGAAAATGTATGTGCATTTACACTCACATAGATTTATATGTGTCTGTACATACACACACAGAAATACTTAAGAATAGGAATATGCCCGTAAGTGAGGGATGGGGCTCCGGAAGATTTACAAGGGGAAGAGGTTCCACCCAAGAAAGCAGTGGCCAGAGCTTTGCGGAGGCCCCTTAACAGACAGCTGGTGTTTGGGTGGTAGTAAATCACCCTGAAATGAGCCTCTTCCTTGGGCTCAGTGAGGCCCCCACAACAAAAGGAGGCCCAGCTTGCAGCCGGACAGCTTGCCCGCCAGCCCCAGACGAGCATAACAGCTTCATTCAGGATCTCCACATGCACACAAAGGACCCGAAATCAATCCGACATCCCGCCACCCTGGACAATGCCTTGAATCTTCTCAGAATCGAAGCCTCAAACAAGGGAACAGCATTCAAGGGAGATCAAACTGCCAGCCTGCCGCTGAAAGCAAGCAGGGAAGAAAACATTTTTTAAAAAAGGGGAGGGTTGCCTATGGTGGCCGTGCTTGGCCAGGGCTATGCAGGTAAAGGTTGCCTTGGGCCGGCTTTGAGTCACAGTCTTGTCAGTGATGCTGTAGGGGAATATGTGTGACAGTCACCAACCAGCAAGGGCCAGGGCATCACTTGGTCTGGTGGGGAGCCTTTGCCACAGCCTTTGCCACAGTGCCCCTGTGATCAGCCACCACTGGCATTTCCCCCTGGGTTCTGGGTAGGTACAGTAGGGAACTCACACATGTAAATGTCCCCTGCCTAGGGCAAAGGCTTATGGCTTGACAGTGGCAGCTCCTGCTTCTGGCCAGGGAACTCCTGTTCTCAGGCGGGCCCCTGGGGTACTCATCTGCCCCATTTTGCTGCCTAATCCGGTTATCAGCTGCAGAACGGGCTGCCTGGTGGAGGGGGGTGGGGTGGGGTGGGAGGCACAACCGCCCCAGCAGATGAGCTCTGATTGTATTCTTTCTCCTCGGGTCATTGTTAAGACTTCTGGTCTCTTCGAGTCCCCAGAGACCTTGGCGTCTGAGGCCCAGCCCTGCACTGGGGGTCACAGCCTGCCCTGTATGACAGAGATCCACCTGCTCCCTGAGAGCGAGGGTTTGTCCAGCAGTGGCAGAGTAGAAATTGCGTTAGGAGGTGGCAGGATATATTTGATTGATCTGTGAGAGTGACCAAGACACCTGCCATTAAATGTGGCTGGATTCTTTCCAGAAATTCTAGTAAAGACAGCTTACACTTCACTTCCCTGGCAGCCACTGTGAGGGTTAATACATTTTGGGAGGAAACAAAGAGCCTACAATAGAGGACCATTTATTGAAATCTTTCCTCTTTTTCTGAGAACCTGAAAGACCTCTCAAGGCAGCAGAGAGAAGAGCAGGGACTAGGTGGTGCTCCGCAGGAGACTGCCCAGGGGCAAGGTGGATCAAGCAGTGGAAGGCACTTGAAGCCCAGAGTAGGCCAGTCTGAAAAAGCCAGTTAGGGCAACTGCCTTCCTTCTGTCGCTTGTTTTAACTCATGACATCTCTATTTCTTTCTCCCACTCCCTAATTTACTGGCTGAACTTCCTGGAACTGGTCTACAGCCAGCCATTCTCTGCATCAGGTATAAAGTTCTGCTCACTCCCTCAGAGACTGTCCTGCCAGAGGGGACCTCGGGGCAATGGGGAGAGTGGGGGGCCCTGGGAACTTAACTGTGAAGAGAATGAACCTTCAAAATTCAGAAAAGGCCCCCAATGTTGTCCTCTGGCTTCATTGTCATCTGCTTCTCCTGTGGGCCACTAACAGCACACTGGATCCATGTCCCCCTCGAAAGGGTCAGTTGTTTTGCTTCCCCCCCTTCCCTTTCCATTTTCTGCTTTTGTAGCCTGCGTCCTCCAATCTACTTCCCTACAGGGGCTGAAATTAAACAAGCTCCCCATATGCCATGCCTCACTTGTTGTCTGTTCCCCTCACCACCATCTGGCCTATTTGCTCAGCCAGAGAGAGAGAGAGAGAGAGAGAGAGAGAGAGAGAGAGAAGAGGAAAAGAGATAGAGGCAGGCAAGGCAAGGCGAGGCAAAGAAAGGGAGGGAGGGGAAGAGAGAAAATGGGAAAAATAAAGGAAACAACAAAACCAGGGAGGGAGGTGAAGAAGGCAGAGGAGAGAGTGGGGGGGGGCACGAAAGAGAAAGAGCCAGACACAATGAGGAGGCAGGGGTGGCAATGCAGCCTCTCCCATCTGCTCCTTGGCCAGAGTCCCGGATGGAGCAGTAGTGGAGAGCAACAGAACCAATGATAATTAACCCAAACACAGACCTGTTTATTTAACCTGTTCAGATAGATCACTCTGAGACGGTACTCTTTCAGAATGCCCTGGGACACACTTCAGGAGACACCCAGGAGGCTGCCGAAGATAGACAGGCAAGCTGGCCCTCCCCACAGACATCTCCAGTGAGCAGGAGAGGGATAGGATGCAGGGGGCTGCCTCTGAGAAGGCAGTTAACTACTAGTCAGGTCTTCTGGGAAGGAATTTGTCTTTTTAAATCACGGTGCCCTCTCCCGTACCCATTCTTTCATTTCGCGGCAATAGCTGCTCCTGGATGGTCAAACGGAACAGCAAACCTGACCAACGTGGGACATTTGTCTTCTGTGTTTCCTCGCCTCAGTATCCGGCCAGACACCACACTGACTAAGGAGTGAGGCAAGGTGATTAAAACCTGACTATCTGGAGATCATAGAGGCTGATGCAAACTGACCCAGAAGACTTCATGCTGAGATGGTCACAGGCAATGAGCAGAGCTAATGGTTTGATGGGAGCATCAACTGAGTCAGCGTCACGGGTTCAAGGCTTCGGCCATCTATTTTCGCTATCTCACTCTGTCTACGTAACTTACCCCCAGGCTTTGGTTTACCTATTTAATAGGAACAGCAAGGATGGCTTCCCCAGTAGATCTTTCAGTCTTTCCGCACTAAGATGTAAAAGGTCAATGGAATCAGCCCAACATGGCCAAGATACTGAGAAGCCTCAAAATTTTAAGCAAATGGTCAGTTTGACACCAAACCAGAGAGCAAGGGCCCAGGTCAGATCTGTGTGTGCTGCACCTAAACTTCCAGAGCCTCAGAGAATAAAGAGCATGAATATACTCAGGGCTGGGTGGCGAGAGACGGAACGGGAGTTACGAGACTGATAAGCGACTCTTGGCAGAGTTCTGAAGGCTAGCAAAGGAGTCCACTGGCTGGGTTGGAAAGAGGAAGCATCCAGAGTGGCTGAGGAGTTGGCAGACACGGGCTTCCAAGTGGCTTCATGTTCCTCAGTGGAAGAAACACGGAGATAATTTGAATATGACGATTCTCAAGCTCCACAGCTGAGCTCCCCCTGTGCTTTCCCACCCCACACCTCCCACCCAGCCCAGCAATTTGGCAAACCCTTTCTGCTGGCTGCTCTTATACCCAATATGTTGGGTTGCCTTAGCAACTAAGGTAATTATCTCCTCGGAACAGTTAAAACAATGACCATCATAAATAATAACAATAAGAAAGATGATGATAAAAAGCGGATCTGAGGCTCCCTGGGTCAGAGGTTGGCATTGCATTAAAAAGAAGAGGGGTCTCAAAGGGCTAGGCAACAAAATATGGCCTCTTATGAGACCTCATCTTATTTATTCAGAGGAAAATATGGGACCTA
Organism: Chionomys nivalis; assembly: GCF_950005125.1. Classification (NCBI taxonomy): domain Eukaryota; kingdom Metazoa; phylum Chordata; class Mammalia; order Rodentia; family Cricetidae; genus Chionomys; species Chionomys nivalis. The sequence continues at coordinate 8,766,633 of NC_080099.1, read as the reverse complement.
TTTACACGTCTCTCACAGGCTTACCCACAAGCCCTGGCACTGAAGAGACAATCCCTGTCTGCAGTTTGATAGGCCTTTTGGTTCTCCCTATCCACCATACCGAATACATTCAGAACACATTGAACACTAATTCTATAATACCCTTCTCTTTTCAAGATCATGAACTCCTTATAGACAGGCGCCTAGGCCTTTCATGTTCTTATTCTTAGCACTACACTCCAGGCTCGGCACACACAGAATAGGTGTTTAAAAATTTACCAAACCAATACTGATATAGTATTAATTATATTTTATAATAGACAAATGCCTTACTTCCTTTAAGGGTTCCTTTGGGATTTGCTTTTTTGCCCACATAGGCCAGATCTTACAATGTAGCCCTAGCCTATAGTCTAAATACATACCTAAGAATGTAGAGAAATAGACAGAAATTTAAATTTAACCAAGTATAGGCTTCTTTCCCCCT